>NC_092817.1:214468141-214774000 GCF_023375885.2 Dermacentor andersoni
GGCTGAGAAAGATCGTTTATATTTTTATAAGGCTGTGCCTTATTTCGTCATGCCAAGTGAAATAAATAGAGCTGCAAATGGACCTGAGGTATCATGTCGGCCCCTAGCTCTAAGAGGCTACGTCCGTTTGCAGCGATCAAATAGCAGAAGGCCGCAAAAGCATGAACACATAAAATCGTACGCATGGTTTTTAGGAACAGTTGCACAGACAAGCTGTACGTAAGCCCAAAAATGGATTTGGTGCTGCTGAGAAATCGGGTACTTACACTGCATATACATGAGTAGTTCGTCGGCTGCCACTTGTCCCGCTTGATTTTCACAGTCCACAGAAGTCGTTTTCTCCTCTCTGCAGTTCTACCTGCGTCCCCTCTGGCCTCGCACGTTAGTAAAATGGTTTCTGCAATACTTCTGAGGGAAGTCACGGATAATTACAGCTGTCAAGCAGTTAATTGGCGACGGCCAGGGAGCTCCACAGGGTATTGTGCAGATTCGACGCGGTGGAGTGAAAACTAGTTTTTCCCGTCGCCTTTTCTCTTATACTCGCGTCTATCATCTATATACACGCTCTCAACCACCTCCCGACGCGGTGTGCGTGACAGCAGCAGCCCACAGCAGCAGTAGCAGCAGTGGGAAAGAAGAGACAAAGAAAGCTGCGCTTTAAAAGAAAAGGTTTTATTTCACACTCAGGCTATGAGCTGGGCTTTGCGAAGCAGGCGCAGCACCTCGCCACTATAGAGGTCAGGGTAGAGGCCCATGTGCTGCACGTGCTTGGAGTCATCGAACGTGCAGAAGGTGACGTCGGTGCCCCTCTGGCGCCACTGGTTGGCAACCCGCAGATTGTCCTCAATGGAGGCAACCTGGTCACGCTTCGAGTTGATCATCAGCGCTGGGCAGCTGAGCGGGTTCTCGTGAAAGGCGCGCGACGACGCCTTCCAGTGCACCGTGGACACGGGATAGAACACGAACCGTTGCAGGCGGATCATCAGCTCCAGCACTTTGCGAATCACCTGGTTCCGGGTGAGCGCCGTGGGGAAGCCCTTGGGGATGCCTTCATGGTCCACCAGGCTGTCGTAAACCTGCACGGACCGATCGCAATAAGCCACAGTGCAACGCCGACAACCTTATGCACACCCTATTTTGTGCGCAGCTCTGTGTACTCGGGGAACATACTTTTTCAGCTTGTCAGGCTTGAACATTGTGCGCACACGCAAAACTATTAAATATCGAAAAAGGATACACCCAGTTGAACCGTCTAATAAATATTTTATCCAGTGTGGGAATTTGGGAACATTGATATGCCATAAGGTACAATACAGAAGGGACACAAAGAAAGAACACACGGTCATGCTCAACCTGCCGTGGTTCCTCAATGGCTTTGACGTTGCGCTACTATAAAAGCACGAGGTCGCGGTATGAAATCCCGGCTTCTCAGCCACATTCCGATGGGGGCAAAATGCAAAAGCGCCCGTGTGTCGCGCATTCGGTGCATGTTAAAGAACCCCAGGTGGTCGAAATTAATCCGCAGTCTACAGCGTGCCTCATAATCATATATCATGCTTTTGGTACACCTAAGAATGTAATAGTCACCTCCCCCCCCTCCTTTTTCGTGTCCCTGTCCCGTTCGCGCTCTCACTACGACCAACTCGCTCAGTTACAGTTGATATTTCTGGACACAAAGAAATGCACACCCACATACACCAGTGCGCTCATAGTATTATTTTATGTTAACCATGTCAAACTTTTTAACATCGCTATAATCATCATGGTTGCAAGCAGATTTTCTTCTTCAATCATACAGGGTCCATTATGATAGCAATGCCTAATACGCATGGTTTTATTATGACGCGACTACCCATGGCAGCGCGGTAAGATCGGTCGGGAAATGTGGCGAGGGTTCTGCCCTGCCAACGCAGACGATCGCCAGTTTAGTCCCACGACGCGATGCAGCGTTCGCTTGAACAGCGGTACGCTATCAAGTTTTGCGTGAAGCTTGGAGAGAATGCAACTGAAACATTCCAGATGCTTCAAGAGGCCTTCAAGGACGACTGCAAGGGGGGCCAGGAGGAGGTCGCCGACGAACCCCGTTCTGGACGCCCAGCAACGATCCGAAACGACGATAACGTGGATCGTGTGCACGAAGTTTTGCGTTCCGATCGTCGATTGAGCATCCAGCAAATTGCTGGCACTCTACACATGTCCACATTTGCGGTACATGGGATAGCGACCGAGAATCTGCAAATGCGCAATGCAATGCGCACGAGCTTCTGCACGAGGCTCGTGCCGAAAGTGTTGACGGAAGATCAGAAAGAACTTCCGAGTTTTGCGCTGTCAAGAATTGTTGGATTTGATCGAAAATGAGCCGAACTTCCTTAACTCTCTCATAACCGGAGACGAATCTTGGATAATAATAATAATATTAATAATAATAATAATAATAATAATATCCTTTATTTCATGCAAATATTACACATTCAAAAGCCCAAGCCATGAAGAGGCTTGTTGGGCTGTACCCAGCAGTCAGCGACAAGTACTCAAAAAAATAAAGCAAGGTTAGCAAACTATAAACTGAAGCAATTTACAAAAAACAAAAGCAAACTACAACGCAAAAGGAGG
Organism: Dermacentor andersoni; assembly: GCF_023375885.2. NCBI lineage: Eukaryota > Metazoa > Arthropoda > Arachnida > Ixodida > Ixodidae > Dermacentor > Dermacentor andersoni. The sequence goes on from NC_092817.1 coordinate 214,470,755, forward strand.
CTACAACACAAAAGCAAAGTACCACAAACAAAACGTGAGCTATGAGCAAACGCAGGCTACAAAAGATTTACAGGGAAACAAACAAAGATACACACCAATCTAGACCAAACGAAACTAATCGAAACTATAGCGCGGGCTCTAATAGTGTCGTTGTAGTGTAGTGTCGGCTGTCTGTACGCTGCTGGTTCTTGATCCGTAGGCGGGCGACCTTTTTATTTATTTATTTATTTCATCATTCATCATTAGTACAGAAGGAGGTCCCGGAGTTACAAGAACTGTCAGGGGGACCTCCCATTAGTAATTTAACAATGCAGGAATTAATACATTATGGTAACATAGCAGCGACAGACATCAGAAAACAGGAAGTTAAGGAAGCAAATAAACAAATACAAAAAGGTGCTTACAATAACTTAAGTTCAAAACACAAGCAAATGAAACCGATACAGCGTATGAATAAATAAATATGTAGTAACTGACAGGTTATGGAAACATAGGAATGACACAGATAATTAGAAACAAATATATGCTTACAATACGCAAAGTGCAAAGGTTATATAGACTATACGACAAAAAATTTAAAACGCCTAAAAAATGAGAAAAAAGAAGACAAAAGGAGACATAGAATAAAAAATAAATAAAAGCTATCGATACATTAAGCAAATGCAGAATCATTGAAAACTGGCAAGTACACAATATATACTTATAGTAATGAATCAGTAGCCAGTAGTGTCGTTAGTAAATATTTCTTCGTATCTCTCCTGAATGTTAATGTTGTGCGGCAGGCTTTAATATGGGGTGGTAGTTTGTTCCAGTATTTAATGGCCGTAAAAAGGTAAGTAAACATTCCATAATTAGTGTTTATTCGAGGGAGTAAAAAATTGTTGTTAGAGGAAAATCTCGTATTGTTAGTGCTGGTAAGAGCAGAGTTATCAAATGCATCTAAAATTACTTCATGATTTAGTGCGCAGTATAATAGTAAAACCGATTTGAGCTGGATCATGCAACGTAATGGTAGTATTTTTAAGGAACTGAAAATTGGTACTGCATGTGACATGTAACTAGAGAAGTTGATGATCCTCAAGGCTTGATTTTGTAAATGTTGTAGATGTATTATGTGCGAGCAATATGTGTTTCCCCAAACTGAGATGCAGTATTGCAAGTGGCAATGAATAAATGCGTAATAAAGTGAAGTTCTAACATTTTGTGGGAAATACGAGCGCGTTATGATTAGTACTCTTATTCCAAAGGCAATTTTTTGAGACCATGTCAGCATGCAAGTTAAACTTAAGTTGGGGGTCAAGTTTGACGCCAAGGAAGACAACTTCATGCGCAGGTGAGAGAACGTGAGTTTGTAAGACGAGCGGTGGCGCGGGCGCGATGATGCGTTTATGTGTATGAAAAAGCATAAACTGAGTTTTCGAAGGGTTGACGTGAAGTTTGTTATTTGTGCACCACGCAGATAAGTTGCTTAGGTCAGAATTTAGTCGTTTTATTACAGTATTTATGCATTTTCTATTAGTAGATATAGTCGTGTCGTCAGCATGTAGTATAGATGAAGTACTGGTTAAACAGTGAGGAAGATCATTAATGTACACCAGGAAAAGTAAAGGGCCTAAAAGCGAGCCTTGTGGGACACCCCTAGTGACTGATGTAGTACGTGAGAGTGAACCTCCGAAATTTACAACTTGTGTTCTGTTAGTCAAATAACTGCGGATGAGCGTAAGAGCTGGGGCACGAATGCCCAGAGCTTCTAACTTGTAAGAAAGGATGTTATGACAGGTGGTGTCAAATACTTTACTAAAGTCAACGAAAACTGCACCAACAATATGGGAGTTGTCAAGGGCACGTTTTATTTTGTCAGTGAATGATGTTATAGCTATTTCAGTCGAATAACCTTTACGGAACCCGTGTTGTTCAGGCGAGAGAAGATTAAATTTGTGAAAGTAGTTTGTTAAGCGGTTTACAAGTAGTTTCTCAATGACATTGCTAAAAAAAAAGAGAGCATGCAGATAGGGCGATAGTTTGAAATTAATTCTTTGTTACCTTTTTTTAATATAGGAGTTATTTTACCGTGTTTCAATTCGTCGGGGAAAAGCCTGTTGTGAACATGCAGTTTATAATGTGCGCGAGTACATCGGCGATATGAGATGATACTAATTTGATTACTACAGGTCCCATCAAGGCCGGGACCTGTAGTTCGTAAACTAGCGATTGTATCGGATACTTCTTTGGGTGATGTAGGGAACAAGTAAAATGAATAAGGGTTTTGCCTGAGTACTGGCTGTGGTATGCTGTCTAGTGAATCATCATGTGTAGGGCAGAAAAAAGTATTGAATTCATCTGCGATATCAGTGGCTTCCGTTACTACCCTTGTTCCTGTATTAAGTTGGCTCAGTGCGTGGTTCGGTGAAGACGGATGAATAAAGGACCTAACGGTATCTCAGCTTTTGCGGGTGTTACTTTACTGTTTAACAATCGTTTTCTCAAAGTAGGAACGCTTGGCTTCTTTCAAGAGAGTGGTAAGTGTATTAGAATAAGTTATGTACCGCGACTTTAAAGTTACATTAAAAGGTTGGCATTTTAAATTTATGGAGGTTATCACGTTTTTTAATACTTCTTAAGAGGGATCCTGTTATCCATGGGTTCCTAGGGGCGAATAACCAGTGAGTATTTTATGTTAAACTCGTACACTCCTAGTACACGCTTTTAACTTTGTTGTTAAATTGTTCGAATGCCAGGATTGGGTCTGTTATAGAAAGAATCGGGTTCCAGTCGATTTCAGCTACTTGACTAATGAACTTAGTGGTGTGAAAGTTCGCTGTTCTTATGTTTCGTTGGTACGGTGGGTTAACAGACTTTAATAGAACAAATACGGGATAGTGGTCTGTTATGGGAACAGTGACTACGCCAGCACATTGCTCTAGGTGTAAGTTTTATAATACATGGTCTATTAAAGAGTGAGATCCGGACGGAGGACATATTGTGGGTATGGTTATTAATGAATCTAGGCCATATCCCGCATAGCAGTTCGTATAATTAGAGCAATGACTATCATTGGGGTTAGTAATATCTATGTTTATGTCTCCGAGGATGACGACATTTTTGTTTTCGTTTGCAATGATGTTTAAGATAGCATGTAGTTGAGAACAAAAGTATGGGGAACGGTATACTCATCCAATTATTGTGTTTCTACTGTTAGCTGAAAGAAAAGATTTGTCGAAGTCCAAAAATACAGATTCAACGTTAGGGCAAGAGAAAGATAGACCATGGCGACGGTGACATGGATAGTTATCTTGGACAAGAATTGCTGAACCACCTTACCGAACATCCTTACGAACACATACTTACATTGTGTATCCGGGTATACCAAATAGCTTGCTATCAGCGTTTGTCAACCATACTTCTGAGAGGCAAATGATAGTGAAAGGGTTATAAAAGAAATCTATCATGTTATCATAGTTCTTTGAGAGGCTACGTATGTTGAAGTGTATCAGGGATTTATGGGTGAGCTTGCTGTTATTTAGTGAACGTTTTAGTTCTTCTGAAGAAAAATACATTGTCTGGAATATTTATTTGATTAGATATGAAAACGAAAGGCTTGGACAGCTACGAGGCGATTAGCGAAAGGTCGCATGTGCTAGAAATAATGTATACGCGGCCTCCTTCTGTCTTTCGTGCTTTGATGCGGCAGCTGTCCGTCCATAGAAATTTCCAGTTGTGCTGCTTTTTCAGTTCGAGGGCTTGAGCAAACAGACGTTTGTTGTCTTGTGTTAAGTGGTCGTTAATGAAGACCTTGGCCTCTGCAGAGAGAGGGAAGCCGAGAGTAGCAGTAATTAGTCGTGCTTTCCGGGCCTTATTTACGAAATCAGCCTTCTTAGTGGGGGAACAGAAGCGTGCAATTATATGTTTATCCTTCTTCGCAGGGACGCGGTGAACAATGTCTATGTCAGATGGTGCCACAGGGCAGCCGATCTTGTCGCCGATTTTTTTCGAGAACAGCGACACAATTCTCGCCCTGTGTGGACGGCACACCCCTCATCTCGACATTGTTTGTACAAGAATACTGCTCGAGGTCCGCTACCCTTCTAGCCAGCGTTTCGTTTTACTTTGCGAGTGTTTTGTTCTCTGCATTCACAGCGTCACATTTTCCCCTCGATTCTTCGTACAGCTGGTTCATCATGCGCAAACTTTCACGCATTTCTGCGATTTCTTTCCGAAGGGCATCAACATCGCGAGCAAGTCCTGCACTACTGGGCATCGCTAAAAAACCACAGGAGTAACCTTGGCAGCAGCAGGCGTGACAAAAGTTAAGAACAGAAGTGGTAAATGCCGTATAAAAGCGAAGACTAACCTGCGCAACCAAAAAGTATTGTTTAGTGGTGTGTCCCTGTTGCCACGGCTGCTGCGGCCAAGTGAAGCGCAGGACCAAACGGATCCCTTTTTTGTCTACTTGCAACCAGCATGTCACCCTCACTGCGCTTTATTTTTAGCAAATTAGCATGCGTTTCGCACAGGTCTCTCCCGCAGTACCTAGCTAGCTGAACACACCACTGACTCGCATTTAAATTTGAGTTCTTTTCTGCGAATCGACACACAGTCAAACCTCGATATATCAAACACGGATATATCGAATTATTGCGTGTTCAAACACTTTTTAGATCAGCTGGCAAATTGCATGCATTTTTTATTTTTTATTTCGAACGGGGTCGGACATAAAATTTATATATCAAACTCTGCCACCCCAGACCACGAGCACTCTGTTGACAGGCGGTAAGCTTTTCGACAACACACTCGAAGATAGCGGTGGCGCGATGGGCGTTCCCAACTGCTGCGCACTACAGCTATTCCAGTAGATCATACTATCCAACAAACTGCATGTAAATGGTAACATTTATGCGTGGGACGAGCTGAACAACTGCAGGGTATTGCTGCACAAAGCAGCCCACACGTCCCAAGATTGACGAACAGATACCACCGCACGCGTTGTGGAAAAATCACTTCGACTAATATGTTTGAATGCGCAAAGTTTGTGCAACAAGCAAGACCGGCTCGAACAGTTATTACTCTTCTATTATCCACACGTGGCGATTATATCTGAAACTTGGCTTCATGCCGACATTCCTGATAGCTGTGCCGTACCGCCTTCATACACATGCTACAGAAAGGACCGCTCCACGAGGGGCGGCGGAATTGCGATTCTCGTGAAGGCTAGATTGTCTTCTGTCCTTTTGCCCGATGTTTCCACCTTTCATGAAAGCGTTTCGTGTAGGCTGATGTTCTCAGGTAACCAAATAACTATTGTTGGTATCTATAGGCCTCCTGGGGCGGGACCAGTGTATCTACTGGAATTATATGATTACCTAGAAAAGTACTTAAATCAGAATATTATAATGGCAGGTGACTTTAATCTTCCCCACATTGATTGGGGCACCATGAAGTTTAGTCCCCCCGATGCGCATAGTTCAGAAGTATTACTTGATATATTGTTAGCGTATAATCTAGTCCAGACTGTACACTCTCCTACACGCGTAACTAGTTCAGCTTCCTCAATTCGAGACCTCATTTTATGTTCCGCAGGCATAAAAAATTGCATTACTGAAGTTTACGAGGGCATTTCTGATCACAATCTAGTCTACTTTAACTGCATGCTCCCTCGCCAACTGGGAACGTCCACGCCAAAATTACAAACTGTAAAGCATTTTGACGCAGCAGACAACCCACGCATTATGCATTTTTTGCAAGATGCCCTCTTATTGTTTTGTGAGGACGACGTAACTGCGTTGTGAGCGAGGTTTAAATACCTCTGCGATTACTGCATACGAAACTTTGTACCGGAAAAAGTAAAGAAACTAGGGAGAACAAACCCTTGGTTAACCTGAGAACGAATACAATTAAAACAGAAGATCAAGCGTTGCAGGAAGAAAAAGAATAAAAATGCGTTACTAATTACAGAATTAAGCGCCTCCCTCAAGCATAAACTGCAAAAAGCAAGAGACAGGTATTTTTCAGAGACACTTGGTCGTTTTGCAACGCAAAATCCTCGAAAATTCTGGCAGTACCTTTCGAATAAGGACAATAAAAAGTTAGACCAAGTAACGGTTGACGGGGAAGTTGTCACGGACAAAAAGGAAATGGCAGACAGGTTCAACCTCCATTTTCAAAGCGTATTTTCCAGAGCTGATGCAAGGATTGATAACACGTCAGTTAGTGATGACGCAAGCACCATTACCATCTCTTTGGAAGGTGTTACCGAACTTCTATTGCGATTGGATCCAAAAAAATCAGCCGGCCCTGATAACATTCCCGCAGCATTCTTAAAAAGGTATGCAGAAATTCTGGCCAGATTTCTCGTCGTGATCTTTCAAAAATCTGTAGAGTCAGGCGTCGTACCCCATGACTGGCGTGTTGCGCGTGTTGTACCCGTATTAAAGAAAGGAAATCTATCGGAAATCAATAATTACCGCCCTATATCTCTCACCTCTATTCCTTGCAAACTAATAGAGCATATTATACTCAATACCTTAACAGCTTTTTAGACACGAATAAAATAATTAGCAACAGGCAACACGGCTTCCGGCAACTAATTTCCACTACTACACAACTAATTGATACCGTACATAATCTAACAAAAACTCTCGACAGTGGTGGTCAGGTAGATATAATTTTTATGGATTTCTCCAAGGCGTTTGATAGGGTTCCTCACTCCAAATTAATAACCAAGATGAAAGAAATGGGTATCCCTTCCTGTATCATCGCTTGGGTTATGTCATATTTACAAAATAGAAAACAATATGTGGAAATTGATGGCAACTGCTCCCGCTTCTTAGATGTTCACTCTGGTGTTCCTCAGGGTTCAGTCTTGGGGCCTGTTTTATTTAATATATATATTAACGACCAGTTAGGTATTCTGGAACTAAGCACGTCAGCCAGGTTATTCGCCGATGACTGCATTATCTTCAAAAGCATTCATTCTGTATCCGAACAACTTGTCCTAAATTCGAACTTACAGCTCTTTGCAGACTGGTGTAACAAGTGGGATATGACAATTAATTATGATAAAACCGTTTATTTATGTGCTACGAATAGGATCAACAAAATGAAATTTACGTATGGCATTGGGGACAACATAATTAGTCAAGTGGAAGAATACAGATACCTGGGCGTGACTTTAACATCTGATCTTAAATGGTCATCCCATATCTCCAACATCTGCTCCTCTGCAAGAAAAAAAGCTAGGTTTCTTAAAATATAAATTAGGTAATTCTTCAAGCGTACTTAGACTTTAAGCTTATAAATCAATTGTTAGACCTACTCTTGAATACGCCAGCATAGTATGGGACCATGATTTTGACTTCTAGCGCGAAGTGAAACACAGACACAGAAAGGAGCAGACAGGACGAGCGCTCGTCCTGTCTGCTCCTTTCTGCGTCCGTGTTTTACTTCACGCTAGAAGCCAAAATCATGTCACCGTACCAACTCGCCCAACTGTCTATCCTTTAGTATGGGACCAACACACCACAATCAACATAGATAAACTAGAAAAAATCCAGAGATTAGCAGTAAGGTTTATATATAACCGCTGTAAGCGAAGGGACTCTCCGTCCGCCATGTTACATCAGGCAGCCCTTGAGCCATTGGCTGAAAGAAGAAAGGCTGCCCGGCTGCACTTTTTTCACTCCTTGTATTTTCAAAAACTAGGCATTCAGCCACAGGATAACTTCGAAAGGGACACAACCAGACCCTCACGACATAAACATAGCCATAGCATCAAGCCAATATTTGCCCGCACGAATTTCTTCAAACATTCATTTTTCCCTAAAACAATATCCGACTGGAATTCCCTGCCTCATGACTCACCTCTCCTTTCTTCAACTTCTTGAGAGCCTGTATATAAGTATCTATATGTATGGTTAGAAATGATGATTACTTATTAACTGTGCGTAGTGTGCTTTTTTGTCTATGTACCTGTGTTTGGGGCACGTACTCTCACAAATTGTATTTGCTTTGTAACCTTGTTTAGTTTTGTTATTATATTTTCTGGATGTAAATTATAACTTCCCCAGTGTTGCTGATCCTAAGGCATAGTGCTTACTAACAAATGTATGTACCCTCTCGTGCTTGGACCGATCCGGTCTGCAGTATTTTGTAAATGAAAATAAATAAAATAAAATAAAATAGCTGCACACATCAATCGCACCGAGGGCGCCATTTGAATGTAATGGCGTACACATGCGGTGGCTTGGCTAGTTCGACAACGTTAACGGCACTTGCAAGACAATACTTGATCTGTTTCGCAAAACCGCGAAGAGTAAAAAGAAATCAGTAGGCATACACCAATGAAGTGTGCTATTCATGCTAGTTCCCAGTCGTCCTTCTATTTCACAGCAGTTTTTCAGGCGTAGGCAATGCAGGGCCCTCAGATCACACACTTCGGAAAGGTACAGCATCCCTGGAACACCACTGGCAACTAAGGTCCTGCCCGGCAGCTGTTACATTTGTTTCATGCTTAGCGCTTGCATGACTTTGAGCCTCCAAAATGCAAAAAAAAAAAGAGAAAAGGAAGCCAGTATCGTAATCCTGCACTTGATTGCTTTGATAGTACATGTACGGTGGCACCGCGCTTTGTCACCAACTCTGCAAGTCATTCATTGCTTTAAAGAAGAACTCGGCCAAGCCGCCACGCAAAGCCATCTTTCGGTTTCACCGGCCACGAACGAAAAGCAACCACCGTCGCCTGTCACCCCACATTCTTGTCAGACGGAGCGTCATACGCAACTGCTGTGTCACACTAGGGAGGGGCCTCATAGCGGGTGCCGCCGTCTCGCATGCGTAATTAGACGCCTTGGCCTGAAATTTAAGACTTGCATATCTCAGGACACATGCATGTTCCTAAAATTGTACAAAATGGAATAGTCACCAAATTGCACCACCTCTGAGTTTTCAATATAAGCATACATGCTTAACTGCAGTAAATACAAAGTTAATTATCGAATTTAATTAGATACTCACATTACGACAATAATTATGCTCACAGTTTGCGACCACCTGGCCGCATAATCTAGGTAGAAAAATGGCTTCTGTGTGCTCCTCTTTGCATATTTTTTAAAAGCCGGAAAGTCTAACTTTGAACACCCTGTATAATTACGACATAAACAAACATTCAATGCTTCAAAAAAAATTTTTTTTATGTGTACATTCACGCTACAGCACAGATTAAAGCATACATATGTAGTGCATAAAGAAAAAAAATATTAGCACAATAGCATCTTATTTATAATTAATTTGAGAATGCAAGAGAAAGGTTTTTATACATTGTTTAAAATGGGGTGCATAATAATAAATTTTTTGTTCGGCGATGCTTAGTAGCCAAGGTATTTGATAGTTTAGATCCTGACGTCTGTAGTTAGTATGCCTAAATGGTGGAATTCTGATTTGATTACGTAATGGGCATTGAGGAAGAGAAGTGGGTAGGCTGACAACATGGAGTCTGTATTTTCTTTTATATGTAAGAATAATCTATAGTAAAAACTTGATTTGCTCGGATGAATTTTTTGTTGCTCGGATTTATTTTTTTTGACGACTGTAAAAACTGCCTTTCTGTATTACCTTAGCATTTCCTTTACTTAGTGTGTTAGTTTGTTAGTGTGTGTTAGTTTGATTTATTTTACGGTAGTGCTGTTACCGCTCCGAAATTTTTCCATGGGGCTGTGGCCTAGTCAAGCTGTTCTGAAAAACAGCTTTTTGTCACAGTCCTTCTTTCTGTATCATTGACAGAATGAAAATAAAGATTGATTGATTGATTGAATGAATGTTTGCCAAAAAGATTATGTATGGGTAAATCACAAGGCCTACCATGGTAGTTTTCAAAAATTCTGACTACTCGTTTTTGCAGATTTAATAACTTCTCATAGTTTTTTTGCTGTCGTTGTTCTCCAAATCAAGGCACAATAAGTTAGCTTCGAGTAAAGAAAGGGCATAGTATATTGCTTTCTTTAGCCATAATGGTATTAGATTTTATACATACCGCCTACTTCATTACTAAAATCATTGCTCAGCTTGTTGACATGATTGTCATAGAAGTTCTCCTGAAACCATACCCCCAAAAATGTTTGCATTGTTGCTTTTCTAGTCTCTTTGCTTGAAATAGAACATTTACAGTAACAGGCAATGGCTTATTTATTGGTTTAATTATTATAAACTTGGTTTCATTGACATTCAATTCAAGTTAATTTACAGCCATTCAGATAATAAATTCAAATAATTATTTATTTATTTTTCTAAGCACTGCGGGGAAGAATTTGCAAAGAAAATATTAGTATCATCTGCGTACATGATGATATTAGGTGAGGAAGAAATGTTAGGAAGGTCATTGATATAAAGATTAAATAATATAGGACCAAGGATGGATCCCTGTGGCAATCCAGTCTGTATTTTGAGAAGTGAGGAAGTTGCCTGATTAAATGAAACAAACTGGTAACGATCCGTTAAGTAACTCCTCATCAAATCTAATGCCATACCACGTATAATGCAGTCATTAAGTTTGGACAGAAGTATAACATGATTCAGACTGTGAAACGCCTTATGCAGGTCCTGAAACAAGCCTACCGTGTATAATTGTTTTTCAATATTGTGCAGTATTTCATGTTCTATATTTAGGAGTGCATCATCACAATTTATTTTTTGAAATCCATATTGTGCCGTACTAATAGTAGCACATTTCCTTAAGAAACCCTCAAGCCGTGTGTTTAGTACTGTCTTAAAAAGTTTTGAGAAAAGAGGTAGTATTGATATATGTCAAAAATTGTTTACACTATGGTCAGTGCCACCTTTATGAATCGGGCAAACTCTGGGTATTTAAGTTTGCTAGGAAAAATTCCGCACTCAAACAATTTATTGAGAATGTGAGCTAAGCCATTAAAGATGATGTCAAACACATATTTTATAGGAGATGCCATGATTGAATCGAAACCTCTCTACTTCGCTTAGTGTCGCTGGAAATATTATTAAAGAATTTGGTTGTCTGTTGTTTCCTAACAGAAGTGGGCTTGGCGGCACCGGCCTGAGCAGAATGAATAATTTACATCTCACCCTTGTCCAGGTGCTGATCTGTTCAGCACAAGCTTTACCGGGATATGGTCTTGTCAATGCATCATAGAATGCTGCTTTCCCTTGCACTGTAGAAGCTACAGAGGCGGTTGTGACAAGCGTCACCGAATGGCAATGGACTGGCAGCTGCTGTATAGGCACTCAGGCATCACCAGGAGCATCAACACTATCAACGGGGGCATTTTCTTCGAGCCTGCCTTTCGTCGACTTCGGCAGTGAGCTTGACAGCACTGGCCCGAACAGAATGAACAATTTACTTCTCACCCTTGTCCAGGTTAATGAAAGACAGGATTACACTTGTATTGAGGACGATCGTCCTGGTCTGCTGGTGCTGCCAAGCCCACATGCTCTCTTGTCTATAGCTGTTGCGTGCTGCGATGTCATTCCCGTCTTTCTGTTGTGCTGTGGCGATATTGAAACTAACCCGGGGTTTGATACGACAGCTTTGTTGCAAACTCTTCTTGAATGCTAATATGAAATTAAGGCGGATATATCTGAAATGAAGCAAGCACTAGCTGGCATGGAAACGGTTTTATCTCGTGTGACCAAATTGTCTTGAAGGCTTGATGAATCGAAGAAAGAACTGTCTAGTTTGTGTGGACGAAATGTTAACAAAGATAGACAACGTTGAAAACCACTCTCGTCGGAACAACGTCATTATTCGCGGCGTTGCTGAAGTTCCAAACGAAAAGTACGAGCAGCTAAAAGACAGTGTAGCAAGCGGTGTTTTTCAAGATAAACTGGCCGTTTCTGTGGCGAGCACTCAGCGCATTCATAAGATAGGTCAACTGAGCGCAGACTGTTCCAGGCCCGTTATTGTGCGTTTTGGAAACTACAATGAAAAGGTAGCAGTACTAAGTAACGCCAAGAAATTGAAAGATATTGGTTTTATCATTCACAAGGACTTCTCAAGTATCGTTAGAAAAAGGAGGCAAAACCTTTAGAAGAGTGCTGCGGATGGCCGAAAGAAGAAACAAAAGGTGACTTTAGTTTTTGATAAGCTGAAAATAGATGGGGTCGTGTATGCATGGAATGATGCTACAAACGAACATTATCTGGTCCATCCGTCACTATAAACTCAAGAGGGTGCTTCTACGTCTACCGAAGACTGGCAGACACATGGGAATGAATTTCATATACTAAACATAAATGCACGGTCTTGTTAACAAGGTCGACGAACTGGAGCACGTTTCATTAGAACACCAGCCTGATGTTGCAGTTGTCACAGAAACTTCGCTTCACTCCAATATCTTGGATACGGAGATATGCCCTCCTGGTTATGGCGTTATCAGATTTGACCACAACAGCCGAGGTGACGGTGTAGCAATTTTCATCGACAATAAAATACGGTGCACTGTTATCCCAGATGCTCCTAACATCGAATCCGCCTTTGCCGAGTCTACCGTGGAACACATTAACTTTAATTTGGCATTGTGCGTCGTCCTTCGGGCACAAAAAAATATTGATGCATTGAACGACTTTCTACACCACTTGCGAATCCAAAACAAAAACGTGACAATCGCAGGGGATTTCAATGTACCGGGTGTAAAGTGGGATAAAATTATGTCGGGAAAATGTGAACGAGAAGCAGCGCTCAGTCTTATTGATTTGTGCTTTCCCCATGGGCTCCAGCAGGTAGTACGAGAGTGCACAAGAATACAGGATGACTGCAAATCAGTCCTAGACCTTCTAATTCTAACGCAAGGTGTTGCATCATAGCCCTTTGAAGTTGGAGTGTTTCCTGGTCTCTCGGATCATTGTTTATTTAGTATGAAAGCGTCCTTTGTTTCTTTCCGAAAGCAGATGATTAAAGTGTCATTCTTAGAGAGACTTTAACAAGCCTGACGATACTGCTGTTCTCGACGAGCGAGACTACTGCTTTGGTTTGTTTGAAGAATTAAGTTGTAACGACATGGTAACTATTAATTAAATATGGTTACAAGTCAAATCTTTAGTCCATACGTGCATTACTCGTTATGTGCCACTGATAACAAAAAATAAACGTGCCTGCAGTCCTTCGACAACAAGGAACATTATTCAGTTGAAAAGAAAAGTGAGCCGGCACAGAAAGGTGTACCGACACACACGTGATTCAGCTGTGTTGAGTGATATGCTACACCTAAGCAGCAGATTGAGGTCCCTTCTCAAACAATCAAAATTCAAGTTTTATAATGTTACAATGGAAAAATTTCTACGAGAATCACCTCAAAGGTTCTGGAGGCACTGGGCTACACCAAAGGAAAAAGTCACTAAGATATGGACAGAGAGCAGGACTACAAGTGATAAGTCAGAAATCTGCGACAGTTTCAATATATATTCTGCAAGTGTTTTCGGTGAATAGAATAACAGCAGGTAGTAACAGCAGGTAGGCAATAACAAGCCTGCGGTTTTTGGGTCCACTCTTAAAATTCGTGCAATTAAAAGGCAAACCTTTCGATGAAAGGCTTACTGAACTTATTGTTGGACCAAAAAATATTGTTGCGTGTGGAAAGACACAGACAGAAGAGGCTATTTACAGGCTATTTACACTGGAGCCAGGCAGCCAGGCCTACACTCGCTCGCGCCAAGCGCACCGACCAACTTCATCGTCGTTCTCGCGGCGGCTCGATTCTTGAGCATCGCTCTATGATATCGTAATACTACCCCCCCCCCCCCCCGGCGGCAAAAGCACCGTCACGGTGCTGTTAAATATCCAAGGCACATGGAGAGTTGTAGGGCTCGAGTCGGGCGACGTGGACAATGTCACTGGTTGTCACAGCGGAGGACGTAGTGAGCGTGGCTAGAACGATTTCATAGGTGACATCGGTCACTTTGCGGAGCACGCAATATGGACCTGTGTAACAAGAAAGAAGTTTTTCACATAGGCCGACTTTACGCAAAGGTGACCAAAGCAACACGAGGCTGCCGGGCACAAAATGGACATCACGGTGACGGAGGTCGTAGCATTGCTTCTGCTTGTCTTGAGACACTTGTAGACGAGCGCGCGCAAGTTGGCGAGCGTGGTCAGCATGGGCGATTGCATCACGGGCATAATCACTAGTTGAAGCTGTGACGGACAGAAGCACAGTGTCCAGGGGTAGCGTTGGTTCGCAGCCATACAAGAAGTAAAACGGGGAAAATCCAGCAGTTTCGAGACAGGAAGAGTTGTATGCAAAGGTAATGTAAGGTAGAGCCAGGTCCCAGTCACGGTGGTCGTCGGAAACGTGTTTGGATAACATGTCTGTAAGGGTGCGGTTCAAGCGCTCAGTGAGGCCATTCGTTTGGGGATGGTAGGAGGTGGTAAATTTATGCCGCAGTGAGCAGGCATGCATGATGTCGTCGATGACTTTGGCCAAAAACGTACGGCCATGGTCTGTTAGCAATTGACGTGGAGCACCATGCATCAAAATAGTATTATGTAGGAGGAAGTCCGCAACATCAGTTGCGCAACTGGTCGGAAGAGCACGGGTTACGGCGTAGCGGGTCGCGTAGTCCAGCGTGACTCCAACCCACTTGTTCCCCGATGTAGATTCCGGAAATGGGCCGAGAAGGTCTAAGCCGACACGATGAAAGGGCTCGGCAGGAATGTCGAGCAGCTGCAGGTAACCAGCGGGGAGCTAGGAAGGCTTCTTACGTCGTTGGCAAACTTCACAAGCGGCAACGTAACGTCGTACGGAACGGGCAAGACCCGGCCAGAAAAGACGGCGACGTACACGGTCATAGGTTCGAGATACGCCGAGATGTCCTGCCGTTGGTGCGTCGTGGAGCTCTTCTATTGGAGTGGAGGTGTTTAGATATTACAAGTAGGAACTCAGAGCCATCCGGATGAAGGTTACGACAGTACAGAGTACCGACGCGGAGGACGAAGAGGCGTAAAGTAGCATCGGCCGGAGAGTGCTCAAAACGGTTGATGAGTGCTCTGATGTAGGCGTCACGGCGTTACTCGTCGGCGAAATGAAGCCGCTGTGATACAGAGAATACGCAAGAAGCACTGGTAATATTAGAAGAGTCAGAGTCGTCAACAGGGTAACGCGACAAGCTGTCAGCGTCTTAGACTTGTACACCACGGAATATGAAAATTCTTGTAGCCTCAAAGCCCATCGACCAAGCCAGCCTGTAGGATCTTTTAGCGAAGAGAGCCAGCAGAGAGCATGATGGTCAGTGACTACGGAAAAAGGGCGACCGTAAAGGTAAGGACGGAACTTCGCAATCGCCCAGACTACAGCAAGGCATTCTCGTTCCGTAATGGAATAGTTGCGCTCCGATGGTGTGAAGAGGCGGCTCGCGTAAGCAATAACGCGATCCTGGCCACGCTGACGCTGGGCTAAGACGGCACCTACGCCATGACCGCTGGCATCTGTACGCAATTCTGTAGGGGCATCAGGGTCGAAGTGGGCGAGAATGGGTGGGGAGGAGAGTAACGAGACGAGAGAAGGCGGCGGCTTCTTCAGTACCCCAAGAGAATTGTACGCCTTTCTTCAAAAGATTAATGAGGGGTCTAGCAACTGCCGCAAAATCTTGAATAAAACGAGGAAAGTACGAGCATAGCCCTACAAAACTTCGAACGTCTGCGGCTGTCTTCGGAACCGGAAACTCTCTGACAGCGCGAGTTTTGTGGGGATCAGGCTGTACTCCGGAAGCATCAAGGAGATGGCCCAGAAGAGTAATTTGCCGGTGGCCAAAACGACATTTGGACGAGTTAAGTTGCAGCTTCGCCTTTCAAAATACATCAAATACAGTTGTGAGACATTCAAGGTGAGTGTCGAACATGGGCGAGAAGACGATGTCGTCGAGGTAGCAGAGGCATGTGGACCATTTGAAACCTTGGAGCAAGGAGTCCATCATACGCTCGAAGGTGGCAGGGGCGTTGCATAATCTAAACAGCATTACTTTAAATTGGTATAGGCCATCAGGTGTGATGAACGTGGTTTTTTCTCGGTCCATATTGTCAGCAGCAATCTGCCAGTATCCCGAACGAAGGTCAATAGACGAGAAATAGCTGGAACCGTGCAGGCAGTCAAGGGCGTCGTCTATACGTAGGAGCGGGTAGACGTCCTTCTTAGTAATGTTGTCCAGATGACGGTAGTCTACACAGAAGCGCCACGTGCCGTCCTTCTTCTTAACCAACACCACAGGTGACGCCCAGGGACCCGAAGAAGGCTCAATGATGTTTTTATCGAGCATTCTGTTGACTTCATTTTGAATTACTCGGCATTTTGACATAAACTCGATACAGTCGTCGGTGAATAGGCGTAGCGTCGCCAGTAAGAATCCGATGCTTGACCGCGAGCGTCTGGCCTAAAGGGCGATCGTCGATGCCGAAAATATCTCGGTAGGACGATAATAATTGGCAAAGCTCTTCGGCCTGCGCCGAGGACAGGTCCGTCGCAACCATCAGCACCCGAGGCTGGCACGAGGGGCCTGCTAAGCTCGCGAGAACCATCGGTCGATAACGCTGCCACGTATTGGTCGCCGAGACAATCAACGGTGGCAAGGCAAATTCCTTGCGGTAGAATTTGCTTTGCCAATCCAAAGTTACAGACAGGCATACGAGTGCGGTTCCCAGTAATATTAGGTATACTGTGAGGCACTGTAATGTCATACCTTATTGGAATGTCGGGCAGAGGAGTGACGAGGTACTCGCCATCAGGAACTAGTGGGAAAGACAACAGTTCAATGTAGGCTATTGACTTTGGCTGCAGGCGAAGAAAGCCAGTGGGATGTAAACGGCAGTGGGGCGCGTCAGAAGGTTCTGCGAGCATCGGCATCTCAAGGCGAAGGGTACTGGAAGAGCAGTCAATAAGAGCAGAATGTGCGGAGAGAAAATCGAGGCCGAGAATGAGGTCGTGGGGGCAATGAGCAATTACGGTGAAGACGACAGGAGTGTGGCGGCCGGCGATGCTGATGCGTGCCGTACACATGCCGATGATAGGCACAGTACCGCCATCCGCAACGCGGACGACGTGTGCCGACGCTGGGGTGAGGAGCTTGTTCAGTCGTCGTCGGAAGGCAGCACTCATAATTGAAAGATGTGCTCCTGTATCGATGAGTGCCGTGACAGGATAGCTGTCAACGTCAAGAAGGTTTCGGTTCGTGGGTAACGTGAGCAGAGGACTTGAGGGCAGGGTCGACAACGCAGCTTCACCTCCAGAAGCTGCAGTGCCTAGTTTTCCGGCTGGATCCGGGAGGCGATAGGCGGCGAAGAGAAGCAACGGGGTTGGGGCGAACGAGACTGATGGCGTCGAGGTGAGGGTGAGCGGCTGTACCGAAGGTTAGGAGCAGGAGCATCAGCGGCAGTGGATTCATGGCGGGTGGTATAGGGAACGGAAGGTCCAAAGGTGCAGGAATAAGCGGCGGTGTATGTCCGAGCAGGTGGTGGCCATCGGTTGCGGCAGTGACGAGCGACGTGGCCGATGCAACAGCAGTGGAAACAGATCGGCCGGTCATCAGGGGTACACCAATCGTACGGGTTGTGGCGAGATGTGGCGAAAAAGGACTGCCGAGGACGAGCAGGGCCACTAGAGAACTGGGGAACGCTGGGTTGAGACATGGAACACACGGAGTTCAGACCCATGTTCTCAAATTCCTGTCAGACGACGGCCTGGATCATCGCAATGGTGATTGCTGGCGGATCGGGCGGCGTCGTGGAGAAAGCTGGCGAACAGGTGGCCTCGAGTTCGCGGCAAACAATATGGGTGACGTCGTCACAGGTGGTGGTCTGATGTGGTCGACCCTCACATGTCGACGTAGCAGCAGTGTTGGGTAGCCGTGTGATGTGGTGTGTGATACGGCGACTCTTAGCTTGTGCAAGGTGACGGCATTCTTTGATGATGGCGTCGATAGTCGAGACGTTGCCGAAAACAAGCAAATTGAAAGCGTCATCGGCGATGCCTTTTAGAATATGCGACACTTTATCGGCTTCGGACATAGCATCGTCAGCTTTGCGGCATAGAGCTAAGACGTCGAGGATGAAGGAAATGTACAGCTCCATAGATGACTGAACACGAGACGCAAGAGCCTTTCTCGCGGCAGCCTTGCGCCCAATGGGGCCGCCGAACAGTTCCCGTAGCTTCTCTTTGAAATTGTCCCAACAGGTTATCTCGTCGTCATGCGTTTGGTGCCACACGCGTGGGGTGCCGCCGAGATAAAGGACGACATTGGTGAGCATAATCGTTGGGTCCCACCTGTTATTAGCACTGGCGTATTCATAGAGTTTGATCCAGTCGTCAACATCCTGGCCCTCCAGGGCAGAGAACACACCTGGGTCGCGATGTGGGGCGATCGTGACGACTGGAGCAGTGAGACAAGCCGAAGCCGTTGCAGAGGTGGGTGCGTCACCGGGAGGCATGGTGACAAGCTCGGTGTGCCGACCACTTCTGAGTTCCGTGGTGAGGACGGGGATCGCTGACCTCCACCAGAATGTTGCGTGTGGGAAAACACAGACAGAAGAGGCTATTTACAGGCTATTTACACTGGAGCCAGGCAGCCAGGCCGACACTCGCTCGCGCCAAGCGCACAGACCAACTTCATCGTCGTTCTCGCGGTGGCTCGTTTCTTGAGCATCGCACTATGATATTGTAATAATATCAAATTCAATGGGCCCTGATGATATTCCTAATTTATTCTTGAAGCGATATGCAGAATGTTCAGCCTAATACCTCATACTAGTCTTTAGGAAGTCGTTATCAACAAGTACGGTACAAGATGACTAAAATTAGCAAAATAGTCCCTATTCTCAAGACTGGAGATCAAAAAATGGTCAGTATTTACCGCCCAATTGCTTTAATGTCGACCTTTTGTAAGCTTCTAGAGCACATTGTCTCTAAACACATCCGCGAATACTTAACAGATATTGAATTCTTTAACAGTTGACGAGATGGTTTTCGGCAGGAAATGTCAACGGTCACGCAATTAATAAAAACACTGCACAATCTTAGCGAAATTATTGATCAGAAGGGTTAAATCGACATAATCGACATAGCGACGATGAATCTACTACAACGCTGAACGCCTGTCTGCATTTTTGCCGCAGATTCCCCTGTCCCAGAAGCTGCAAGTTGTGCCTCCCACCAGTTCGTTCTGCAAGCGTGTCCGGAGCGTGGCGTGACGTGGCGGAAATGGCAGCGATTTTCCTGGTAAAGCACGACTGTTAGCTGAGCCAATCAACTGCGGCATCGGCGGCGACGTCACAGCGCCAAAGCTTCATAAACGAGTGCTTCGCGGGAGTTCAATTCACTTGGCAGCAGCGACGACGAATCTACTACAACGCTGAACGCCTGTCTGCATTTTTGCCGCAGATTCCCCTGTCCCAGAAGCTGCAAGTTGTGCCCCCCACCAGTTCATTCTGCAAGCGTGTCCGGAGCGAGGTGTGACGTGACGTGGCGGACACGGCAGCGATTTTCCTGGTAAAGCACGACTGTTAGCTGAGCCAATCAACTGCGGCATCGGCGGCGACGTCACAGCGCCAAAGCTTCATAAACGAGTGCTTCGCGGGAGTTCGGTTCACATGGCAGCAGCGACGACGAATCTACTACAACGCTGAATGCCTGTCTGCATTTTTGCCGCAGGTTGGTGTTTTAAGATACTATTGTACTAATACTATAGCATAAAATTTACCGTCGCTGCTGCCGGGTTTCATTGCTTTGTTTTCTTTGCTTTTCTTTGCTTTGTTCTTTGCTTTGTGGAGTGCATATTTTGTGTTGATAAGGTATGGCTAAGGAAATAGCTAAACTAAAAGAGGAAATGAAAGCTGAACTCACTCAACTGAAACAGGAATTTAGGGATCAACTAAAGCAGTATCGTGAGGCATTGGAAAGGAACATGCGCAATGAGATTCGAGAAATGAAAATAGAGCACAAAAATCGAATTCAGAGCATTGAGTTTGGTCACGCCTCAGTTGAAGAACTGAAGACAAGACTGAATGCTGAAGAAACTGCAAGACGAAAACTAGAAAATGAAAATATAGTGCTTCAAGAAAGATGCGACGCCCTCGAACACAGGGCCTTCGAACTTGAAAAACGCTTTGTGCACTCGGAGCAGTACTCGAGAAACAAAAATCTCAAAATACAAGGTGTCGTAAAAAAGATAATGAAAATGTGCTGGACACCGTTCAGATGATCGGGAAAGTTATCAAAGAAGAAATTGTCGAGACTGACATTGAAATATGTCACCGTGTACCCACCCGAGACCCAGAGAAATCGAATATCATTGTGCAGTTTAAATCCAGGACCAAGCGCGATGCTGTGCTTAACAAGGCAAAGAGGGCACGTCTTTCTAACAAGGATATTGGAAATGATAACACTCACAAAATTTACGTGAACGAGCACCTATGCCCTGCCCTAAAGCAACTACTTGGAATCGCTATCGGTAAAAAATGTGACCATGGACGGCAGTCCGTCTGGTCGTATAATGGCAGGATATTCGCGAGGCAGTCTGACGACACACCCATTGTAAGAATACAGCCTCACGAAGGCCTTTCGAAGATATGCTAAGTGTTGTGTTAAATCTTGTACTTTCTGTTCAAAATGGAATATTTTGAATTTGCGCTACCACAAAACGTTCATCTACAAGATACCCAGCTTATCTCTGTTTTGCATTTTAATTTCCGTTCCGCTATTCACAAAAGTTACAGTATCTCTTGTCTTCTCAACCAATTTTCTTTCCAGTTCGACGTCATCATGATTTCTGAAACTTGGTTTCAAAATAGCTACGATGTCGTTGGCCTGGATGGATATTCTTCTTTATACTTGAACCGTCAGAATAGGCGAGGGGGTGGCGTTGCCCTTTATACTAAAAATAATTACCATTACGAACTGGTGCCAGAGTTTACATTCATAAGTCTTGACTGCGAGATGTTAACTGTCAAGGACAAGAAAAGGGTCTTATCAGTAATATACCGCCCACCGAGCGAAAGTATTGAGAATTTCATTGATTGTTTTGGTAAGCTTCTGGAGTTCTGTTCATTTAATAATGTTCATTTTGTCTGTGGAGGTGACTTCAACATAAATATTTTAGATAAAAATAAGCATGTGCAGGATTTAAACAATCTACTACTATCATTTGGCTTTACCAATCTGATCACTACACCAACGAGGGTTACTCAATCTACCTCATCTGCCCTCAACCTTCTTATTACAAATATAGAAACCTCAGTCTGCACCACGGGTACACTTTCTAATGATATTAGTGATCACTGTCCAGTCTTTATAGCGTACACATTAGATAACACTATCAAACAAAACATTGAATTACTTACCTACCCACACATTTCAAACGAAGCACTGGATTTATTCAGTCTAGCTGTAGGTACGCAAAACTGGGATTCCGTGTTAAGAGAAAAAAATGTTAACGAAGCGTATAACAAGTTTCTTGAACTATTTGTGCGCATCTACACTGCGTATTTCCCCTTCAAGCAAGTTAGGAAATCAAAAACGATACGAAAACCGTGAATTATGAGTGAGCACATCAAAATGATAAAGAAGAACCGCCTTTATCATGCGTTCTTGCCCTCCAGATCAGAAATTAAACTTAAGGAATTCAAAACCGAAAGAAATAAACTGAATAAAATACTAAGGCAGGCAAAAATAGATTACGACCAACGTCTGTTTTTTGAAATCAACAAGAAACGTCCGGATGCGGTTTGGAAAATAATAAATAACGTTTTAGGTCGTCAAACTAAAAGTAGTGTACCCAAGTCGATAAGCTACGCAAATTGCGAATTGATCAGTAAAGTACTGGCAGACCATTTCAATACTCATTTTGTGAATGCAAGCATTACGCACACCCATGACTCCCAAGTCATGTATTCATTAGATAAATGTGTTTCTGAAACTATATTTATGGAGCCAACTGACGAACATGAGGTGTTTACAACAATAAAAAATCTTAATAACAGCAATGCATTGGATATTGACAATTTACAAATTAAGCCAATAAAATATGTCTTACATCACTTGCCATTTATCTGCACGTTAGTCCATATATTCAATTTAGCTATAGAATCGGCGACTTTCCCAGACGGCATGAAACGAGCTAAAGTATCTGTGCTATACAAACATGGCAATATAAATAATGTTTCTAATTATAGACCAATATCTGTCCTACCCATTTTTTTGAAAGTGCTAGAAAAAATTATTGCTACGCGCCTAACAAACTTTCTAGACAGACATGATGTAGTAACAAACTAACAGTTTGGTTTTAGAAAAGGTAGATCTACGGAAGCCACCCTTTTATCCTTGAAAGAAAGTATTGTGCAAAGCATAGACAACGGAGAATTCGCCCTCGGGCTCTTCATCGATTTTAGCAAGGCATTTGATTGCATCAGTCATGACATTCTTAAATATAAACTATCAATATATGGAGTACGCGGACATCCACTGACTTTAATGGAATCACATCTCAGAAATAGAACTCAGTGTGTATGTATTAACAACGTCCTATCTTCTTTCTTGACACTTAAAAATGGAGTGCCGCAAAGGAGTGTTTTGGGCCCACTATTATTTAACTTATATATTAATGACTTAGTAAATATAGATCCTACAGTTGATTTCTTTATATATGCGGATGATAGCACTATACTCTTCTGTGGAAAAGACGCAAACGAACTAATTATCAGGTGTAATGCATTGCTAATGAAACTATCTGATTGGTCACATTCAAATGTGATCAGAATTAACCCCACTAAAACGAAAGCTATTCTTTTCAGAGCCAGAAACAAACCTTTTCAGTTGGAACATTCAATCACTTATTTAGGCAAACACATAGAACTAGTTAATGAACACAAAATACTTGGAGTAATATTTTCATGTCATTTGAGTTGGGATGCTCATTTTAATAACTCGCACCAAGTTTTCTGCAGTCGCCGGTGTACTATCTCGCTGTAGAGCTTACATGCTGACAAAAGCCAAGCTACAAATTTATCATGCATTGTTCACCTCGCAATTTAATTATTGCAGTTTAGTATGGGCAACCACAACACGAACTAACATAAATAAAATAGTTACATTACAAAAGGCGCTCTTCCGACACATTGCTAATATTGAAGCCCGATCAACAACAAAAACATTGTCACAAACATACCAAATCATATGGGTAGATCGATACTACGAATATCGTCTTTTACAAATATTTTATTTTGCAAGGAAAGGATGGAGAGATTTTCTTACATCACTAGCGACCTTGCAGCACCATGACATACCTGTGCATCTCAGAAACCCTGAACCTTGGCTTGTACCGCACTTTCGCACCGAGTATAAGTTACAATCTATTAAACACAATTTGCCGAAAATTCTAAATAATCATGTTCATGCTAATAAATTCTCTCGTAAAGAGTTGAAGATGTATTTCGTTAACCTATAACATATATATCCATGTATAACAATGCATATAAATGACCATGTTTTCTTTTTTGCCTTTTTGGTTTATATGTACAAAAATTTCTTGTTGTTTCTTACATATCCTGTCATAATCATGTATCTGAGTTTTCAATTTTATGTTTAGTTTATGTTTAGTAAATTTCTGTTTAAGTTTCTTTGTACCAAAAAGGTTATTGTTATCGCGCTGCCATGTATAATGCCTCCTGGGTCCAGTCAAGCTGCTGACGGCAGCTTTTAGCCCGGGAGGACGTTTCTAGTCTGTACTAGAAGAAGAATAAACTTGAACTTGAACTTGACTTTAGGAAAGCCTCTGATCAGGTAAATCATAGAAAACTTTTAAGCAAGTGTCACTCAGCACTCAGAAACCAAAATATCATTCATTGGCTAGAATCTTTTCTGGTGGGCCACAGGCAGTTTGTGAGTGTTGACAAGAATTCATCTCGGGTCTGTGATAAGACTTTGGGAGTACCTCAGGGCTCGTTACTGGGGCCGTTATTGTTTCTTGTATATATAGACGATCTCATTGTAGACTCAGAAATTAAGGCCAGATTATTTGCAGGTGACTGTATTATTTACACTCATGTTAACTCTGTTGATGACCAAATTAAGCTCAATGATTATCTGTGCCTTATCAACGAATGGTGTAATAAGTGGCAAATGTCTTTAAATCCCACTAAAACAGTATGTATGAAAGTCACACACAAACACCAGCCGCTCTAATTTGGGTACTCAACCCAGGAAAACAAACTGAATTGGGTGACAGAATATACATACTTGGGAGTGACCATAACCTCAGACTACGCTGGAGTACACATGTACTTAACAGCTGCTAGGGCCAACAAAAGATTGGGTGATAGCCGCCGTGAATGGGAGAGAACTCCTTGACCCTCGCAGCCTCCGTAAGGGCAGAGACCCCAGCTGCAGCTGAGACCATAGCCGTGGCGCTGGTAATAAAGCAAGACGACAGGGTAGGCAGGGAAGTCCATGTCGTTACCGACTCGCAACAGGCCTGCCGTAACTTTACCGACGGACGAACACTGCTGCTGGCGGCTCAGATTCTAGGCCCGAGGCTGCAAGGATACCATCAAATCATGTGGACGCTGAGCCACGCGGGTCTGGAGGGGAATGAAAGGGCGAACCCCCTAGCTCGAGCGCTAATTAATCGAGCGGGGCAAGACCAATCGTCTCATCAATCCCCACCCTTTACCTTCATGCCCCTGCCGTCCAATTACTGCAACCGACTCGAGATCCAGCGACTCAACCGCAGGATTCACCCTCCGCCTCACAGAAAGCTCAGCACTGAAGATGCCGTAGCTCTCCGACTTATTTAGACCAACACATTTCCAAACCTACACATATACAGTAAAATGTTCCCACATACATATTGCGGCATCTGCCCCTGGTGCTGCGACATATGCCCTACACTCTTTCACATCTCGTGGGGGTGTGGGGGCAAACCTCAACACTTAACGACGCCTAGCATGTCATTTGAGCAGTGGGAGGTACAGTTGACCGGCGATACCCTGGCGGGACAAGAAGCTCTCGTCCAGCAAGTACGTCAAGCAGCCATGGCCAGTGGGGTCCTGGAATGAGGACACCACCCACTCGACCTCAAGAGCAACCACCTCGATGGTCCGAATAAATGTTTTCTCTCTCTCTCTCTCTCTCTTGAGATTCATTAGGCGTTCACTTAAACATGCTACACAGGATACTAAACTAACTGCTTGCAAGATGTTGGTGCACCCAGTACTGGAATATGCGTGTGAGACGTGGGATCCGTACACTCAAAGACTGACAACTGAACTGGAACGAGTGCAGCGACGTGCACTTCGCTTTATCTATTCTCGCTTCCAACGACAAAATTCAGTAACGCCGCTTTATACCTAAGCTAACTTGCTCCCTCTTTAACACCGAGGAAACAAAAAAGGCTAATTATTTTCTGCAAAAATCATGAACAACATAGTACTCACCAAACAGCAACAATACATAAGTGAAACCACATCACGGGTCAGTCGGGGTAAGCATCTTAGGCACGTAAAAGAACGAATGTTTTCTAAATGGTGTTATCAGCATTCTTTTTTCATTTCCACAGCGACAGACTGGAACAACTTCCTGAACATGTAGTGCTCGCTCCAAGTGTAGATGTTTTCTCTGCTGGTGTCTTAGAATTGTTAAAATCAAGCGCCTGACGCATTGTGTTCTTGGCTTTTGTGTTAAACATGGAGTGTTTTCCCAGTGTTCTGTTTTTAGTCATATTGAAACTCTGTATACTTTGCTACGAACAGATCAGTCCCGTTTTAAAAGTGAGTAATTCAGCACCGATTGGACGGTGCTTGTGTTCTGTCTAGTATGTTCACCTTTTTTTAATTTTTATTACTCCACTCCTATCTTGGTCCTGACTGGACCAATAGTATCCCTAATAAATAACTAAATAACAGTACGCCCTATACCTTCTGGATCTTATACAGAAATGTTGCTGCATTGAACAAAGTGAGTATTTAGGGCAGAGACTGCTTCATAATCTGCAAGAATACCGTTAACAGAAGGTATTCGTAGGTCTTGAGTGCTTGCCTATCCTCCATATAGCTTCTCAATTTCCAGTCAAGCTTTTCTTGAATTTGTATAAATGCGCGACAACACTTTCTCATATTATTTTTCTCTTGCCTTTTTTAATTCTGAACTTACTTGGTTAAGGTACTCCTTGAATTTCGCTAAATAATTTATGTCTCGTGTCTGAACAAACGCATGGCACATTTTATTTTGATTTTCGTGAAATGCACATCTATCTACAGCTTTCTAATTTTTTGGGTTGTTTTGTAGCACTATGTTGTGGGAAGGCTATGTCATACCAAGCGATTAGTTCATGAATTGTATGCCTTACTTGGGTCACTTTCAGTTAGCTCAGATTCCCAGTTATTTTCACAGATAAGAGAGTGAAAATAGGCTAGCGTTGTTTGGTCGACGAGGGGGCAGGAATATACAGGCACATTTTGCTTGTATTTCTGGGAACAAGGCAGAAAACAAAAGATTGGAAGGTGATCACTTATGTCAGAGGACATGACACCAGCAGTCGCAGAAGAAACATGTACATTAGTGATAAAGATGTCTAACAAGGTGGCACTATGTGCTGTTACTCGTGCTGGCAAGGTTATAATATTCGAGCATGCGTAAGAGTACAGCAGCTGGTTATATTGTCTTGTTATTGTATTTTCAGCCATCATATCTATGTTTGAATCGCTTAGTATGGCGAACATTTTGCCATCCCACTGGGATAAGATAGTAGCTTATCCATAAAGGGAAAACAATTCCTTTTTGTTGCCACAGGGCAACAAAACTAGACTGACAAAACAGACAAACTAGACAAAACTGTAGACTACTGCAAAAGTCCCTGCTTTAAGAGAATACTGAGGCATTCAACATTATGATTATTTAAGAAGAAATCTGCAATTTTCTCTAAGTTTAGATCATTTTGAACATAGGCTACTAGACCACCACGTCTTGCATAAGTACGGTTACGTTTGTGACAGGTGTAGTTCTCGAACCGTATGAGGTAATCCTTATCAGATAACCACGTCCAAGTAAAAAGGGGCACATTGGGACAAGTTTTGGTCTGTTGGAGCAGTTCTTCAATATTTTTCTTGTTTAACTTTTGCACTTTGAACGGTTAAATGAAACATGGGAATATTGTCTGTGTCCCTTCACTTGTCCTGTTGTTTAGCGCTGTTTTTTAGTGCTCGTGCTCATGGAAATATGTTTTTGTAAATTGGCAGATATATTTCCAAATGAAACGTAATCATGATATAGACATTTATCGACCAAAGCCATATCTGCACTCAAACCCATAAAAAGTCATTCTCAAGAAAAAGCAAGAAAAATATTAGCTTATCATTTTGCTGATATCTTCAATGCTGAAGATATGTAGAATAGGAGACGTTTCATTGCGCTTCACCATTGCTTTTCCCCCAGTGGTCCAGACATATTTCCAACCAACCTCATTCTTCCTTTGTTTCGCAGCACTTATGGACTGCTTACCTTGCCAAAGTAACAAAGGACCTAATAAAGAAACGACAAAAAATGAAGGTGTCCAACTCAAGAGGTAGGATGGAATTCGCGGAACTGTCAAAACTGATGAACAAGGCAAAAATAAGAGACATTCGAAACTATAATGTGAGAAAGACTGAAGAAGCCGTTAAAACTGGACGCAGCCTGAAATCGGTGAGAAAGAAACTTGGCATAGGACAAACCAAGATGTGTGCACTGAAAGATAAGCAGGGTAATATCATCAGCAACCTCTAAGGTATAGTAAAAGCAGCGAAAGAATTCTCCACTGACCTGAACAGTGCCCAGAGGAGTTGGGATAGCTCCATTAGAAACAGTAATGAACAGGACCCAGTCACTCCTCCTATAACTAGCGATGAGGTCAGAAGGGCCTCGCAAAACATGACACGAGGAAGAGCGGCAGGAGAAGATGGAATAACAGTCGATTTAATCAAAGATGGAGACATAATGCTTGAAAAACTGGCAGCTCTTACTACGAAGTGTCTATCGACTGTAAGGGTCCCAGAAAACTGGAAGAATGCAAGCATTATACTAATCCACAAAAAGGGAGACGTTAAAGCATTTAAAAATTATAGGCCCATTATCTTACTCCCAGTATCATATTAAATATTTACCAAAATAATCTCCAATAGAATAAGGGCAACACTGGACTTTAGTCAACCAAGGGAACAGGCTGGCTTCAGGAAGGGATATTCTACAATGGATAACAACCATGTCATCAATCAGGTTATTGAGAAATCCGCAGAGTACAATAAGCCCCTCTATATGGCTTTCATAGATTACGAAAAGGCATTTGATTCAGTAGAGATACCAGCAGTCATAGAGGCATTAGGTAATCAAGGAGTACAGAACGCTTACGTAAATACCTTGGAAAATATCTACAGAGGTTCTACAGCTACCTTAATCTACACAAGAAAAGCAGGAAGATACCCATAAAGAAAGGGGTCAGACAGGAGACACAATCTCTCCAATGCTATTTATTTCGTGCTCGGAAGTATACAAGTTATTCAACTGGGAAGGCTTAGGCGTAAGGATCGACGGCAAATATCCCAGCAACCTTCGGTTTTCCAAAGACATTGTTCTATTCAGCCACACTGCAGTCGAGTTACAACAAATGATTGACGACCTTAACAGAGAGAGTGTAAGAGTGGGGTTGAAAATTACTATGCAGAAGACAAAGATGATGAATAGATTGGCAAGGGAACAAGAGTTCAGGATTGCCAGTCAGCCTCTAGGGTCTCTGAAGGAGTACCGTATTTATTCGCGTATAACCCGCACCAAAATGTGAAAAAACGCGTTTAAAAAGTGGGGGTGCGGGTTATCTGCGAATTTTTTCCTTGGGAGGGGGGTCGGCTTCACCGCAATGTGCGGCGGCCTCCCCGTGTAGTCCGCCATCCCCATCGTCATCGACGCTTGTCAAGCCGATGAAGGGCCAACGAAAGGCCAGCATTGTTGAGCCTCGCGTTAGGCGCTGTTTAGTGTACTTACCCCAGTTTGCACTGTTTGCCTGCTTTGTTTTGGCATCATGAGTGCGACTCGACGGCAGTGTTTCACAGCGAAAGAGAAGCTAAAGATTATAGCCGCTGCCGAAGAAATCGGCAACAGAGCTGCTGCAAGACAGCATGACGTCGACGAGTCGTGCATTCGCGACTGGAGGAAGAAAAAAGAGAGTCTCGAAGCAACGAACCGGGACAGGCGAGCGTTTCGGGGTCCGAAGACTGGCGCGTACCCCCACCTCGAGACGCAGCTTGCGAAGTTCATTGAGGAGCAGAGAAGTCGTGGCCACGCTGTTTCGACTGAGATGGCGCAAATGGAAGCCCTGAAGTTGGCCCGGGAATTGAACATTCCACGTGAGTTTCGTGCAAGCCGTGGATGGCTTCAGCGCTTCATGCGAAGACATGGATTTTCTATGCGGCGGCGAACAACCATGTGCCAGCGGCTTCCTGAAGCCTACGAGGAAAAGTTGTTGAACTTTCAACGA
The DNA here is from genome assembly GCF_023375885.2 of Dermacentor andersoni. Lineage (NCBI taxonomy): Eukaryota > Metazoa > Arthropoda > Arachnida > Ixodida > Ixodidae > Dermacentor > Dermacentor andersoni. Next base: position 214,500,254 of record NC_092817.1, read on the forward strand.
TATGTGATCGCACTTCGGAAGGAGCACAGCTATTTGCTGTCTCAGGTGGGAAATGCTGATCAAACACCTGTGTACTTTGAGATGCCGATGGACACGACCATGGAAAAAAAGGGCTCCAAATCAGTCAGCGTGCTGACCGGCGGAAATGCCAAGCTGCGCTGCACAGTCATGCTATGCGCTTTGGCTGACGGCACGAAACTGCGCCCGTATGTCATTTTCAAACGCAAGACGCTACCTAGCATTCCACTGCCCCCAGGAATCGTTGTGCGTGCGGAAGAAAATTCGTGGATGAACAGTGGCCTAGTCGGTGACTGGCTTCGAGTAATCTGGGAGCGAAGACCAGGTGCCTTGCTGGCACGCCGGTCGATGCTCGTACTAGATTCCTTCAGAGGCCACTGCACTGATGCGGTGAAGGCTCGCCTTGCCGAGACCAGCACCGACCTCGTCATAATACCTGGCGGCATGACGTCCATGCTACAGCCACTCGACGTGTGCCTGAACAAGCCGTTCAAGGCACACGTGAAGCGGCTGTATGCCCAGTGGATGGCCGACGGCATTTACGCCCTCACACCGACGGGACGCGTGCGAAGGCCTGATATTCCATTGCTGTGCCAGTGGATCGTGGATGCGTGGAAAGCGATACCGGCCGATTTGGTGCGGAAAAGCTTTAAAAAATGTGCGATCAGTAATAGTTTGGATGGTTCCGAGGACGACTACGTCTTTGAGAGTGGCGATGAAGCCTCGGATGGCAGTAGTAAGAGCGGCGACGATTAAGAATCGGATAACCAGTGACGTGGTGGCGGTCGTTTGAATAAATGTTCTGAAAACGAAATGATCACTGAGTGTGAGTTGCATCTTTCTAGCGCTCATTTTTTTTTTTTTTCAGGTAAACGTGCGGGTTATACGCGAGTTTTTTTTTTTTTTTTCCGCCGAGTTCAAAGTTAGGGGTGCGGGTTATACGCAGGGGCGGGTTATACGCGGGTAAATACGGTATGTTCACCTAGGTCAGCTGTTCACTGGGAACCCTGATCATAAGAAGGAAATTCACAGAAGAATATAAATGGGTTGGATCCCTTACGGCAGGCATTGTCAGCTCCTGACGGGAAGCTTACCATTATTATCAAAAAGTAACGTGTACAATCAGTGCATTTTACCAGTGCTGACATATGGGGCAGATGCTTTTGGTACTTCAACTTCACGTAGTAAATGATACCCTGATCCATCGGCTAAAGGGCACATGTAGTGTTGGGCGACAAAAAAACTACCTTGACGCTCTTCAGTTCACCTGTACAGTTATGTGCACTACAGTTGTCAACAACCGTAATTATCTTACAGTCCTTAGACATGAAGTGTCAGTCTAACTGCTGCAGCCAGCCTTAAAAAATGTCCGGGGCCATCCAAGCCTTCCTGTTCACTCTGTACTCGACAGGAAGGCTTTTGATGTTTTTAAAATAACGTGGTTATGCGCTTTCCCGATGACAACAAGTGGCAAGCGTTCCGTGCCAGTCATATTGGTGGCAAAAAGCACAGTTATCCTTTGCTTGCACTTCTTGCCACCAATGCACGGGTCCCCTTTGAAAGTCGCCGTCTTGTCAGGCAGAGCTCTGAAAAATAGAGCAGCTTCGTCTGCATTGAACCCGTCACTTGGTTCATATGCAGCGATATGCTCAAGCAGCTTCACATTTTTCCACTGGGTGGTCACGCTTTCATCAACTCTGGTCTTTTCACCGCACACACTTCTGAAGACGTGTTCGTGTCTCTCTCGAAACCTCGCGAACCACCCTTCTGAAGCTCTGAACGATTCAATGTTCATCATTGCAACGTACTCTCACCTTGTGCCATGATGAGAGGTCCACTCAAAGGCACATGCACGTTGCGACAGTCAATAACCCACAGGAGCAAAGCTTCTTCGAGCTGGGAATGAGCTGCGGTTTGCAACCACTTTCTTGATGCATGAAACTTCTCGCTTTCCAAGGCTTGAAGAATCTGTTGTTCATTATTCACGTACGTTCCCAACGTGCTCCACTTCAATTTTTAATTTCAATTCAATTCAGTTTATTTTTCACTGATAATTATTTGTATAAAAGAACTGTTGGACCAGTAGCCACAGGCTAGTGTAGGCCCATAGTCATATATGTAGCAGGAGTTACAAAGTCAAGCGCATATCTAGTTATTAGTGATACAACCTAACACAGTTAGGTGGACACATACAATATAAACCATTAAAAAAGAAAACAGTGCATATCAATCACTAGTAATAAAACAGAACTGTTAGGAAAATACATACACACAAAAAAACAAAAAAGAAATAGCATATTATACATAGAAGTAACATATTTGTGAAGGTCTGTGCTCAAGTGTTTAGGGTTTTTGAATAGATCCAAGGAGGAATATTCTGGCACAGTATGGGAAGCGGTGGGAGCGGTGGGAGGTACAGTTGACCGGCGATACCCTGGCGGGACAAGAAGCTCTCGTCCAGCAAGTACTGCGAGCAGCCATGGCCAGTTATACGTATGTATGTATGTCCATGTATGTATGTATACATACATACAAGTGGAGAACCAGACTGACGGAAAATCAAGTACTTTTTGATAGGTATAGCTCTTTTACAGCAGACACGAAATGGTTGGCCATTTTTACCTCAAGAGTTACTGCGTTCCAAATTTTGGCACCATGAAACTCAAGTAGTCATTGCCCATAAGTGTTACAAGTGACTGGTAGGTTGAAATGTACAGTTGTTCCACCCTTGGAATGCAATTAGGTGTAATAAACAGGCTTGGTGATAATGAATGATTCCCACATAAAATAGTGTTAATCAAAATGGCAACTTTCATTTCGCATTCCAGAGATAATGGTAGTATACCGAGACGACCGAACAGCATGTCACTATTATCATGTGGGCTTGTGTATGTCACAATGCGCAAGGCCCTTTTCTGTAACCGAAAGACGGGATCTATGTATGTTTCTTATGTGCTAGACCATGATTCGGAACAGTATATGATGTTACAGTGAAATGTGGAAAATTAAACAACTTTAAGTACGCTAAGGTCAAGATATTCTCTGCATTTTATTAATAAATAGCAAGCCAAAGCTAATTTTGTGCATACACTAGATATATGTGGTCTCCAGTTCAAGTTGCAGTCCAATAATACCCCTAAATATTTTATGTGGTCGAGCTGTTCTATAGTTCCACCTAGAAGGTGAATTTGCATGCCTATTGTGCCACACTTGGATAACGGGAGTTGAATACTACATATTTTGTCTTATCTCTGCTTAGTGTTAATTTATTGCATGCAAACCAAGTTGATATGTTCGATAACTCACTGGTTATTCATTCATTCATTCATTCATTCATTCATACATACATACATACATACATACATACATACACACACACACACACACGCACGCACACGCGCACACACACACAAACACACACACACACACACCTCACAGGCTCCAACTGGAGTATTGCGTGAGGGGGGTAAGAGAAACAAAACAACATGTAGCAAAAACAGGAGCAAAAACATAGCTAACATGAAAAACATAGCTAACAACAAATCGAACAATTGAAAAGAAAATTGAATCGAAAGACGCCAAATAACATCAAGCAAATGAAGAACAACAACACTCTGGACGATCAGAAACGCGCATGGCTCATCGAACTCCTGCAAAGAACTGCAAACGCACGTATATTTATAAACTGCTTGTAAGGATAGAGAATGACAGTCAAGTCACATGGTACAAATGAAATGTGTGCGCATAACTACGGAATCAATTTTTTAAATGTTTCTCTAAACGAGTCCAGATTATTAATTTCAACAATGTGGCTTGGAAGATCATTCCAAGCTGCTATTGCCAGAGGTAATGCAGATTTGTTAAATGCATTTGTGTGTCCAAAAACAAGCGTGAAACTGTGTGCGTAGCAGAGCTATCGTCCTTCTAGATTCAAGAGATGGGAGTGATAGCGATTTCTTTATAGCAGTAACGCTAGAATGCCTACTGTAATCTTTCACAATGAAACGTGCGGCACGGTTTTGAACAGATTCGAGAGAATTTATTAAATACTCCTGATGTGGAGACCAGTTGACGGAAGCAAATTCAAGCTGAGGACGAACAAAGGTTCTGTATGCTATTTCACGAGCGGCTGAAGGGGTTTCGCGTAGGTTTCGTTTTAGGTAACCAAGTGTGCTAGATGCTTTTGCTGTAACATGTTTTATATGTGCCTTCCATGATAAGTTTGTTGTAATATGAATACCGAGATATTTGTACAAGGGGGTGACAGTGACAGCACTGTTATGAAGCGAGTAAGTGTAAAGTGAGTTAGTTTTCTTTCCGCTGACAGTCATTTGCACTTTTCTGTATGTAGTGGCATTCGCCATGGCGTGCACCAGTTTGTAATCTTATCTAGATCTTTTTGAAGAGTGATGTGGTCGTCGGGTATCTTAATTTGGCAATAAACTAAGCAATTGTCAGAAAATAATCTGATTGCTGATGTTATGTTGGATGGCAAATCATTTATGTAGATGAGAAATAATAGCGGACCCAGCACACTACCTTGAGGTACACCAGATGACACATCGGCCAAGGAAGAAGAATGATTGTCAGTAAACATAAACTGTTTGCGGGATCCAGAAGAACTTCACTTTGGCCTAGTTGGTGTTAGTCGGCCAGGATGTGAGGAAGTTTCTTATCCATGATATTGTAAGGCTGTCTAAATGTAATGATGATAATTTGGCTATTAATCTAGAGTGGGGAACACGATCAAAGGCTTTGGCAAAGTCAATAAAGATACTATCAACCTGGAAACCATTGTCTATGTATGTGAATAGCTCGTTAGTAAATTTAATCAGTTTAGTCTGACAGGAAAGTCCTTTCCTAAAACTGTGTTGCTTCAGATAGAAGAAATTGTTAGCTTCTAAGTGCTGCACAATATTAGATGCTTGACATGCTCTAGTAATTTACATGGAATGCTTGTTAACCCTTTCGCTGTCACGGACGTACCGGTACGTCATCGCGCTTCCCCCCCACGGTGTCACTGACGTACCGGTACATTCTCTATCGTGCGTTCAAAATTTCGCGCCTGAGCGCAAAGCAAGCGCTCCTGAATTGGCCATGCCATCTGTTGACGCTTTCTACAATTTCGTATATTCTCCCCGACCTGTTTTAACCCATGTATTGAAGAGTACGGTACGACTGCCACTCCGCACTTTCTCTTTGCTGAGTGGCGCGGTGGCTCCGCGTTCGCTGGATCATGCGTCGCGCACGTGTGGTTATGGGTTCAAGGGTTGTTCTGCCATCTCCGCTGGTTTGAAGGTTTTTATTTTATGCGAAGCATATTACAAGAGCTCAACCCAGCTCCTCAGGCGCGGCGGTGTCGCCTTCAATACCACGTGACACCGTGACGTCACGACAGAGAAGAAACGGGGCTCCAACTCGCGCCGTCGCTCGCGGCGTCGCAACGGTATATAAGCAGCTGCGCTTGCCTCTGCTAGACACTCGCGAGGTGAGATGCCTCCTGGAGACAAAGCTGCTCGTTGGAATGAGAAGCGAAGGTTGCGGCGTGCTACAGAGACTGATTTTCTAGGTGGCTTTGGCTCAACTCTTGCAAGATGGGCTGGGTGGGAATCGAACCAGGGTCTCCGGAGTGTGAGACGGAGACGCTACCACTGAGCCACGAGTACGATGCTTCAAAGCGGTACAAAAGCGCCTCTAGTGAATGCGGTGTTGCCTTAGAAACGAGCTGTTTCTAAGGCTCAGGCGTGCGTCGCTTGCTCAGGCGCACATTTCGTTGCCGCGCCGAACGCTGCGTTGCTCGACGCTCACCGCGTCCAATGCGGGGCGCGTAGTCGCTGCGCCGTAGCCCATTGTCTTACACCCCTTGGCGGGTCGACGGGAACGCTGTCGTGTTGCACTCTTGAAGGCGAAGCAGAGTAACGCATGAGTTGTTTCTTCGTCTAGCCGAACCAAATATAGCCAAGCAACAGCAGTTCACCAGGCTAAACAGTGGTTCAACAACTAAAATAAAGGCTAGTATGCTTCGCATCCTGAGCTTAACCTTAGCTAAGCCACAGCCATTTTTTCTTCTGTTGGTGTGTCTGCTACGCCGCGTCAAGTTCAGGCGCACGTGCCGTTGCCTCTCCGAAAAGAGTGACTCGATTGCTGCTTTCGCTCTCTCACCACACCCTCGCTTCCGACTTGCAGCAGTAAACGTAAAGCCCTTCGAACTTTGTTTAGCCTTTTTCCATCTCCCTCTGTCTTCTTGATCACACAACGTCCCATTTCTCTCCGTTGTGCGGGCGACTGAAAGCGCATCCTCCCTGCGCGCGGTTACTTTCGGATGGCTGAGCGCGCGGGACCTTCGTCTGCTCATTGGTGTGGTGGCTCAATTCCGATTTAGAATACGAGCCGAGCTCAGATTCGGACTTGGACAGAGTCGCATGCGAGGAAGAGGGTTGTGCATCGTCAGATTCGGATGTTGAACGGATTTTATAGTCAGGCTGATGATGATGATGATGTTTACTAACAGCAGCTGCAGAACACTGAAATGTGCATATAGCATTGACTATGTTATTTGTATACCAATCATAATCAAAAAAAAATTGCTATGTTCATTCCCTGTTATGCTCGTTCCCTGAAACCAAGCCGACACTGGGGGTGCGTCACGGCCAGAAAGGTCCGACAGCAAAAGGGTTAATGACATGGGTCGGTAATTACTTATCTTACTTTTATCGCCAGACTTAAAGATCGGAATGATTTTCCCGATTTTCCAGTCACATGGCAGTTCCCCTGTGGATAAAGATTGCTAAAAAATGCGTGATAGAATGGGGGCTGTATATGTGGATGTATGCTTTAAAATTTTATTATTTATACCATCAACGCCGGCTGAGGTAGAGACCTTTAGTTTTTTAATTAAAGATGACATGCCAAAGGCATCAATGTTTATAGGTGCCATATACCTGTAGTTTACATCTGCGATTGCGGAAATGGTAGAGTAATCCTCGCGTGTAAACATCGAGATAAAAAATTATTAAAAGCAACTGAGGATTCTTCTGAAATAGGTGCTCCGGTATTGTCTTGGAGTGAAATTCGGCTCGAGTCTTTTTGAGGGGAGATCACTGCCCAGAATTTTTTAGGGTTATTTTGCATCATGGATTGGAGGTCATGTGAAAAGAATTTGTGCTTAGCGCTACATATGTTACAGCAATAATCTTTTTCGGACTCTTTATGTTTTAACCATGCCACTGGGGTTCCTTGCCGCCTTAGCAATTCTGAACAGGCGTTTCTTTTTATTTTTTAATGAGCGTAGCGTCCTGTGATACCATGGTTTTGAACTATTTACCCAGAAGTGAATTAGCGGAATATGAGCATGTGTAAGCTGCATTAGTGCTTCCTTAAAAAGCTTCCAGTTTTCCTCAACAGGTCGGGAAACAGAATTACGCATGAACGAGCTGTAGAAATTCTCCAAACCTATGTTGATGGCAGTGAAATCAGCCTTCTTATAATTTAATATGCGCTTAGGTGTTGTGCTTCAAAGTGTAGTGCGTTTGCATAAGGGTAGCTTTATTGTGAGGTTAACGAGTAGATGATCACTAAAACCAGGCATCAAAGAAACTGATGCAACCGTTTCGGGATGGATGTGAAAACGAGGTCAAGAACGTTATTGCCACGGGTGGGTTTCTGAATCATTTGCACTAGAGAAAAGTCTAGTGCAAGCGCTACGAAATCGTTGGAGTGTTGGCAGGGTGACGTTAGGTTAGCCCAGTCAACTTCTGGGTAATTAAAATCACCAAATAAGAATATGTTAGCTTTAGGAAATTGCGTAGTAATTTCGCAAAGATTTTCATACAAATAAGACGTGAACGTTTCTGTACTGTCTGGTGGTCGATAACCATATTCCAAATACGTTCTTAGAATGCGAAGATGGAATGCAGACCCAGGTTATTTCAAGTGTGCTTGAAATTTTAAGTGGAAAGGCAGTAATGTTATTTTTTTTTACGGCAATCAAACTGTTTACAATTCACCAAGAAATGTACCTGAAAATAATAGCGTGGTATCGTCAGCGTACATGACAGCTTTTGATGACTTTAGTATTAACGGGAGGTCATTGACATATGGCGAGAACAGTATGGGCCCCAAAACTGATCCTTGCGGAACTCCTGTAACCATAGAAGTATACTGGGAAGCAAACGAGCCAAATTTTACATATTGTTTTCGACCGTTTAGTAGCTTGAAAAGAGGTCTATTGTTTTTTTGCTAAAACCATTAGTTCACAATTTTTTTTAGAAGTATGGAATGACAGACCAAGTTGAATGCTTTCTTTAAATCTAAAAATAGTCCTACGGCAAACTCGTTTTTGTGTAGAGCTGTGTATATACTCTGGGTTAGTTCTAACACTGCTGATGACGATCAATTGGCTCTGAATCCATGTTGAGAATTTGTTAGAAGCTTGTTTTCGTTTAGTTAGTGCTTCAGTTGAGCCGCGATGACCTTTTCAAATACAGTATTTATTATGCTAAGCACAGAGATAGGCCGATAGCTTCCAGGGTCATTGACGTCGCCTTTTTTATATAAAGGAGAAACTCTTGCGATCTTTAAGATGTCAAGGTATGTGCCTCGACTTTTACAGTTATTAAGTATTTGAGTGAGTACTGGCACAAGAATATCCATATTGTCTTTCAATGTTTTACCATCGTGGCCAGTAGCTTTGTAGCAAGGCATGCCTGATATAACTGAAGTTATGTATGCTCATCCACTTGATCCAAGAAAAAGCATGCATGGATGGGGCAATCGACATTGCTTTCAGTAACTGGAATACGTTCAGCTAGCTCTGGACCAATGCTAGTAAAGTACGCATTAAAAGTGCCGGCGCACTTGGCATTGACATGTTCAGGAGTGATCGGTCTTTTATTTGGGTTATCAATTACTCCTTTTATAATTTCCCACATTTTCTTGGCATTGCCTTGTGCTTATTGTATAAAGAAAGCATTGTATTGTTTTTTCCGCCTCCGGATAAGAGCTACTACGTGGTTACGAAATATTCAAAAATTTTGCAAATAATAAGTGTTATCTCTCTGTTCTTTTTCCATTTTTGGCACCACCAGTCCTTTTCTTTTATTGCTGTAAGTATGGTGCTATTCATCCACGGGCACAAAGGTTCCTCATATTTGTTTTCTTTATATGTGCTACACTGAGATATCATGTGTGTTAATGCATTTGCAAAGTTTGCGCATTCGATATGAGTGTCACTGCTAAATTCATCTTGAAATTCTTTTTCCTTGATTTTTTGCCCCAGTTTTTTGTAATTAATCCTGCAATTTGTCACGTTGGTCTTTTTTACAATCGTATTATTTGAGCTGTGTAATAACGGAAAAATAGGGCAGCGGTCAATGAGATTCATATCGCATACGCCAGAATGTATGTTATTACTGTTGCATAATACATGGTCTATAGCTGTAGATGCACTTGGTGACAACCTAGTAGGTTCATGGATTGTATTCTTAAAATTGTATGACTCCAGAAGGTGCGAGTATTCATAGTTCATGTCTTTGCTAATATCAATGTAAAGGTCGCCAACAACAGTGATGGTACCATAGCTCTTAGTACTTAGGGTGGAAAGGATAGATTCTAACAATTGATAAAAAATGGGCTGACTCGAGCATGGTGGCCGGTCTATTGTACCAACAACTATGCATGAATCTAAAAGAACAAAGAGAGATTCAACCGCACTGTTACTAATTTCAGTATCGGTGATTATCCTAAAGGGTACCTCTGCTTGATTAGTAGAGCCACTCCACCACCATGTGAAAATGCATTCCTGGGATTGCTTACAAGACTGTATCCCGGAATGGAGATGTGCTCACCTTCTCTTAGCCAAGTTTCCGTTAAGCCAATTACATCAAAAGTAAAATTATGCTGTGCCAAAAAGGAAAAAAGTATATCTTCGTCTCTACGAAAACTACGAATGTTACAGTGAAGTATCGAAATACACTGGGTTTTGTGGAATTCCCGTTCAACATCACGAATTGCAAACGCCACGATTGGTGTGACAAACAAGATTTAACTTGAGAGGCTCCTAAGCTACCTTTTTCAGGTCATTTTCAGAAATGATGTGCAGTACACGAGAATTCTCAATTTTCCGCATTAGAATTTTGGCCTGCGATACCCAAACATACTTCCAATTTTTATCTCTTCTCGCTTGACGAGCTTTTGCGAGAAGAATCTTATTCTCTTGGCAGAGGTGTTCATTAATGAATATGGACTCATTATTTTGGAAGCCAAGGGCAGATGTAGACAATCTCTCTTTCTTGGCATTCTTTATCATTTTGTCTCGGACTGCAGTGGAGGTAAATCTTACCAAAATGTTCTGTTGAGCCTTGTGTTTGGTCGGAACTCGATGCATTACATAGATATCTTCGGTACGAAGTTCCATCTTCAAGCAAGTCGCTAATTTTTGCATCATGTCTGGCAACGATTCGTCTGCCGACACAGGAACATTTCTTATTTCCAAGTTGTTCCGACGAATGTATTGCTTGAGCTCGATTATCTCCTGTCGCATTTCTCTTACTTCCCCCTGTAACTGGCACACATCGCCAATAATGCTAGCCTGCTGGTGTTTCACTTCTGATAGTTCACGGTGCACATTATGCACATCAGTTCTGAGTTGCTCAAATGTCTTATTCATGACATCCAGGGATGTCTTGATGTTCTGCATGTCCCTCAGAGACTGTTTGTTGTCTCCTACTAAGCTTTTTATGTCAACTCTGATGCTTGTTGTGATACTTTCTAGCTTTGAGATCATGTCAAGCAAGACTTTAGCTAGTTCCTTAACGGTACCCAGTGGTTTGTCCACAAGCACCTGTCCAAGTGATTTCAGCAGCTTTTCACCCATTTACAAGTTTCCTACAATAGAGCAGCAATACAGTGAACAAGTACAATGCGTTGTACTTGTTCTGCCGCTTTGCCGGTGTTTCCATCACTGTAGCACACGATGGTGGGGGCATGCAAAACAAGGTCACAACGAAAAAAGAAAACTCTGCAAGAAGAGATGACGCCGACTCGACAACAGAAGGGAAAATGGCGTCGAAGGCGCAGTGGAGCGAAGAAAGAAGACACCGACATTCGGTGACGCTGCGATCGCCCCCACTAATTGACGACAATGGCGATGCCTCTCAGGTTTTGGTTTCACTCCAGTGGTGCCAGCACTGCTTTACCACACTTTCGTGTAGTGGCAGCTGTCAGCATTTGTTCAAATTAAGCGGTGCGGGGCCAAATTCTGACGAATTACCACAGGTTTGGTCCCATAGACTAACATGCACTTTGGCCGGGACCAATAGAGCCGCCCGAATTATTAGCATTTCCGAATTAATGGGTGTCGAGTTAACAAGCCTTTACTGTAGCACTATTCCATGCGTGTAAACAAGAGAAAAGTTTGAGGTGCAGTTGGCTGCAGTCTGGCAGCGGTGCATAAATTTAAGTGGGACGATATGGAACAAATAGTGCTTACCTGCAAAGCAGACAGCTATTAGTTGTGTACTCAAGATGCACTGCTGCCAAACTGCAAGCCTGGTCGTCGATCCGTCGCTTCTCTAAGCCAGCCGTGCTGTCCTGCTGCCCTCTTGTGGTAGAGAAGGCGCCAAGGGAACCACGTAGATGTCCGATAAGAGTGTTGCAAGGTCAGGACGATGTAGCTCCTCAATCTTGTAGGCGTCACACCACGTTTTCCATGTGCAGCAAATCCAGCAACGAAAATGATCAGCTGCAAAGAAGATAGCTATTAGTTGTGTGCTCAAGATGCACTGCTGCTGAAGTGCAAGCCTGGTCGTCGTTCCGCCACTTTTCTAAGCCAGCTGTGCTGTCCTGCTGCCCTCATAAGGTAGAGAAGGCGCCAAGGGAACCACGTAGGTGTCCAATAAGAGTGTTGCAAGGCCAGGGCGATGTAGCTCCTCAATCTTGTAGGCGTTACATCACTATTTCCACGTGCGGCAAGTCCAGCGACGAGAACGATCAGCTGCAAAGCAAATAGCTGTTGTGTGCTCAAGATGCACTGCTGCCGAACTGCCTTTCTTTCTTTCATCAGAGGCAGTCAGCTACAACCACCGTAAAATCTAGTATCCCACAACAGTCGGTTCTCAGCCCTCTCTTTTTCATTATCTTCATTAACGATCTACCAGCTGGCCTCTCGCCTTTTTGACGAAGACTGCCGTCTATCGGTGTATTCATTACCATGAATGACAATCTTTCCTGCAAGATAACCTTAACACAGTAATTACGTGCACCTATCCCTGGCAGATGTGACACTGAACACGCCTAAGTGCAAATGATAGCAGGTTCATTGCAAGTATTCGAATGTCTTGAAAAATGATAGACCGATCAGCTTACTGTTCGTTGCCTACAAAGTATTTACTAAGGTAATCGCAAATAGAATCAGGAACACCTTAGACTTCTGTCAACCAAAGGACCGGGCAGGATTCCGTAAAGGCTACTCAACCATAGACCATATTCACACTATCATTCAGGTGATAGAGAAATGTGCGGAATATAACCAACCCTTATATATAGCTTTCATTGATTACGAGAAAGCGTTTGATTCAGTCGAAACCTCAGTAGCCATGGAGGCATTACGGAATCAGGATGTAGACGAGCCGTATATAAAAATACTGAAAGATATCTATAGGGGCTCCACAGCCACCATAGTCCTCCATAAAGAAAGCAACAAAATCCCAATAAAGAAAGGCGTCAGGCAGGGAGATACGATCTCTCCAATGCTATTCACAGTGTGTTTACAGGAGGTATTCAAAGACCTGGATTGGGAAGAATTGGGAATAAGAGTTAATGGAGAATACCTTAGTAACTTGAGATTCACTGATGATATTGCCTTGCTTAGTAACTCAGGGGACCAATTACAAGGCATGCTCACTGACCTGGAGACGCAAAGCAGAAGGGTGGGTCTAAAAATTAATCTGCAGAAAACTAAAATAATGTTTAACAGTCTCGGAAGAGAACAGAAGTTTACGATAGGTACCGAGGCACTGGAAGCGGTAAGGGAATACATCTACTTAGGGCAGGTAGTGACCGCGGATCCGGATCATGAGACTGGAATAATCAGAAGAATAAGAACGGGCTGGGGTGCGTTTGGCAGGCATTCTCAGATCATGAACAGCAGGTTGCCGTTATCCCTCAAGAGAAAAGTGCATAATAGCTGTGTCTTACCAGTACTCACCTAAGGGGCAGAAACCTGGAGGTTTACGAAAAGGGTTATACTTAAATTGAGGACGACGCAATGAGCTATGGAAAGAAGGATGATGGGTGTAACGTTAAGGGATAAGAAAAGAGCAGATTGGGCGAGGGAACAAACGCGAGTTAATGACATCTTAGTTGAAATCAAGAAAAAGAAATGGGCATGGGCAGGATGTGTAATGAGGAGGGAAGATAACCAATGGTAATTAAGGATTACGGATGGGGTTCCAAGGGAAGGGAAGCATAGCAGGGGGCTGCAGAAAGTTAGGTGGGCGGATGAGATTAAGAAGTTTTAAGGGACAGCATGGCCACAATTAGTACATGACCGGGGTAGTTGGAGAAGTATGGGAGAGGCCTTTGGCCTGCAGTGGGCTTAACCAGGCTGGTGATGATGATGATGATGATGATTCGAATGACGACTTTCAGTATTGCCTAAACTCAAAGTAATTGAACAGGTGAAATTGTATCAGTATCTTGATGTCAAAATAAATAGTTCTAATGTGATAACGCGTTAAAAATAGTCAATGATGCTCCAAAAACAATTGGTTTTATCAGGAGATCCATTTCGCTAGTGAGGTTATTTAATATGTTTTGCGCAAACTGAACTCGAATACGCATCTGCAATCTTGTTCTCTTGATCAAATTCCTTGCTTTGGGATCAATACAAAACTGTGCAGCTCCAGTTACGACCGTTTCACTAATGCTACAAACGACACATCAATCTTTGGCCATACTCCTCCGAGCTGGAACGTAAACTTGCACCTTTATCTAGAGAGACAGTAAACTGTGGCATCAGTGACTGACCTGTGCCTTGAAACGAGGCAGCACCCCATTGTAATCACCTCCTGCCTTGCGTATCTTGACCAGCACCTCGCCAAACTGGTAGCCACCCACGCTGAATCCATGCACCACCAGACGGCTGTAGTTGGGGTGGTTCACCAAAAAGTCTAGCAGCCGCTTGGCCACCACCTTCAAAGACAATGCACACGCCATCGCAAAGTAAATGAAAAGTGGACTGAATGAAGCACTCCACATGCACTGAATGTGACAGGACCAGCATAATCAGAGCTTATCAATGCTAAGGCTGCCCAAGGTACCATAACAAAAGAAAACTTTAAGGTCACCACCCACATAAGGAAAGAAATAAAGATAGCGGACCTGTGTGGCTTTGCAGAAATACAGTCCCCTCATTTTCATTAAATGTCAACTTGGTGTGAGGTAGCATTTTTTTGAGATACTGGAAAAACATACGGTCGAGTGCGCCTCTACAACAAAATAATTCTGTCGCAGTTTTATTGGCAGGTGTTCAATGCACGACCTTTACAAACAAGTGACTTGTATAATGAATGATTTCTGAGCCCTCAAACACTTCATCATAAAGACGTTCGACTATAGTGACTCTTTTAATTGACCTACACATCACCAATAACCTCGCCCTTATTTTCACTAAACAAACTTGGTGCCTGATTTAGTTCCTCAAGGACACTGGGGAAACCTACTACTGTAGATGTATCATGTACATTACCATGTACATATTTAAAACGATATGTACTCACATGCTTCACTTGCATTGTTTATGAGGCACATTTCTTTGTCAAATTGACTGTGTTTTTTTTTTACTGTTGTCCCCCGATATTTGACTGTTGAAATAGAAAGCCCACTTGATTTGATTTGTTTCGTGGAATGCATGAGGATAGGCAGAGAAAAAGTATTAAGTAATTACAGTCAAACCCGGATATATTGAATCTGAAAGGGATCACAAAAAAATATGATATACAGGCAATTCGATATATTGTAACCAACAGTTACAACAGCCGTTTCTAAGAAAACTTTATCTGGGTGAACCTGTGCCTGTCAACTCAACAGACTCCACACTAAACAAAAATGTCCCACGAGCTTTGCTTCTTCGAACATTGTTCTCTTCTTTGTCACCTGTTGTCACGTGCCAGTCTTCTGATTCTCAAGCACAAGCCACCGGCCTATCAGCACGTATTGTGGGTACGTGCTGCACAGCGTTGCCTTGCGGTACCTTGCTTGTGGTGTGGCCGCTCTCTGGCACACAGCTAGGATGTGGCAGGCGTCTTTTCGATCTTGTAATGCTAGCGACAATATAATATTGTTCCGGCACATTACGGCATCTCCGATATTAGGCCACTTTGATCCATCTGCACCAAATCAAGTTCGCACAGGCGCCAGTAGCCATGACATAGGTGCTGTCCTCGCCCAAAAGCAAAATGTAGTCTAGCACGTAACTGCCTACGCCAGCCGCCTCTTGGCCCCTTCAAAGCAGAATTTTTCTATTATTGACCATGAGCGCCTCGCTCTGGTGTAGGCAGTGGCTAAATTTCACCCTTACTTGTTTGGCCGCCTATTTCCTGTCACCAAAGACTACCATGCCCTGTGCTGGCTATTGCCATTGAAAGATCCGACTGGCTGCCTTGGTAACTGGGCACTCGGACTTCAGGGGTATTCTTTCACTGTGATGTACAAGTCTGGCCACTTACATCTGAACACCAACTGCTTGTCTCATTATCCCGTCGATCCTGCTGACGATGATGGACAAGATGCCAACACTTGCCTTCTGGCCATTTCTGACTTTCGCGACATCGTTACTGAGCAGCGAAAGGACGACTGTCTCTGGACGATCATTGAGCGCTCGACTTCTGGACAATCAGACCGCTCGACCAGAATGCTTGCGCTCCATGACAACATCCTTTACCCACACAACAACTCTGATGGACCAGATTTACTTTTAGTTGTCTGTCGTCTCCATTGTACTGTTCTTGCCAAGCTTTACGACGCACCTGCTGCCGAACACCTTGGCGCCTGCCGCACTTATAACAGAGTTGGCATACTAAAGTATGACAGATTATTGCCATACTAAAGTGAAATAATATCGAGGAAACATGTACTTCTTTAACCAATACAAGGAGCACAGAAACAAAGCCTTGGCAGCAATGAGAATACAGAAGAAGCTTTATTACAGTAACCAGATCAATGCGTCATCTCACAATCCGAAAAAATTATGGGCTACTATAAAAAACCTACAGTTTCAAAACGAATTCTTCCATCGATAGCTACGGGATGCGATGCTTCATCAGTAGGTGAAGAATTTAATCATCACTTTTGTACAGTTGGAACCCAACTTCTTTTTGGCATGCAAAGTAGGTTCGAGCCATCTTTGCCTGCTTGGAATTCATGTTCCTTTGGCTACATAGATATTTCAATCCAGGAAGTAATAGCAACTGCAAATCTATTAGATAGAGGAAAAGCACCTGGTTTCGATGGTATTGTGGTGTCCGTAGTGAAAAATAATATAACAACCTTAGCACCTACTCTCGCTAAATTGTTTAACAAAGCATTTTACACGGGCACATACCCGAAGGTATTGAAAATAGCAAGAGCGACGCCTGTTTATAAAAGTGGGTACCCCAACGATTTCGGTAATTATCGACCTATATCGATATTGAACTGCATAAACATAATTTTTGAGAAACAACTGGCCAATAGAATAAGAAAATTTCTATACAAAAATAACATCCTTTCCCCGCATCAACACGGCTTTCAGAAGTCCCGATCGACAACTACGGCTATTCTGTCTTTAACTAATGTAATCAATGAAGCCTTGAACAACAATGAAATATCAATAGGAGTAATTTTAGATCTAAGAAAGACATTTGATACTGTCGACTATCGCATATTATTCATGAAACTGGAAAGACTTGGATTTTGAGGCATTTCCTTAGACTTTTTAAAAAGCTATCTCGATAACCGTAAACAAGCAGTGGTCATCGATGAGCACACCTCAAGTCTCTCTGACATTACTATGGGTGTACCACAAGGATCGGTACTTGGGCCAATATTATTTACAATATACATAAATGACCTTCCGGACGGCCTAAATGAAGCACATGCCTTCATGTATGCTGATGACACAGCTCTTGTGGTCAGTAGCAAATCTTTAAATAACGCTGTTAAAACAATCAACAATGAACTTCAATATATTAGCAAATGGTTTGAAAGTAATCGACTAACCTTAAATACAAATAAAACTAAATTTGTTATTATGTCCCCGTTTAAGAAAAAGCCTTTTGAGGAGCCATGCCGCATTACGATTGGCCGTGATGAAATTGAAAAAGTCAACTCGGTGCTCTACTTAGGGGTGACCCTTGATTCCGCTCTGAACTGGAAGCCTCATATCAATAGGCTGTGTGGTAAGGTCTCTTCCGCATGCTTCGTACTTACAAAGGCGCGGAGTAATTTCAGTTTCGGAACGTTTAGAACCTTGTACAGTGAACACTCACTTGAGTGAACTTCAAGGGACCGAAGAAAATAGTTCACTTAACTGAATGTTCACTAAACTGAATATTTACTAGACCAACATAAGACATGGCATAAAGAGTCAAAAGTTTGAAGAGCAATTCATGGAGCAAAAGAAATGGCATCCATAGTGTTAGAAATGTGTGAAATGGAATTTGTACATATCAACAATATGAGGTTCATAACAGTTATAATGCTGCCTTTCTCACTCAGAAAAAAAATCTGTAACCTTCTTCTGCACTTGTGCTTTTAAAGCACAGGAAGTAACAAACTGTCCAAAGAGTCAATGTTCTTGTACACTTCTTCTGGCACAGCTTGCTGTTGAAACACAAAGTCTTTCAACTTTCCAATGTACCCTACAACCTCAGCTAGAGTTATAGGGCTTGAAACTGGCTCGGCAGTTGCCTCTTCTTCGTCGCACTCTTCTTCTTCTTCAGGACAAACACTGGAAACAATCTCCAGGTCCGTCTGCCCAGCAGAGGTAATCAGTGCACTGTCACACTGTGCATAGTCTTCAAACGAAGTATCTGATCGTAACTGATAAGTTATGATCAGATAAATGAGTAAGTAACTGATCGTAAAAATAAGCCTTGGCCCTCTGAGCGAGTTCGTTAAACTGAAATATTGACTTCCGAAATTCGTTCAAGTGAAACATTTTTGCATAGAATTTATAAGAAAACTGCCGGGGATTTTTAAAAAGTTCGTTAATCTGAAATATTCGATAAACCAACGTTCGTACAACTGAGAGTTTACTGTATTTTTGTCTCGTTCATTCTCACTTAGCCTACTGGATTGAATCCTGGGGATTTACATACAAAACATCCTTGAAACCTGTAGTACGGCTTCAGAAGAGAGCTTTGCAGATAATCAACTACGCTAGCTTTACTACATCATCAAGAAATCTTTTTCTTGCGAACAAAGTCATGTCATTATCGCACCTGCGAGATTACCGCGTTGCCTTATTAGTGTGCTCGATAACGAGATGCAACACGCCATTTCCTGCCCGTTTCTTCAATAAATCGACATTTAACAGTTGCTCAGCCTTCCTCGAGAAATTTCTCGTGCCGATATCTCCCAACCAGTATGGCCAGCAACGCATATATTATATAGGTGTCAAAATATGGAACTCACTTCCTGCAAATATTAAGCAGTCGAGCAAATTTTAATACTACTGTAAAAGAATTCTTTCTTTCCGATCTAAACTGATTAGTCTTTAACGAAAGTTATAATGACGTCAACAACTGGATACAGCGTTCCTGTTATGCTTTTTTGTTGTTTCTATGTACATATGTGTTCATGGATGTATAGCAACGTAAGTGTCAATGCCGGTGTACCCTTGTTCTTACTCGACACAGCGTGCATCAAATGTATATATAGCATATCAGTGTACATTCTTGCTGCGTTGAGTAAATAATAATTACATGTTACCGTTCTGTAAATGGCTAAAGTCCCAAATCTTCAACCAATTCATGTATTCTTATGGCAAGCATGTATGTGTGCAGGCTGCCATGGGAGGGAGGCCATGGGTCTTGTCTCGGATACGTGCTGCCTCACTGGTGGTGTGGGGCTCCTGTTGTGGTGACACTAAGCAGTTCGGACAGAAACTGAGCCTTTTCACTACTGGGTGCGGATGGCTGTGTCGTCGGCATGCGGGGAATGGTGCATGCTCGAGCCGGCGGGGACCGTGGCTTTTTCCCTCCTGCAGTGATCTGCACCTTAGTTTATTGGTTTTTGTTTGGTTGCATTTCCTTCTTTCATTTTTCCTTTTTTTTTCTGTTTTTGTTGTTTGTTTGATCCAAAACAAATGATTGTGCTCGTGTCTGAATCGTTTACTTTTCTTTTCTGCATGGATCCATAACTAGCCTATGGCTAAGGATCCAAACGTTGTCGCATACCAGTTTTGATTATTTGAATAAAATTACTGTTGTTGTTGTTATCAAGGGTTGGACATCGCTTCTTCAGGCCAGGCTTTTACTGCTCTGTGCGAGGTTACATTGCGGCTTGACACCTCTGCCAGCATCAAAAGATGCCATGTGCGCAACCTGCTGGCCACCTTCACACAATCGATGTTCCCATGGAGCCTTTCTTCCGTGTCGGCATGGACCTTCTTGGCCCATTCCCTACATCCACAAAAGGGAACAAGTGGATAACCGTTGCCACAGACTATTCAACGCACTATGCCATTACACGTGCCCTGCCCACCAGCTGCGCTACAGATGTAGCAGAGTTTTTACTTCAAGATGTGATTCTTCACCATGGCACGCCAAGGCAGCTGATGAGAGCTCTTGGCCACTACTTCCTGTCCCAAGTTGTCAAAGACATACTCCATTCCTGGTCCAATGACACAAACTCGCAACCGCTTATCACTCACAAACGAACGGACTGAACGATCGGAACAGCACTTTGCCCTATGTGACATTTAAATAAAATTCATCACGTCATGATACCATGAGTTTTTTGCCTTTCAACCTCTTGTTTGGTCGCCATCCCACTCTGCCTTCTGACACTTTACTACCTCCGGTGTCACAATGTACCATGGAATACACCCATGATGCTATTGGTCGGGCTCGTATGGCTCGCCAAATTGCCTGTGATCGACTTACAGCGGCTCAGGTGTCACAAAAGACTCACTACAACAGTCAGCACCGCAACTTTCAGTTCACTCCCGGAAATCTCGTTCTTCTGTGGACTCCAGGTCGCCACGTCGACCTGTCCAAAAAACTGCTGTCGTACTATACCGGGCCCTACCAGGTATTGCGATGATTAGGTCACTTAAATTATGAAATCACCCCTGTTGAAGACACACCACCCTCATCCGAGCTATGAACTGACATTGTCCAAGTGTCCCGTTCGAAACCGTACTGCTCATCTAGTTCGCTATCATTCTAACAAGCGCCGAGATGGCGCTATAGCCCCCGAGGGTTATGTTACAGTGCATTTGAACAGGATCGTGCGCGCAAGAGGAAGACAAAAAGGAAGTGGTGGACTGTCTACTGGAGCTGTGACCTCTGACACTTGAAAAAACCAGCGAAAAAAATTGAGACGCAAACACGACAGAACACAACAGTGTTCTCTGTCACAACAATTTTTTTTTCTGGGT
Organism: Dermacentor andersoni; assembly: GCF_023375885.2. Taxonomy (NCBI): domain Eukaryota; kingdom Metazoa; phylum Arthropoda; class Arachnida; order Ixodida; family Ixodidae; genus Dermacentor; species Dermacentor andersoni. The sequence goes on from NC_092817.1 coordinate 214,520,913, forward strand.
TTCTCTGTCAGCATGAACCAACTGGCCCAGCAAACAGCACTTTTACAAAGCTGTGACCTTTGTACCGGCCTGCGCGATTACCACAAGCTTTTCCCCATGTAAATAGTTGTACATAGATTTGTGCATGGGGCTTTCTCTTCAAAACGATATAATAGGCCCTGAGGCAAACGGCAGCTTACTGATTGGTGCATCCTAAGGCCGCTAAGTTAATGAACGGAACTCGTAAAAAAACAGCATGCACAGTTTATTTCCGTGTTTTTTACAGAATGTTTTTTTGTGCGAATCTCCAAGAACCATACATAAAGACATTCCACAATTTTCTCGTGGGCAGGAGCGCACACACGACAGGCTCCCAATCTCATATGGTCAGAGGCTTGTAGTTTTAGCTCCTTATTGTTCTTCAGAAGCATGCTCAATGTGCTGTGTGGGATGCCAAAGTCGTCTGCTACCGTGGACTTCTCAGCTGCCTTAAGACGTTGGATCACTTTCAACTTCATTACACAGCCCAAGTTGATTCTTTTCTTTACACTTGCAGTGGCCATCGCTTGCAGAAAAGGGCACCACGAGTAGGCACTCAACCCACACAACAATGCCAGGAAAATCAGAAAGAAGGAATGTTGATGTTCGATGCAGCACAAGAGCTAGCTGAACAGCTTGAAGGGGCTCAACCACACGCGCAAGGTGTGCAAGAAACAAGAAGCAAGGAGCATAAAAGAAAAAAGAAAGTTACAGTGACGTTTTACTTTGTGAATACGGGTGACACGCAAGCGCATGGGTCGCCACAACGCTTCGCCTCGTTTCTTCTTCCCCTCTTCTCTTAACATCCCCTAGATTTTCCTCTAGGTGGCGTTGCTTTGCTGTGCGCTGCCCCGTACTTTCCCCAGTCAGAATTCTCTTCCCTACCTCCAGGCACCACGCCAACCACGTTGACAGTCATATGCGAATAACACTCTTTTGCAGTGGCTATTTGTGCAGTTATCGTATGTTGTAATCACAGTAAATGCAGCTTGAGGAAGGACTCGGCGAAAATGAACTTTTGTCTGCTTCCAAAGGTTGTGGAATGGCAAGACGAATGAACAAAAGCACTTAGCTTGAAGTATGAAGCGTGCCGGTCACAAGGGCGATCTCCCAAACATACGAGTGTGTGGTGTCCACTTCACAACAGGTAAGCCTGCGCTATTATTACATAAGGCGCACTTAACACTGTGTTAGAATCACATTCGCCTGCATTTGTAGGGAGACCGTCCAAGATCTATGAAGAAACAACCCCAGACTGGGCGCCAACGTTTTTGCTAGGCTACAAAGCAGACTGAAGGCACTGCATGCTACGAGCGTGCTGCAAGGCTACGGTCCAAACGAACAACCCCTGAGATCAACGCGGAGAACGCTGCATGGGCAAGAGCTTCTGGAGTCACTGCAATGCCACTCGAAAACAACTGCAATGGCGGTGACAATGACGACGACGGCACACACGCAGAAGACAGCCTGTCACTGCCGCGAGCCAAACGTGAACTCCAGGCTGCTGAAAATGAAGCGGGTCAGTATTGCTTCTTTGTTGAAGTCACAAAGGTAGATCTCATTCACTCTGGATTTTTGTTTGGTGTGTTTACATCGCTGTCATAAAATGTCTGCGTGCTGGTGAACCGTTCTGCTTTGATCCCTAGGTTTGCACTGTTAATTTCAGGAGTTGCTACACAGACAGAGATGACCATGACAGGCATTACAGCATTGGAGCAACAGTGCACTACACTAAATGATAACCTGTATGCCCTGCGTGTCCAGACTGACCAACTGGAGAGGACTGAAACAGCCTTCAGAGAGAGTAGAGCCAAGGTCATCTACTACACAGGGATGGCAAACTTTGATATTCTGTAAGGCGTATCTAAAGTTGTGGAGTGCTATATCCCACACAGTGTAAACAACAGTCCATCAAAGTTTCAAAAGTTCATTCTATTTCTGATGAAGCTGAACCTGATCTTGCACAACACTGACCTTGGCTTCAGCAGAGATTTAGAGCTTCAAAGGCGACAGTGTTGCACATTTTTGATGAGTGGCTGTATATTGCAGATTGTCGATTGAAGCCATATATTTCATGCCTGGACCGAGTCTCACTGCAGCAGACAATGCCGCAGGCTTTATTTTTATTCCTTTGGTGCAAATGTGGCAACAGTCATTGACTGTTTTGAAATAAAAATAGAGCGGCCATCATCGTATGAGGCAAGAAGTGAGACACGGTTGCAATACAAACAGAGTAACACTGCTAATTTTCTTATTGGAATTGCTCCTCAAGGTGTTGTCACCTTCATTTCGGAGAGTTGGGGAGGTCGCTGCAGTGATAAGCATATTACAGAACATTGTGGCATTGTCGATTGCCTGCGTCCTGGTGATGTTGTGCTTGATGACAGAGGCTTCAATACGTACCTCTGAGAGTTTCTATTGCGTGCGGTTGCATGTTTGAGCATACACAAAAGGCAAAAAACAACTGTTGGCAGAAGAAGTCTTGAGCACCAGAAAACTTGTAAATGTGCATATTCATGTGGAGAGAGTGATTGGGCTCATAAGGAATAAGTTCATCATCTTGAAAGGCATTCTCCCCATTTGAGTATGATGCCCACTGAGAAGGTGATGGTACACTGCCACACGATAGAAGTGTCACTGTATGCTGTGCTTTGCCCAATCCGTGTCCATTATTTGTAGCAGAGCTAAGGGAAGCCAACGGTGCAGTGGCTTTACACACCTCAGAGCTTCATTAGTGTGTAATGCTTTCACAAGCCTTTGCTTGTGCTATACCATTCAATACTGTTGTCGTTTGTTCTCGTGCAGTTTTTTTTTCATTGAAACATTAATTGCACTTCTATCAACATGTATGGCAGAGGTTGAACATTTGTTATGAATAGAGAGATAAGGCTAAATTATTATGTAGTGCTACAAGCTCACAAGAGCCTTGCCGTTTGTCAAACAAATAGCAGCATGCCTTAGTAAATAAACCATACTTGTTTTGGATCTTGTACACTTGTTTATTTACTAATTGAACTGATTACTGGTTATTCAAGAGATGATTCCAACAGAATAACACATGAATGCCAAACGAACTAGTTCTCTTTATCTTGCTTGCATTGTGGACAGTGCCACTTCATTGCCTTTGGTGCTCGTGTGATTCCTACACATGAAAAATCATCATCGTCATCAGCCTGTTTTATGTCCACTGCGGGACGAAAGCCTCTCCCTGCGATCTCCAATTACCCCTGTCCTGCACCAACCGATTCCAACTGACGCCCGTGAATTTCCCAATTTCATCGCTCCATCTAGTCTTCCACCATCCTTGACTGCATTATCCTTCTCTTGTTACCCATTCTGTAGCCCTAATGGTCCAATGGTTATCTAACCGGTGCATTACAGGACCTGCCCAGCTCCATTTTTTTTTTTCTTGATGTCAATTAGAACATTGTCTATACCAGTTTGTTCTCTGATCCAAACCGCTCTCTTTCTGTCTCTTAACATTATGCCTAGCAATCTTCGTTCCATCACTCTTTGCGCGGTTCTTGACTTGTTCTCAAGCTTCTTTGTCAGTCTCCTAGTCTCTGCCCCATATGTCAGCACTGGTAAAATGCACTGATTGTACACGTTCCTTTTCAATAATAATGGTAAGCTTCCCGTCAGGAGTTTACCATTACATGAAAAGCAGATGAAAAATGCAACCAGTTAAATGTGCACAATGGGTTGTCGCATGCCATCATCTTCCCTGTCTCTGGTCCTTGACAGAAGCAGTAAACATTTGTTGGTGGTAATGCCTTTTCTGGGGCTTTCTGCTGCTGTGTGAAAAACTTGCTGAACAGCACAGGAAGAATTGCTCTAACGAAAAATTCCCTTGCAGTTGCAAACATCTGGTTACAGAAATGTTCATCTCTCAATTTTTTTTTATGTGGAAGAGGTTCGGAGTCCAGGCAATAAAGTCACAATAGTCAACTTTGCATTGAGTCATCTGGGCTTGAACTTGGTAGTAATACTCGTGCTGCTTAGGAAGCTGCAGAGTTCCATTAATCTCTGTCAAACATGACCTAGCCTCAGTAAATGAGGTGGCATTATGCAGCAAATAGGAAAATTTAACTTTGGCTAAGCCTTTTACACAGCATGAGCATAAAATCAGGGCATCTGGTGTTGCTCCAGTAAATGGATATGAGGCACTGAGTTTCAGATATACAACACTTAAAATTGTCGTGCTTTTGCTTGTGCTGATTTTCATAGGTCTTCAGTGCATCCCGTTTGTGCTCCAAACCCCAGGCAATGGCAGGAGTCTTTAGCGTTTTTTCTGGGTAACATATTAATTTCATAATGACAGGCTAGGAACTTGAAATCAAGAGTTCGACAAAAACTCGTCTAGTCGGGATTGCTCATAGTCAAGGGTAAAACGGATGCCAACCAAAAACATTAAAAGAAAAGAAACCAAGACGTTTCGGCTCCCATATGGGGGCCTTGTTCACAATTAAAGTAAACGAAAGGGGGAGATCATTATGAACGTGTGAATAGATGGCACAGAGAGCGGGCATAAACGAAAGGAATGCTGCCATTACTGCGGTTCAGCGCAGTATTAATTGAGATTAGTATAGACTCGAGATGCAAACGCAGGGTTAGATTACTTTCAGTGGCTAGCATATGTGCCTTAGCCCAGTCAATATTATGTCCTTCTGTTACAGAGTGCTCAGCAAGAACGTTAGAAGAAACTTATTGTTTTTTTACATCATGACAGTGTTCCTTGATGTGCCTTTGAAAGTTGCCCATCTTGCCGATGTAGATGTAACTACAGTCTGCACAAGGAATGTTGTACACAGCACCTGGGTACCTTTCTTTCGAAAGCTTGTCTTTGACATTTACAAGCACGTTTTTCAGCTTTTTTTTGCTGGTGCATGTGCAACATGCACATCAAAAGTACGAAGCATACAGGCTAAGACTTCACTAGTATCGGGAGCATAAGGTATCACAGCACGTTTACAAGGAACAAATGTGGTGGAGGAAGCACTAGGCGGACGGGATAGGCAGCGCTGCACTGAAGCCAAAAATCTAGTAGGATAGCTGTTGCATGAAAGTTCAAGATGAATGGCTTCCAAATCTTTTTTTAGGTATTTAGGAGAACTGCAGGTTTTTTGCGAATGTTGTATGAGTGATGCGGCAAAGGAATGTTTGTTGCAAGCAGGATGAATTGACATGAGGTTCAAGTAGGGTGCCGTGTGCATAAGTTTTCGGAACACCTTAAAACGAAGTCCTGTTCCTCCCCATTGCACCATAACATTCAGAAAAGACAAGCGATGATCCTCCTCCAATTCAACCAGAAACTTTATGGCATGTTCTATCAAGTTTCAATGCGATAAAAGAAAAAGCATCTAGGGCATCCGTCTTTATCACACAAAAGCAATTATCCACATATCTAAGAAATATTCTTGGTTGTGGCACGAACATCACTGGAGCCCGGCATTCTACTGCTTCCGTCATTAGGTTTGCAGCGGTGACCGACAGGGAGGCTAGGATTATCTAGAGCTGTTCGGCAGACGGTTTTCATTACAAATGCTGTCACTCTACCGGCTTGGTAAAGGTACCAGTCAGGTGAATTGTTCTAGTTTTCAGTTTTTGATTCAATCAACTTCACTGTTTCGTTGGTGACATGAAGTGTGCTCAAAAACTGGTTGGCCTTGTCAACGAGGGTGTCGAGTCTATCTGCCAAAGCATCATCCATATACAAATTTCGAAGATGTGCTTGATGTCTGGGCACCGGTTCCTTGAAGCCAGTGGAATGGCCAGGCAGCATGGAAAGAATTGCAGGACCAACACCACTTTTTTGAAGAGACTGCATAGGTGTTCCAATTTATTCTAGTGAGGCTGGTGGCACACAAAATCTTTGTTTTATCGCTTTCTTGTTTGTGGGGGTGCTCTCAATCCTATCATCAAGCTGCCATTCTTTTCCTTTGACAGATGCAAAATTAACGTCTTTCAATCTTTTGAACTGAACCTTTTCCACATAAGTAGAGAGCCAAATGTTGCTCTTTTGAGTGCCGCTAACCGAGTTGTTCCTCATTCTCACGCCCGTGTCAACGGCAAACAAACCGGCACCAACATGCGAGCAAGCTTCTCCCTCACCCGCCATGCATGTAAAGTGTGTAGTCAACACATTACCACTGTTTTTACAAAGAATTCACACTTTAAGTGGACGCTCGCCGAGTCGTTGTGAGTGGTTCACCTGCAAAGCCGTTCAAGGGAAAACTAAACTGTTGAGATCAAAACATATATCATGTACACAATGCACAGATATCCAAAAGAAGCATAGCAAGCATGCACACTGTGCATTCTTCCTTCTAAAGCCAATCAAGGAAAAATGAAAGTGTTGAGATAAAAACATACATGATGTATACAATGCAGATATATATAAATAAAGCAGAGCAAGCACGCATTGCATTCTCCCAGCCACAAAATACTCGCGCAAGCTGCAATGTTTTGTTTTAAGATTTTCTGACCCCAGCACGTGAACTCTGGTTTTGCGCGATTGTTAAATGGACAGTATCAGTTGGTTCCCTCTCTGCACCAAGCTCCAATCTTGCGTGTCTCCTGCACACACCACTGACTAACCAGGGAATGCCTCTGAATGTCCTACACAAAATGCAGGGCTGAAAACGGGGGCTCCAGCTTACCTCTCCCAGTAGGAGCACCTTTTCTCCTTGCAGCCACTTCGCCAACAGTGTTTTTACCCAACCGCTTGTGAAGTATTTGTGGGATTCAAGCGATTTATAAGCCTTCATATCGTCCATTGTTGCAAAGCTTGAAGAGAAAACCAAGTAGTTGACAACGTCTCTGTGCGAGAACTCGGGGAAAGCGCTGATGTCCAACATCGTATCCACACCCCATCACAACGCGTACAGGTCCACATCGTCACACAGTTTTACTTTTTAACGCAACAGCGTTAAGGAGCTCGTGTCGCAGAAAAGCCGGTGTCGTCGGCGGCGGCGTCGGCCGTGAGCGATAAAACCGGGAGGCACTTCATAAATAAAAAAACAACTTGCAAGATAGGCTGGGTGGGAATCGAACCAGGGTCTCCGGAGTGTGAAACGGAGACGATACTACTCAGCCACGAGTTCGATGCTCCAAAGTGGTACAAAAGCGGCTCTAGTGAATGCGGTGTTGCCTTAGAAACTTGCCGTAGAAAGTTATACTGCGGTGTATATCCGTAATTATGAGCATGTAACTTACAGAAGTCGCAGTTACACGAGTAGCGAAGTACGTTTCCGCTACGTTTCTTCTGCTGCGCTCTGCGCACACGCAGAGCCATCTTGCGGCAAACACAGAAGACCCCTCCTCGCAGTGTGCGGCGCTGCCCTGACGCGTGGCGCGCCACTCGCCCGCTTCTCCCCTTCGGGCCGTGCAGGGACCGGTACGAGGATGCCCCACTACCCTGGCGTTTAATAAGTTTTCTCGCTCTCTCCCCTTCCAACTTCCAGCGTACATCACTCGAACCCTCGTGTTTAGGCGACGCGGCTCCTCTTTCCGCTCACAGCGCGATTCCTATGTGCAGCGTCCGATGCGGGACGCCTCTGACGTGATCGCTGTGTCGTAGCGCGTCTGGTGAAAAAGCGTCCCCTGCGATGTGTGCCGAGCTGCTTCGGAGGAGTCATGCTCCCAAGCGAGATAGAAGACGATCCCATCGAGGCGTCAGGCCCATCGTTTGGCTCGCGTAGATCGTTTCTCCCTCAGAGACACCGAGTTCTTTGGTTCGTTCCACTTGCTCAGGCGCACGTTTCATTGCCGCGCCGAACGCTGCGTTGCTCGGCGCTCACCGCGTGATTAGTGGGTGCAAAGTCTGATGCGGGGCGCCTCATAAGTTATCGCTGCGCCGTAGCGCATTGTCTTACACCCCTTGGCGGGTCGACGGGAACGCTGTCGCGTTCCACTCTTGAAGGCGAAGCTTAAGCGTCCTCCAATTTTTTCTTGATATCATGCATGCACTGACCCAATCAGTCCTACGTAATATGCCTCGTTAAACACAGGTCTACTGTAAATGGGCAGCATTTATTGCAAGGAGCAGTGACATCTGCTTAGAAAATGCAGTGAGACAGCAACACTACAGCGCACAACATCAGCCAACGCAAGTGTGGCGCGCGCGGTCGTCCAACATGGCACGGACGCAGCAGCGCGGGCGGATGTGACGTCACGTTCAAAAGTAAGGACAGTAGTTTTATCAGCCGTACCAACTTTTTTAAACATTCACTTACTATCTAAATTAACAAGCATGGTGTTATGTGCACACAAGCAAACGTGAACACATCTCACTCAATGACTGTGGAAACTTTTTATGAGAATGTGCGATATCACACATCAGAATGTGCAATAGCAGGTGCGAGCAAATTGACTTTTGTGCGGCCTTTCCCTTCAACGGGAATGAAGCGACGAGAACACAGCACGGTATGCGTAGATGTTTAGACTGTCTCCATCGCAGATCGCTTTCAAGATAGAGGCCACACGGCCATACCTATGCAGCAGCAACCGGAGTAGAACGTCTGTCTTGTTTGCACCCAGTCCCGCATGCAAGTCTTGAGAACATGCATGCTTGATGCAGCCTGATTTCCACCCGTCTCCGTACACATGATCACTTTCCTTTTAATTGCAGCATCGTGATGAATACTCGGTATGTCTTCGTAGTCGGCACTTCCATGCTGATAGAGCAAATGCAGAAAATGGGAAGAGGGACGGTGGAACAACCTAAGCATACATACTACAGCACATGGAGGAAGCTACGGCAGCTAGGCTTGAAGCGCATACAAGGCAGCTATTTTGAAATGCTGATGGCGATATGGTAACACAGATTTAGGGTCGTACTCGATCCTAACGCGCACACGATTTTTGGACCCGTTTTATCGGGAAAAAAATGTGCGTTAGATTCGAGTAAATACGGTATCCTTTAAAACATGTGCAGGCGACAGAAGAATTCAATTGTGGAGCAGCAGATGTAACTACCTAAACGTTTTGTACTTTATGACTAGCAAATATCTAAAAACAACCAGTGCATCCAAGAACATTCTTTAATTCTTTTATTTTTGAAGTGCCCATCAACAGCTACTATAAGCCTTGGTAAAGGTGCACTAGTGAATTGAGAAAGAAGGAAAGCAAGAAACAAAGCACTCAATGTGATAGAAATAAAAAAAGATTGATCGAGAACAAGAACAGAAATTATTCAAAGAGCACACTTTGAGGTTTAAAATGTCAAGATAATCAATCAAGCAAGGCTGCATAACACCATTAGAGGTAGAGCTCAATTTAACCCTTTGTTGGACAGCGAGACACACTTGTCCCACTTTTCATTTCATGTTCACAGCACTGTAGCTCGATAACAAAACTTGCGCTGTCATATATGGGCCACTAGCTCAATCTATCGAATATAATAGAACATTCTGTGTGCATTTTCGTGGGAAATGCTGCTAGATGGAAGCATGCTACAAGTAGTAGTTTTTGTTTTTTCCCATGCATGTTTCATCAGAGTTTCAAATTCTTTTATACTTGTGAGCTACATTCAAGCAAGAAGAAATGTCTGGCAAGTAAATTTTGTCTAACAGCAATATTTCGTTATGTTTAAGATTGTATAGATAAACAGAATGTCTTTTATGAAAAGCAATGCGATTCACCTGTTGCACGTTAGGCTTAGTGTAGCGATCGCGTGGTGGCCATTCTATCTGTACTGATTTTTTCTTTTTTTCTAAAAGCAAGAAGAAACATGTATCTCACGGTTGAAGAAACAATTAAGGAGTTATTCTGGAGAATGGCAGAAAACGCTAACACAGTGACGATGAGGATTTTGAGCACACTTAAGATGAGGTTTTGAAACCACTACCCAATGAGTACAGCGAGAATGAAAGTGATCTCAAGGAACAAGCTCCTGCTGGCTGCTCAAGCATGCAGAAAAAAGGACAGTGTCCACAATATGCATGTAAAATCAAAAAAAAGGAAAAGCAGTTTCGAAACCAGATGCTGAAGGCGATTACGAAGAGCTTCACTGAGATATGTCGATAGTTAGCAGGCTTATGCCCATGAATCACACCTCCCAGAGGCTTAGCCAGATGAGCACTGTCCTTGGAGCATTCTCTTCCATTTCGATAATGAGGTGTTGGACCATATTGTCGAGCAGACAAACCTCTACGTTAAGCAGACACAGCAAAAGGGATGGGTGCCATTGACACGCAACGACCTAGAAGCTTGTATGAGAATGCTGATCCTTGTGAGCATCTAACCACAGGCATAACTTCAAGTGTACCCGTGCTCCGACAGCTTACTTTATGTCAAAGAAATTGTCCAAGTTATATGACATACAAGCAATTTCAAATAATATGCCATTGTTTTCATCTGAACACCACCACAATGCCAAGCTATGGTGACAAAGAGTTTGATCGTACACATAAAATACATCCATTGATCAACATGATTCAGGCCGAATACAGCTCATCAACACCTTCTGCAGTTGATGAGAGCATGATTTTGTTCAATGTACGCTAAAGCATGAAGCAATATGAAGCCTAAGATAAAGAGAGTCCTCTTGACCACACATTAGGGGAGCATATTGTTCTAAAGAAGGATCAAGAATATTGTTCTAACACTAGCAGATGGTGTCGTGCCTGCCGAGTCTCAGTTGTTTTTCAATAACTTTTTTACCTCCAAAAGCTGTTGCCAGAATTGCGGGACATGGGCATTTTTGCCTACGGAACTTTCCGTACGAAGATGAGCTTTCGCCTGAGGTGAAAGTTGACAACAAGATGGACAAGGAATAATACTTGTGGCAAAGAAACCAGGACATCATTGCTACCAGTGGAAGGACACAGAGAATGACCGAACCACCACGAACTAGAATGTTGCGTCAATGTTCATGATGGAAGAAGTGCTTCCAATAGCTGTGTACTGGAATCGATTAGTAAGAAAGCAACGGATCCATGACAGTGCGAGAGGGTCGAGACCGAGGCATGAAAGTTTAGCCAAAAGCTGCTGATGGGGAACACAGTCAAATACTTTGGCGAAGTCTAGATATATGACGTCAGGTTGAAGTGATGAGAGTCTAAGTTCAGGTGAAGTTCAGTAATAAATTCAAAGAGCTGTGCATTGCATGACAAACCAAGCCAGAAACCGTGCTGATTGTGAAAAAAGAAGGAATGATCACCGAGACGACATGCTATTTGCGAATATATTATATGTTCTGGGAGTTTACAGGGAATACTCGTTAGGCAAATGATGATGGGCGATAGTTGGAAGGATCAGAGTGGCTGCCTGACTTATATACAGGTACCACTACCGGTATATAAGGTAGTGGTACCGGTATATATATAAGGTGAAGTTCAGTAATAAATTCAAAAAGCTGTGTATCGCATGACAAACCAGGCCGGAAACCGTGCTGATTGTGAAAAAAGAAGGAATGATCACCGAGATGACATGCTATTTGCGAATATATTATATGTTCTAGGAGTTTACAGGGAATACTCATTAGGGAAATGGGGCGATAGTTGGAAGGGTCAGAGTGGCTGCCTGACTTATATACCGGTACCACTACCTGTATATAAGGTAGTGGTACCGGTTCACTTCCAGTCATATGGAAGTGAACTATCGGTAATGAACTGGGTAGAAATTATTTGTAATATTAGACTGGAAATTGCTTTCGTACCTTTTAGTATCTTAGAAGTGATGTTATCTGGCCCGGGGCACTAGAAATCTTTAGGTTTTCAATAAGTTTCATAATGCCTTGATAATTAAACGTAATAGGAAACATGAGGGGAAACTGTGGCTGGGCAAATCAATGTCCTTCAGTGCAGGCTCACGAGTGAAAACAGAAGAAAAATATGCGTTAATTACGTCTGACCAGTGATCAAGCGGCACGTTTGAACAGTCAGGATAAGTCAAGGAAATGTTATTGGAGCTATTGTTTGGTTTCAGAATATTCCAAAATTTCTTGGGGTTGACACGTATGATGTTAGGCAAATCGTGGTGGAAGAACTTTTTGGATTGTCTCAAAGTGCTAGTGTATTTCCGCAGGCATTTGAAGTACTTTTCCCACTTTGAACAAGATTTAGAGCGTTTTGCATCACGAAACAGACGTTTTTCTTTCCCGACAGCCTCCGAAGTGTGTTAGAAAACCAGGGTTTCCCTAAATCACCGCGAGTGCGAACAAGAGCCACATGTCTCTCAACAAGCCATAATAATTTATTCTTAAATAGCAACCGGTTTTCATCTACTGTACGAGAAGGAGCAGTCTCACGAAAAAAATTTGAAAAAGTGTTCAGTTCAGTGTTAATTTTGCTAAAATCTGCTTTGTTGTAGTCCCTAATGTGTTTGGTCGAGGGCTGTCTGAAAGGAACTACGATGCAGAGATTAAATAGCAATAATTTGTGGTCACTTCGACCAGCAATAGATGACAGCGATTTTATTATTTTGGGGTTATAAACAAGGACAAGGTCTAGAATGTTCTCCCCCTGGGTTGCCATATTAACCATCTGAGTAAAGTTGAATGTAAGGATTGTGTCAAGAAAATCTTTGGATTGCCGGTTATGTGCCTCTAGATCTGCCCAGTTAATGTCCGGAAAATTAAAATCGTCACAGAGCATAAAATTCGCAGACCAGCAGCGTGAGTAAAGATTTGCTAGCACAGAATTTAGTTCATGGTTGAAAGAAACATCACAGTCAGGAGCGCGATAACAAGCAATAATCACAGTCATACTTGACCGAAGTGATTATTTACACACAAAATTTCCTGTTGACAGTTCAATTTGGTGACATATGAAGGAACACTTTCTTTCACGAAAATCAAAATGCCACCTCCCCTGCACCCCAACCTGTCAAGGCTGTGAACAGCGTATGTTTGGCTATCATTTAGTAGCTCGTGGTCAGCAATATTTGGATGAAGCCAAAATTCCGCAAGTATAGCGAGGTCAGTATTGTTCTTTCAAAATATATTCTAGGGCGTCTTTCTTAGGCAGATAACTACGCATGTGTGCGAGCAAGACCAACATATTTTGATAAACAGGGACAGTAATCGAGGTGAGGCAGGTATGGGGGGGAGAAGAGGGACGCGCATGCCTGGAGAGACGCAGTGACCGCTTTGCCCTCAATTCAACTATACAATCAGATTCAGCATTGTACGTGAATTGCTTGCCATCAAGCAGCAGCCTGTCAAAGCAAAGTTTAAATGATCTGCCATTCTGTTGTCCATGAAGATAAAAGTTTCCTTCGCACCTGTCAAACTCTGGCTGAGCAGTCCTCGCGAATAGAAAAATTCGTGCCCTTGAGCTTAGAAGCCACTGCAAGAATTCTTGATTTATTTTTAAATCTTGCATATTTTACAATAGGCCTAGTTTTGTCCTGCTGGTAGTGACCAAGTCGGTGTGCCCGCTCCAAGTCTGTACTAATGGATAAACCGAGTTTCTCGGAACAGAATGATACTATTTTTGTCTGGGACTCAAGCCAAGTCTCACCCTTTGTGTCTTGAATTCCACAAAAAAGTAAGTTTGAACGACGCACGTGATTTTCTGCATCATCGCATTTTTCGGCAAGAACTTTGACTTCAGTGGAAGGTTTTGTAAGGCTACCATTCACGTTCGCCTTTAAACCTATTTCGTTTGACTAAGTCGACTGGACAATCTTCTCCAGGGCATCAACGCGAGCCAAAAGGCTGGTCACGAGAGTCTCGTTGCCATTCTGTGATGCTCAGATTAAAGAAAGTTCGGACAGAACAGAGCTTTGTGATGTTTCTATGCGAGATATGGCCTTTGCAATAGTTTCTATGGACGGCAGTGAAATGTCATCTGGTCCTGGGTTTAATTCTACATCTCCCGACAGCAACAGGAGCAGAATAATTGTTTTAGCATTGATGTATAGAGATAACATTTCACACAACAGCCCGCAACAAGTTCCAATAACACAAGGAGGGCATGACACCGCAAGAAAACAGCGATTTCCAGAGCGAACACAAGCCACGTTCGGAAGGTAACTGACCTGCGTCAAGAAGGAGATTTTTGTGACCACTGTCATTGCAGTGGCATGCCCCAACTGGCTCCAGTCTGGTGGTGCAATATGTAGTCGATGCGGCTGTCCCTTGCGCATAGTTGCACAATGTTTCCAGACGAAAAACTGGACTGTGGCAAGGAATGGCTTGTCTGAGGTGACTTGCGAAGAATCGTTCAGGGCCATGGGTAGCATCTGGGTGGGTGCACTTTGGTGATAAGCCACAAACGTGTTGCTGCTGTGGAAGCTCAGCCGAAGCGACAATACGAACCACAGGACGAGAACCTGCGTCAAGAAGGGGATTTTTGTGACCACTGTCATTGCGGTGGCGTGCCCCAACTGGCCCCATTCCAGTGGTGCAATATGTAGTCGATGCGGCTGTCCCTTGCGCATAGTTGCACGATGTTGCCAGACGAAAAACTGGACTGTGGCAAGGAACGGCTTGTCTGAGGTGACTTGCGAAGAATCGTTCAGGGCCATGGGTAGCATCTGGGTGGGTGCACTTTGGTGATAAGCCACAAACGTGTTGCTGCTGTGGAAGCTCAGCCGAAGCGACAATACGAACCACAGGACGAGAACCTGCGTCAAGAAGGGGATTTTTGTGACCACTGTCATTGCGGTGGCGTGCCCCAACTGGCCCCATTCCAGTGGTGCAATATGTAGTCGATGCGGCTGTCCCTTGCGCATAGTTGCACGATGTTGCCAGACGAAAAACTGGACTGTGGCAAGGAATGGCTTGTCTGAGGTGACTTGCGAAGAATCGTTCAGGGCCATGGGTAGCATCTGGATGGGTGCACTTTGGTGATAAGCCACAAACGTGTTGCTGCTGTGGAAGCTCAGCCGAAGCGACAATACGAACCACAGGACGAGAACCTGCGTCAAGAAGGGGATTTTTGTGACCACTGTCATTGCGGTGGCGTGCCCCAACTGGCCCCATTCCAGTGGTGCAATATGTAGTCGATGCGGCTGTCCCTTGCGCATAGTTGCACGATGTTGCCAGACGAAAAACTGGACTGTGGCAAGGAATGGCTTGTCTGAGGTGACTTGCGAAGAATCGTTCAGGGCCATGGGTAGCATCTGGATGGGTGCACTTTGGTGATAAGCCACAAACGTGTTGCTGCTGTGGAAGCTCAGCCGAAGCGACAATACGAACCACAGGACGAGAACCTGCGTCAAGAAGGGGATTTTTGTGACCACTGTCATTGCGGTGGCGTGCCCCAACTGGCCCCATTCCAGTGGTGCAATATGTAGTCGATGCGGCTGTCCCTTGCGCATAGTTGCACGATGTTGCCAGACGAAAAACTGGACTGTGGCAAGGAACGGCTTGTCTGAGGTGACTTGCGAAGAATCGTTCAGGGCCATGGGTAGCATCTGGATGGGTGCACTTTGGTGATAAGCCACAAACGTGTTGCTGCTGTGGAAGCTCAGCCGAAGCGACAATACGAACCACAGGACGAAAACCTGCGTCAAGAAGGGGATTTTTGTGACCACTGTCATTGCGGTGGCGTGCCCCAACTGGCCCCATTCCAGTGGTGCAATATGTAGTCGATGCGGCTGTCCCTTGCGCATAGTTGCACGATGTTGCCAGACGAAAAACTGGACTGTGGCAAGGAACGGCTTGTCTGAGGTGACTTGCGAAGAATCGTTCAGGGCCATGGGTAGCATCTGGGTGGGTGCACTTTGGTGATAAGCCACAAACGTGTTGCTGCTGTGGAAGCTCAGCCGAAGCGACAATACGAACCACAGGACGAGAACCTGCGTCAAGAAGGGGATTTTTGTGACCACTGTCATTGCGGTGGCGTGCCCCAACTGGCCCCATTCCAGTGGTGCAATATGTAGTCGATGCGGCTGTCCCTTGCGCATAGTTGCACGATGTTGCCAGACGAAAAACTGGACTGTGGCAAGGAACGGCTTGTCTGAGGTGACTTGCGAAGAATCGTTCAGGGCCATGGGTAGCATCTGGGTGGGTGCACTTTGGTGATAAGCCACAAACGTGTTGCTGCTGTGGAAGCTCAGCCGAAGCGACAATACGAACCACAGGACGAGAACCTGCGTCAAGAAGGGGATTTTTGTGACCACTGTCATTGCAGTGGCGTGCCCCAACTGGCCCCATTCCAGTGGTGCAATATGTAGTCGATGCGGCTGTCCCTTGCGCATAGTTGCACAATGTTGCCAGACGAAAAACCGGACTGTGGCAAGGAATGGCCTGTGTGAGGTGACTTGCGAAGAATCATTCAGGGCCATGGGTAGCATCTGGATGGGTGCACTTTGGTGATAAGCCACAAACGTGTTGCTGCTGTGGAAGCTCAGCCGAAGCGACAATACGAACCACAGGACGAGAACCTGCGTCAAGAAGGGGATTTTTGTGACCACTGTCATTGCGGTGGCGTGCCCCAACTGGCCCCATTCCAGTGGTGCAATATGTAGTCGATGCGGCTGTCCCTTGCGCATAGTTGCACGATGTTGCCGGACGAAAAACTGGACTGTGGCAAGGAACGGCTTGTCTGAGGTGACTTGCGAAGAATCGTTCAGGGCCATGGGTAGCATCTGGATGGGTGCACTTTGGTGATAAGCCAGAAACGTGTTGCTGCTGTGGAAGCTCAGCCGAAGTGACAATACGAACCACAGGACGATAACCTGCGTCAAGAAGGGGATTTTTGTGACCACTGTTGTTGCGGTGGCGTGCCCCAGGTAAACCTTGCAGAAGTCGACGCCCCGGACAACGCCGTCCATGCACCGTTAAAAAGTTCGGCCTGCATTCCTTAAGCCGAAAGGCATCCATAGAAATTTGAACATTCCAAATGGAGTTGTTATTGCAGTCTTGGGAACACCCTCTGGTGCTACAGTTATCTGATGATATGCTCTCACCAGATCTATTTTTGAGATGTTAGCACCATGCAGATCAGAAGGTTGCGTGTTCGAATCACATCCGGGTCACCAATGTTGGAACGCGCTGCTAGGCTGAGCTAAGTGAGTATAAGCAACTACGCGTCCCAAACAACAGCTGAACTTTTATTCCCTCTGAAGCTCACGAAGAAAAGTCACGTGGTTCCTTGCGCATGTGCTCTTGGCATTGCGCATGGAGGCGCCATTTCGCGGCGCTACAAGTACTAACATGTGTGGCAGAAATTTCTGAGGTTTAAAGAAGCTTGAGAAGAAGTTGAGGATGGCGCAACAAGTAATGGAATGGAAAGTGCTAGGCATAACTTTAAGAGACAGGAAGGCACTGGTGTGGATTTGAGAGCAAATAAGGTAGCCAATATTAGACATTAGACATATTGACATTAGAAGGAACGAATGTAGTCAGGCAGTACATGTAATGCATAGGCCAGATAAATCGTGGTCTATTAGAGTTACAGAATGGGTGCCAAGGGAAGAGAAGTGCAGTTGAGCAAGGCACAAAATTTGGTGGTGCGAAACAAGGAAATTTTCCGGCATAACGTGGAATTGGCTAGAGCAGGACAGGGGTAATTGGAGACTGATGAGAGAGGCTGCTAAGCACAATGAATAAGAGCCTCATTATAACATTTTCTGCACTCACCTGTGCCCCTGATGTGGGGAATGCCAGCTGCAGGGGCAGTGTGCGCACTGTGAGGACATCGAAGCCCAGCTGCAGGTAGAAGTCGTGATAGTGCTGAAGGTGCTTGTCCTTTGCATTCATCCAAGCCAGCAACACGGTCAAAGGGTTCTCGCGCAGCGCACTGCTGCTGCTGCTGCTGCTCACCCCCCGGTGACCCATCACCTCGTCTGGCCGTGCCGATGAGGAGGAGGTGAGCACAGGGCACACTACGCCTTGGCTGCCTCCACCCCCTCCAACCAGGGGTGCTCCAGCCGTGGGAGGTGGTTTGTCCGACAGCCGCAGCTGCATGTTCTGATTAAGGGTCTCGGTGCGCACCGCCGTGCTCATGCTCTGCAATGACAGGCATGGCACCAGCACCTGCACAATACACACACGAGGCAGTATTTCACAAAAATTGCTCAAGAAAAGTTGCTTTGCTTTTCAGTATATACGACTTATTTATTTATTGATACTGTAGGCTTCAGGAGGCCTACACAGGATAGGGCACACAAGAATAAATACATCAAAATATGGTCGCGTATACCCTGCTGGAGTATACAAGCTGAATGAAGATACAGGCGGTTGCACTTTACAAAACGCAAGCGGCGACGCGCGATGCCAAGATGAACCTCGTTCTCCTCTTCTTCAGTCCCTTGCTGCGCCACACCATGTGGCATTACTCCTCTTCAAAAAGAAGAAAGAAGAAGGAAAGCATACATAGGCTTGACCTGAGAGTGCCGAGATGGTCTGGGACGAACACATAGGCTGTAGTCACAATCACTGTGGTGTGCGATATAGTCACAAGGCACTGATGGACGAGCAACCACAAAAACTAACCGAAGTGACTGAAAACATCGAATATTAGGGGCTATAGTATGGTTTCAACCGCACAACGTGCACCATCTCAGATTGCGGTTGCCGGTGTCGGGGAGGCTGGCTTCCATCAGGAAGGACTTCATAATTCACGTCACTAATTCGCTGCAACACTCTGTAAGCTCCGACGTAGCGACTCAAAAACTTCTCGGATAGTCCTTTTCGGCGCACGGGAGTCCAGACCAAAACTTGATCACCAGGTTGGAACTCGACATGTCGATGGCGGAGATTGTAACGGTGCACATTGATGCTCTGTTCTTGTTTTATGTGCACTCGGGCAAGCTGACGGGCTTCTTCTACGCGTTGCACGAAAAGTTCGGCATCTTGGGCGAGGTCGAGATGATCGATGTTGTCGCACGGCAGCATTGCTTCTAACATAGTCTGCACTTCACGGACGTAAACGAGGTAAAATGGCGTTAAGCGTGTTGTTTCTTGCGTAGCAGTATTATAGGCAAACGTTACGTAAGAGAGTATCTCGTCCGTCTTGTGCTGTACGTGCACGTACATAGACAGCATGTCAGTCATCGTTTTGTTCAGTCGTTCGGTCAAGCCATTTGTCTGCAAATGATAGGCAGTTGTCCTTCGATGGGTCGTGCAGCTGAGTTTAAAAACGTCTTCAATGAGCTGTGCTGTAAAGGCTTTGCCTCGGTCTGTGATGACGTGCGATGGGGCGCCATGGTGTGGGACGATGCTCTGTATGAAAAACTGGGCAACCTCGGAAGCTGTGCCTCGAGGCAGCGCCTTTGTCTCAGCATACCACATTAAATAGTCTGTGGCCACGATTATCCACCTGTTGCCAGAAGATGACAGTGGAAACGGGCCCAGAAGATCCATGCCGACCTGGTCGAAAGGTTTGCCAGGTGGGTCAATCGGATTCAGCAATCCCGCAGGCTTCACAGCTGGCGACTTCCGGCACTGGCATTCACGGCAGGCTTGGACGTACCACTTAACACACTCTGCAAGTTTCGGCCAGTAGTAGGATTTGCGCACTCTATTAAGTGTTCGCGTAAAACCCAAATGGCCAGATGGAGGCTCGTCATGACAGGCGAACAAAACTTCGGCACGGAGGTCTGCTGGAATGACCAAAAGGTAGGTCTTGTTGGTGGCAGCGGAGTTCTTCTTTTACAAGACGCCATGTCAAAAACAAAAAGACAATCCTTGAGCGATATGCCGGGGTATTGATGGGTTTCGTCCTTTCAGATGTTCGAATATTGGCCGTAGTGTGTCGTCTGCACGCTGCCGTGTGGACAAATCAGTAACGCTTACGGCCCCAAGGAAAGCACTGTCGTCCTCAATGTCGTGGTCGGTAGTGTCGATAGGGGCGTGCGAGAGTGCGTCAGCATCTTCGTGTATGCGGCCCGACTTGTGCGCGATGGTCACGTCGTACTCCTGCAAACTTAGACTCCACCGTGCCAGTCATCCAGAAGGGTCCCAGAGATTTGCAAGCCAGTATAATGAGTGATGATCAGTTACAACTTTGAATGGGTGGCCGTAAAGGTAAGGCAGAAATTTGGCCAACGCCCATACGAGGGCAAGACACTCTTTCTCCGTGGTGGTGTAGTTGGTCTCTGCACGCGATAGTGTGCGACTTACGTAGGCGATCCCTCTTTCAATACCTTCCTGCCGTTGTACAAGCACCGGACCAACACCAACGTTACTGTCGTCTGTATGAACTTCCGTGTCCGCCTCCTTGTCAAAGTGGGCCAAAACTGGTGCTGACACCAGACGCTGTCGAAGCTCGGTGACAACAGTCTCTTGCTCCGAGGGCCAGACGAACGATACATCGTCCCTCATGAGGCGAGTCAGCGGCTCCGCCATCTTCGAGAAATTTTCCATGAAACGCCGGTAGTATGTGCAAAGGCCCAGGAAGCGTCGGACACCTTTCTTGTCGTTCGGTGTTGGAAACGAGGCTACAGCGGCAGTTCTCGCGGAATCGGGGCAAACGCCTTCCGTGCTGACCACGTGTCTGAGAAACATCAGCTCCTTGTAGCCGAAATGACACTTCTGAGGCTTAAGGTTGAGGTTAGCCGATCGGATGGCTTCGAGAACTTGCCGCAGTCGTTTAAGGTGGTCGTCAAGTGTCGCAAAAAAAACAACCACGTCGTCGAGGTAGACGAGGCAGCTTTGCCACTTCAGACCAGCGAAAACGGTGTCCATGATTCGCTGGAAAGTTGCTGGTGCTGAACAGAGACCGAAAAGAAGTACTCTGAATTCGTAAAGGCCATCTGGAGTGACAAAAGCAGTTTTTTCGCGGTCTCGTTCATCGACCTCAATTTGCCAGTAACCACTCTTTAGATCGAGAGACGAAAAATACTTAGCTCGCCGCAACCTGTCTAAAGAGTCATCGATACAGGGTAGTGGGTACACGTCCTTCTTGGACGTGTACGAAGCGCAAGCAGCGACGCGCGATGCCAAGACGAACCTCGTTCTCCTCTTCTTCAGTCCCTTGCTGTGCCACACCATGTGGCAATATAATATTGAAGCAAAAGAAAAAATAGAAAACTTAGTACATTGGACAACGGCTATGGAAACGGTGAAACGCAATCAATCATGCATCAACTTGAACATACTGAAGCACAGCACAAATGATTAAAAAGGAAACTTCAAATTAAGGTACAGGAGCAGAGGCACAACGCTGGGAACAACTCTGATATCGTAAATGTCCTGAGTACAGACAAAGAAAGAAAAAAAGAAGAAAGACACCAGAGGTATTGTTACATGATAGCAATATCATTTGCTCATCCTGAAAAAAAAAAAATGTACATGTGCAACAAGGAATGGACGGTGCGAGGTAGCGTCGTTGCCCACATCGTGCTTGCTTGCAATCCCAAGTTTACTCCAACAAGAACTGAAAATAGGCTTCTAAACATAACACAAACGTACTGGCCAACCCAATGCTCACTGCATCACTTGGCAAGGTTTTCCACGCTTTAATGATAGAGAGAAAAAAAGTTGCAGTTTCGCCCAAAAGGCGAAGCATCGATTGTGATAGCAAATTAGTGAACAGCTATGCAAAGTAAGGGTAGTAGATTTATTGGCCGTATAAACTTGTAAACATAAGCACACTAACCAAACTAACGAACATGGTACCATGCACACACAAGCAAACATGAACACATCTCACTCGCTGACCGCAGGATCTCGCTGTCTAAACTCTGGACTGAAGAAGCGCGGCTACAGCAGCGAGCAAATCGACCTTCGTGGTGTATCTCGCATCAATGCGAACTAAGCCACGTAAACTCTGCCTGCAGATGGCTTTCAAGATACAGCGGCCCAGGCGGGCACGTGCAGAATGCGGCAAAAACAGAACGCGCGACCTGCGGAACCCAGCATACCGATCCACTTGTTAGTTGCAAGGAAGGGGTAGTTTATCAAATTCCGCTCTCATGCAAAAAGGTTTACATTGGACAAACGGGGCGGTGTTTAAATGAAAGGCTAAAAGAACACGAACGCTCACAGGAAAAAGGAACTGGTTCCAATATGGCCACCCATTGCAAAGAGTGTGGGTGCAAGCCTCGCCTAAGAGATACCATTGTTCTGGACAGAAGTCGAGACAGCGTTGCCCGTGAGCTGAAGGAAGCCTTCCACATTAAAAGGAAGGGCCTTGAATGCATGAGCGAACCATCAAAAATTCTGTATAAAAGTGAAATGTCCTTTTTAGAAGCCCTTAGTTAGAACTGAGCATATTCCTGCGTCGCCTGCACTTGGTGAAAATTCTTAATCATTTAGTTTATAATGGGGTGTTTGTGTATCGCGTAACCATTATCATTTATAGTCATTTGGCCCTGTACACCATATGTCATTGTCACGAACGTCACCTGCACAATCGTTCTATCGCCTTTTGCCTGGTTACCATGTGATTTTTGACAATGCGCGAGTTGCGCCGCCAAATTTGCGTATATATATTGTGTTTCCGTCAATAAAGCATTCTTGTGTTGTCTGTTTGGTGCTTTAGTACTTCAGTAACATGCACCAACTAGCCCAACAAAAAGTTCTGCTGGAATATCTTGTACAGTGGGCCCTTCAATATGTGTTTCCTCCCCTACGTCAAATATGGCAGCCCTTGTCACCAACATCACATGGTCTTCATGCCACACCAGACACATCTCGTTTTGCCTCAAGAAGGGACTGATCCCTGGTGAAATTTCCGCCCTCTTTGGTGCGATTCAGCCTTCCTACGGGCACGCAAAGCGGGTGTGTAGGATTGTATGTTCGGAATTGTGGAGGCAAGTGGGGCTCTTCTTTTACTATTTGCGCGCGACATTTCACATCAATTATCCTGAGTGGGTTGCCGAGAAGAAATACCAGGAATACAGGAAGTTTGCGGCACAAACGGTGGAATTCTGGTGGCGACATATGTTAAACAACACACCCAAGCCCCAGACAAGAAGAAGGCCAGTGTTGCCGTAAAAATCCTGGGACAAGTGCAAGTCATGGAGAAAGTAAAGAATGTGCTGGTGAAGGGACCGAAGTTCAGCCTCAAACCTGAAACAGCAGTGCATGAACTACTATATTTACTTCATAATACCCCTAAAGGCCCCCGAAGGGGTATTACATAGGGGGAACCGATACATGAAAAAATTTGAGCTTTGCGCGTTACAGAAAAAAACTAAAGTACACAAAAGTTATACAAAAATTTAGAAAAAAAAACACAAGTTATACAAAAGTACAATGTCTAGCAAAATACACAAGTAAATCAATATACAAAATACATTAGTCAAGTAATACTCAGATAGAAAATACAAAACTGTCTGAGAAACCAAAGTAAGGGAATTAAATAGGCACAATGTAAAAGAAGTAAAACAAGGTGTTGCTTGAAACGCAGTTTCAAGGAACAACTTTCTTTGAATAGGTGTGCTGCCAAGAAGGCATCACCTGAAGACCAGGAAAGGTGCCTACTGGAAGGAGTGGACGCTCTGTCAAGAACAGTTTCGAAGAAATCTTCGAGCAACCGATCTGGGATTAACAAAGTAATCACATTCTTCAAGGACAATGGCCTGCTGCTTTTACAGGCTGACAAGGAAGGAGGCTTCGTTGTGGTCCTGCAAGGAATCTACAAGGAGAAGGCCTGCCGAGCTGTGGAAAAGAATTTTGCCACATCAAGCCTCAAGCCAGCTAGAGTGAAATCTCAGGCTGTGTCCCTCTGCAAGGAACTGGAACTAGGAAAAATAGCAAATGCCATACGTAAGTGCAAAAATAAGACTCTGGGCATGTTTTTTACCGCCAAGACCCCCAAAGAAGAAGTTCCGTTCCGGTGTACTGTGAGCAAAAGGGAATCTTGGCAACGTCATGTTAGCCAGTTTATGTTAAAGCATTTAAGTTCACATAACATAGAAGATCCTTTTGAAACAAGGAACTCCTATGATGTGGTAGGATTTTTGCAGTCCTGCGGTACCGTAGGTAGTTTTTTCTCGGTCGATGTTAAGGATCTTTTCTATTCTATCCCACACAAGGAGCTGTTTTTAGTTGTCAAGGCATGTATTGAAAAGAAAGGCACCATTCCGTTTCAACATTCTGTGGGCATGTCAGTTGAAAATTTCATTAGGCTTCTGAAGCTTTATCTTAGTTCCTCGATAGTTCAGTTTGATGATAGGGTTTATGTTCAGAAGAAGGGCATCTGTATAGGGTCCTGTGTAGCCCCTATCTTAAGCAACATTTTTCTTTCGGCCATTGATAGCGTTTTGGACAGCATGCTTGACAAACAGAAGGTTTTGAAAGTATTTAGATATGTAGATGATTTCCTTATTGTGTTAAGCAGACAGTATCCATCAGGCCACCAAGAATCTGTCAAGGAGATGCTAGATGTTTTTATGAAATATAGCCATGGTTTAGAATACACCTTTGAACTACCAAAGAACAATAAGTTACAGTTTTTAGACCTCGAGCTCAGCCTGAGAGCTGAAGTGCACTGGAAGTACCACCCCCGAGCACAAAGAGTGCTCTTGTCTTATGAGTCAGCCCACTCTAAGATCGTAAAAAGAGCGATAGCCACAGAGGCATTGGAATCGGCTGCCAGAAAATCATGTAAGCATGCCGTACGAAGCAGCTTCCAACAGCAGATTGAAAGGCTAAAGGAGGCGGGGTTTCCAGAGACAGTTCTAAGTTCTGTAGTAGAGTGCCTGCTCCAGAAAATAAAAGGGAAAGCAAGAAAAAACACGCAAGAACAAACCAGGAGATTAAGACCCGTAGTCGTACCGTACTCTCACCACGTAGCTCACAACCTGAAAAAGGTTGCGAGTCAATTCAAAGTCCCGGTTGTTTTCTCAGCCCCTTCAAAACTTGCTACATTGTGCGCCCGCGTTAACAACCAAAAAACAGAATGCGCAACCTGTGGAACGCAGCATACCGATCCACATGTCAGTTGCAAGGAAGGGGTAGTCTATCAAATTCCACTCTTATGCAAAAAGGTTTACATTGGACAAACGGGGCGGTGTTTATATGAAAGGCTAAAAGAACACGAACGCTCACAGGAAAAAGGAACTGGTTCCAATATGGCCATCCATTGCAAAGAGTGCGGGTGCAAGCCTCGCCTAAGAGATACCATTGTTCTGGACAGAAGTCGAGACAGCGTTGCCCGTGAGCTGAAGGAAGCCTTCCACATTAAAAGGAAGGGCCTTGAATGCATGAGCGAACCATAAAAAATTCTGTATAAAAGTGAAATGTCCTTTTTAGAAGCCCTTAGTTAGAACTGAGCATGTTGCTGCGTCGCCTGCGCTTGGTGAAAATTCTTAATCATTTAGTTTTTAATGGGGTACTCCCTTACGGCGGTGTTTGTGTATCGCGTAACTATAATCATTTATAGTCATTTGGCCCTGTACACCACGTGTACAATGGTGGTGCAGCGGTGGCGTAGAGGTAGAACACCCGCCTCGTGTGCAAGAGGTCCGTCGTTCGAATCCTGGTGCCGCGCAATTTTCCACCACATTAAAAAAAAAAAATCCGAGTGTTCATAAAATTGCATAAACAGGCCTGGAGTGTGGCCTGATCTCGGTGACCAGAACCGGTAACACACTCCCTCCCCAGAGCAAGACTGGCCACCCTGGTGCAGTACTTAGCCACAACCTCCTATATGAACACAACAATCAAACTCCGGCCCTCAGTCCCCAGCAGCTGCGAAGCAACTGACCACGGCGGTGGTCAGACCTGTGATGCAGCAGAGGGTGCTAAGAATCCCTGGCTCCGGACAGGCTGCCATTCAAATATGAACCTGGCAACGTTTAACGCTGGAATGTTATCTAGTGAGGGGAGTCTAACAGTGCTATTGGAGGAATTAGAGGGCAGTAAATTGGATATAATAGGGCTCAGTGAAGTTAGGAGACCAAAAGAAGCATATACAGTGCTAAAAAGCGGGCACGTCCTGTGCTACCGGGGCTTAGCGGAGAGACGAGAACTAGGAGTCGGATTCCTGATTAATAAGAATATAGCTGGTAACATACAGTAATTTTATAGCATTAACGAGAGGGTGGCAGGTCCTGTTGTGAAACTTAATAAGAGGTACAAAATGAAGGTTGTACAGGTCTATGCTCCTACATCCAGTCATGATGACCAGGAAGTCGAAAGTTTCTGTGAAGACGTGGAATCGGCGATGGGTAGAGTGAAAACAAAATACACTATGCTGATGGGCGACTTCAATGCCAAGGTAGGCAAGAAGCAGGCTGGAGACAAGGCAGTGGGGGAATATGGCATAGGCACTAGGAATAGCAGGGGAGAGTTATTAGTAGAGTTTGCGGAACAAAATAATATGCGGATAATGAATACCTTCTTCCACAAGCGGGATAGCTGAAAGTGGACGTGGAGGAGCCTGAACGGCGAGACTAGAAATGAAATAGACCTTGTACTCTGCGCTAGCCCTGGCATCATACAAGATGTGGACGTGCTCAGCAAGGTGCGCTGCAGTGACCATAGGATGGTAAGAACTCGAATTAGCCTAGACCTGCGGAGGGAACGGAAGCAGCTGGTACATAAGAAGTCGATCAATGAGTTAGCGGTAAGAGGGAAATTAGAGGAATTCCAGATCAAGCTACAGAATAGGTATTCGGCTTTAACTCAGGAAGAGGACTTTAGTGTTGAAGCAATGAACGACACTCTTGTGGGCATCATTAAGGAGTGTGCAATAGAAGTCGGTGGTAACTCCGTTAGACAGGATACCAGTAAGCTATCGCAGGAGACGAAAGATCTGATCAAGAAACGCCAATGTATGAAAGCCTCTAACCCTACAGCTAGAATAGAACTGGCAGAACTTTCGAAGTTAATCAACAAGCGTAAGACAGCTGACATAAGGAAGTATAATATGGATAGAATTGAACATGCTCTCAGGAAAGGAGGAAACCTAAAAGCAGTGAAAAAGAAACTAGGAATTGGCAAGAATCAGATGTATTCGTTAAGAGACAAAGCCAGCAATATCATTACTAATATGGATAAGATAGTTCAAGTGGCTGAGGAGTTCTATACAGATTTATACAGTACCAGTGGCACCCACGACGATAATGGAAGAGAGAATAGTCTAGAGGAATTCGAAATCCCACAGGTAACGCCGGAAGAAGTAAAGAAAGCTTTGGAAGCTATGTAAAGGGGGAAGCCAGCTGGGGAGGATCAGGTAACAGCAGATTTTTTTGAAGGATGGCGGGCAGATTGTTCTAGGGAAACTGGCCGCCCTGTATACGCAATGCCTCATGACCTCGAGCGCACCAGAATCTTGGAAGAACGCTAACATAATCCTAATCCATAAGAAAGAGGACGCCAAAGACTTGAAAAATTATAGACCGATCAACTTACTGTCCGTTGCCTGCAAAGTATTTACTAAGGTGATCGCAAATAGAATCAGGAACACCTTAGACTTCTGCCAACCAAAAGACCAGGCAGGATTCCGAAAAGGCTACTCAACAATAGACCATATTCACACTACCAATCAGGTAATAGAGAAATGTGCAGAATAAACCAACCCTTATGTATAGTTTATATATATAAGGTAAAAAGAAGCATTTGCACGTGGCAGGTACGTTGCATCAAAATCCTTACCAGTTGAGTTAATGTGGGACAAAAAATAGGAACTCAGATCATTACAAATACCTTCCGGTGTAGTGTACACAACATCATTGTATATTATTTTTTCTGGGGGATGTGGTTTTACGTCTCGCCCTAGAAACTGGTTGAGAAGGCACCAGCTTTTTTCGAATCCGTCCCGTTCTGTTCAATGAGATTGCTAAAATAAGCTTTCTTTGCTGCATAAACTGTTCTATTTAGAGTTTGTGAATACGTAGAGTATCTTTCCTTCAAGGAAGTGTTATAAGGTTGCCTTTTTAATTTCCTATACACGTTATATTTCATTTTATTAGAACGCAAGAGCGCGCCCGTTACCCAAGGATCTCGCGGGATTGCATGTCTATTGCGCACACAGTAAGTGGTGGAGGCGGTGGCGATCGCCTCAGTAAACATGTCTACAAACATGTCATAACTATTGTTATAACATTTCGAAGAGTATACACATGACCAATCAATTGCACGTGCATTATTTGCAAATATGTCAGCGTTAAATAATGTCCGGGTAAAACACTTCTTGCTTGAGTTCAGGCAGTTCGACGTTACAAAAAGCACAGGGTAGTGATCAGTAATATGAACATCTAAAACTTGCGCATATTTGCAAACAGGAGTGTTAGACAACACGTGGTCTATAAGTGTACTACTGTGTTCTGTTACACGCGTTGGTTTGTCTACAAGCAATGAGTAACCATAACTAGTAAAACAAGACACACATTCCTAACAAAAAAAATCAATGTCACTTACATCAATATTAACATCACCCATTATTACCACACGAGCATTAGAACTCAAGAACGCATTAAATATACGGTCAAGGTCATCGCAAAAGCCGTGATAAAATGCAGACGGCGACCTATATATAACGCCCACAATAAGGTTCTGTGACGGCTGCAAATGACTTTTATCCACCCCAATCCATACTGATTCACAATGAGGTGTTTTAAATTCAGTATCGTATCGTCTCCTGCACGTAATGCTATCGTCTATGTACAGGGCAGCACCACCATGGGCGATCCCAGATTGGTTGTAGGTTGCATGGCAGTTCGCTTCTAGCTTGTAACCAGGTTTATTGTGAAGTCCGACTTCATTTTTTGTCAACCATGTCTCTGATATGCCAATAAAGGAGAACTTCTTGCTAAATAGGCTAATAAAATTACGGATTTGGTCCTGGTTTTTCCAGGACCAAATCAGGACCAGGAAGTTTTTCCTGGTGTCTTGGGAAGGAATGTCTGAAGGAAGTTCAAGAGACCTTTCTGACTGGGATGAACCCGGTCGTGGGGGTGAAACAGGCAGTTGTAATGAAGTGGATGCAGCAGGAAAACGGGTACCAGTAAGAACTGGAAGAAAAGGTGAAAACTATCATCTAGGGATGCATCTGCATTGAAATTTCTTCTTTTATTTGTCATTTCATCCTGATGTACGTGTACTTCATCAGTTTAGAAGCATTCGAATACTTGCCATTTTCAAGCTGGAAAGTACTCCGACCAACTTTACGATAAATCTTCAAAGGACTGGAGTATTTAGGACCCCATTTCCGTGAGGTACGTACTTTGACAAGATCTCCTGGTTGAAACTGAGGGAATTTGGTTGCACGACGACCATCTACATACATTTTGGTATTTTCCTGTTTTCGACATACTCTACTTGCACTTCCTGATGCAACTTCGAAGAAGCAAATTCTGGATGAATTGGAGGCATGTTTGCAATGACCAGGCGAGTTTGTGGTTGACGACTATGAAGCAGCATAGCTGGAGACACACTGGTAGTCATGTGTGGAGTAAACCTGTAAATTTCCAAGTATTCTAAGACCGCCAACCTACGGTTTCGCTGTTTTAAAACAGCATTCTAAGGACACGGTTAAATATTTCTACCTGGCCATTGGCCTGTGGGCAATAAAGAGAAGACAAGAAATGCTTAATGCCTCTCTCCTTCAGGAAGTTCTGAAAATCTGCCGAAACAAATTGTGGTCCATTGTCGGACACTATAGCGTCAGGAAATCTTCTCTACTGAATATGGACATAAGACAGTGCATGATGGCTTCGGATGTGACTGAAGGCATAAAAGCAACTTCAGGCCACTTGGAATGATAGCCAACAATGACTAAAGCAAAATGTGCATACTGTGGAGCACGGTCAAGAGGGCCTATTATGTCTATGGCTAATTCTTCCCATGGTCTTAAGGGCCATTCGACAGGCTGTAATGGAGCAAAAGACAGCTTGGCAGATTTATCTACTTGTCGACACACAAAGCAGTTTCCCACAAGTTCCTCAATTTGTCTATCCGTGCGAGGCCACCAGTAGATGCCTCTCAGTCTGAGCTTTGTTTTAGTGATGCCTAAGTGACCTTCATGAGCAATTGACAGGAGTGTCTGACACAAGGAAGCAGGAGGAACGAAACGTTCACCTCAGAGAAGCAGATTATCCACATAGGACAATTCGGACTGTACAGCAGCATATGCCTGTAATTCTGGCGGAAGATCTGCCGCATTTCTCCATCCTCTTACTATTTATTCTTTTAATGCTTGGCAAACTGAATCTGCTTGTGTAGCTGCTTGGAAATCTTCCTTTGTAATACAAGACGAAACCAAATACACTATTTCCTCATCTAGTGCTGGTTCCCATTCGGCAGGGTCAGGTAAGCACGACAATGCGTCCGCAATGACATTTTGGTCACCTTTATAGTACTCAATGGTGAAATTGTAATATAGTAATCTTGCACTCCACCTTGAAATTCTTAATGGACTCCGTCCAGAACCCTTTGAAAACAGTATTGCGATTAGAGCTTGGTGATCAGTTCGTAGTGTGCACTATCGACCCCAGAAGTGAACATGCCAGTGTTCACATGCAAACAGACATGGCAATGCTTCCCATTCGCCTACAGAGTACCATCGTTCTGCGGAAGATAACGTACGAGAAGCAAAAGCTACTGTAAAGAGCTAATTTCCGGATCTTTACTGTAGGGCAGCTCCTTCGCCAACGTCAGAAGCATCAACCATCACAACAACAGGAAGATGCAGTTGAAACATTCGTACCACCGGGCGTGATGCAAGTACGTCTTTAATTGCCGGAAAGCTCTATTCAGTATCCTGATCCCAGACAAAGGCTTGTCCTTGCCTCAAGAGTTTCCTTAGCGGTTCTACTACGTCGGCATACTTCAGGATAAATTGAGCGTAATATCCCGTGAGGCCCAGAAATTAATGTAGAGCCTCTTTGTCCTTAGGCTGTGGTGCCACCATGATCGCCTGAATTTCACTAACCATTGGCGAAATGCCGTTTGCGGAAATTTTATGTCCTAGGAAAGTTAATTCTGGGATACTGAATACGCACTTGTGGTTAAGCTGCATGCCTGCATTACTTATTCTGGACAGGACGGCTTGCAAATTTTTGTCGTGGTCACGTTGAGTGAGACCCCATACAAGAACATCATCAAGGTAGCACAAGGTGCCTGGGCAGTCTTATAAAACAGATGACATGATCTGTTGGAAAGCAGATAGCGCAGATGCCAAACCGAAAAAACACACACGCTTGAAGCAAAAGAGACAGTCATGAGTGATGAATGTAGTAAGCTCAGGCTTTTCTCGGTCAATAAAACCTGATGATAAGCGGTCTGTAAGACCAACTTACTGAAGACAGTAGCACCAGTGAGTCGATGCAACAGTTCGTCAGCCCTCAGTAGTGGAAAGGCATCGTTGATGATAGCCTTGTTGGGTTCTCTAAGATCGACACAAGGTCGAATGGAATTGTCTTTCTTCTGAACCACGACGAGCAGAGAAATCCACTCGGACGCTGAGACTCGTTCAATTATATCAGCTGATTCCAGCCGTTGCAGTTCGGTGGAGACTTGCTCACAGAGAACAAGAGGTAGAGGATGCAGCTTCACTGAGACTGGTTGCACTGAAGCTCAAAGACGAACATCAAGGATGAAGCCCTTTACAAGTCCCAATTGTCCCGAGAACAGATGGGCAAACTCTGACAGAGCGTTGTGCGGTCGAGACGAAAGCTGAATGCTTGGGTCAGCTGGAGCTCCTGATACTTGTTGACATGTGAGCGACGACCCTTGAATGTCAATGCTCAAAGCCTGAGAGAAGCCCAGGAGAAAAGTGCCTTGGTTCGTGACGTGAGATGTCACTACTGCAGCCTTGTGACTGTACTTGACGAGCACAGAGAAATTTCCTGAATGCGAAATTTCTTGCTGGAACTAATTCTTGAGTCGAAGACTCAAAGGAGATATGGGAAAACCGTTGAAATGTTCGTACAGGGTGCTGTTCATCAACGGCACCGTAGCTCCTGTATCCATGAGCAACTTGAGTGTAGTATTCGCAATGACGACTTCAGCGTGAATTATTGCAGTACGGGAATGCGGTGCTTGAAATGTAAGCACAGAAGGGACTGTAGTGGCTGATTCTGTATCGGCGGTAGCGGAAACAAGCTGCATTTGAGCAGGGGACTGTCGAAGCATTCTGTTCCTCGAATGGCAAACTGAAGCGTAATGTGCTTGGCTGGACGGCCTGGATCAGATGTGATGTGGTGAGGTGAACCACATCGATAGCAATGGATGGTTTGCAAAAATACTGTTGCCTACCCAATCGCTTCAAGAGCCTGATTTCCTGCCTGGACCTATGTGAGTGTTATCGGCACTTCTTGACAGTTCCTTTAGCAACTCCGACGTCCCTTACGCGAGCCGCAGCCCTTTTTAGGGCTCTCGGCTGACCGTCTCGCTGCTGGGCCTAGCTCCACCTAGCATGGGCGCAGGAACGGAGCGCGATGGCGCGTGCACCTGGCGTGAGATCCACAATAGCCTCTAGAAACAGCGTCAGCATCCTTCGCCACGAGCATACCCCACAGTGGCTCATAGGACTCAATCAAGAGCAGTACCGAAGCCCCCGCCGCTGCCGCGCAGCGATTATAAAATCATCCTAAGAGTTCGTGGGGGCCTCAACTGCGCTGGAATCCATGCATGCATCCTCAGACAAGTCATCCTCAAGGCTGCGGGGCTCCCCATCACCGACCGCACCAGTTCTGACCAAATTCGTGTCAACACCATCAACAATACCATTCTAATCAGCACACCAGACATGGGACGTGCAGATCTCTACCACAACATCCAGAGTCTGCAATTCAATGGTAACCCTTACGAAGTCGCCACCCATGTGGCCGATCCCATCGATACCTGCAGAGGATGCATTCACTTGCCCCCAGATTACTCAGAAGATGACATCGCCTCAACCCTCCGCAGATGCAACCCAACATTGATTATTGGGGGTGCACGACGCCTGGGCAATACTGAAACCATCATGGTCATATTCCAAGGCGAAATCATCCCTTTCTACGTCAACTACGACGGCTGTTCACTTCAATGCCACCCATTCAGGCAGGCGGTAGAAGCCTTCATCCGATGCCGCGGGATTGGTCATCGCCAGGACGTCTGCACTAATGCCACCGACACACTCTGCCCCAAGTGTGGAATGAAAGACGCACCCATGGACCATGAATGTGACCCTATATGTGTTGTGTGCAACGGAAACCATCAAACCGGCTCCTCACTGTGCAAACAAAGGTTCAAACCGCGCCCTACACGTCCCAGGCACAAACAAGACACTTCACCCACCAACCGAACTCCCAGTCTCGACCGCACTCGCGACTCAAGCCGGCGAAGAAGTCGGAGCAAAAGCAAGGACCGCGGGCCTGGCTATGCAACCCAAGACGTCGCCTGGCCAGCTCTATCATCAAGCCCTACTCTCGCCAACTCCTCGCGCAACCCACCCCAGGTAAGCTGGGCTAAGGTAGCCTCTTCCAGCTGCTCCTCAAACCAGACTGCTAATAATGAATCTCTCCTTGAAGAAAATACAATTCTAAAAGCCGAAATTCAAAGACAAATTAGAACTCCAATCTCGTCACCCCTCTACTTCAACCTCTGAAGCCCCTCTCTCTAGCACGACCCTTTTGACTCATCATCCATCAGCCCTACCTGAAACCTCTTCACACCGCCCCATGGACACTAGCCCCTCCACTGAACGGGAACCGCCTCACCCTCCCCCCGGCAAACGTAAAACTCCGAGCACTCCGCGATCAGAGGACACCCTAGACGAGACAATCTTAAATTATAACGACAGACTAACCGCTTTGGAGACTAAATTCCATAATATACTCACTGCAATTGAAAAAATCAATACAGATTACACAGCCAGGAATGAAACGCTCGACAAATTTATTGAATTCGTACAAGCACACATCCAACAAACTGCAAGTTGGATAGCTGGAGTCACCGCGAATCATCCTAACATAGTTGCACCTGCTCGATCCGCCTCCCCACCAGCTCCGCTTAACAATGGCCAATAACCCGACCCGCTCCGAGTTTGAAGTGTGGCAGTGGAACTGTAGGGGGTTTCGAAAAAAGAAAGCACACCTCCAGCACTTTCTAGCCTCCTCTTCTAATCTCCCAGCTGTCATTGCGCTTCAGGAAACTCACGGACTAATCAGCTTCCCAGGTTATAATGTCTATCAGAACAATAAGGTCTCCCGGCCCGATACGGCAATTCTTATACAAAAGCACCTCACTGCCAATCACTCCCAATTCGACAGCGTCGATATAGAGCACGATTTTCTAGAAATTATTCCTCGCAAAAATAATGCACCTGGCCTTTATATTCTCAATATCTATAGTCGTCCACAAGACAAACATCACCGCTTTGACTCCCTTTTCGCTCAAGCTATTGCCGCTGCCACCCACCACCCCCTCCTAATCCTTGGAGATTTCAACGCACCCAACCATTTGTGGGGTCACTCCGTTTCTACTCCTAAGGGCAGAGCCCTATGGATCCACATACAAGACCACAGACTCACATTACATAACGACATCGATGCACCAACCAGGCTAGGCAATAGCGTAGCTAAGGACACCTCCCCCGATCTTATGCTTACACACAGAATCCAACACGTCACATGGCACAACTCACAAGTTAACCTCGGCAGCGAGCATTACATCATTACCATCACACTACAATTCAAACACAAACCCTTTGCACCCAAACGCCTCAGCCTTACCAATTGGGACAATTTTCGAGAGGCCCGCCAGATATCAGCTCCCACAAACATTCAAGACATTTCAGAATGGGTTCAGCAACTACACGCAGACGCCCAGATGCACACTACCACTCTGCCCCCCGAAACCGCTCTCACTACGGTTGATTCCAAGCTTCTACACATGTGGGAAGCCAAACAGACTCTTCTCAAACGGTGGAAGAGGCAACGGTTCAACCGAAAACTAAGACTCAGAATTGCCAAATTATACCTCCAGATCCAGGAGTACGCCACACAACTGGCCTGCCAGCAGTGGGGCCAGTTATGTGAAAGCATGCATGACAACCTCGATAACAAGCGCACATGGCAACTCTTGCGACACTTATTAGACCCTACCACATCGCGCACACACCACAACCATAGCATAAACAAACTGCTACATGCACACAAAAACAATCTCAACGGATTCTTCGACGACCTCCGGCATAAACATCTGCCTCCCGCTCAGAAGTATGACATGCCAAAATATACTGGCGAACCCAATGACCTACTTAGCGCCGCTATCACGGAAGCAGAGGTTCGCCATGCCCTCGCCACCCTGCGCACAATGTCAGCACCAGGCCCCAACCTTATTAACAATAAAATACTCCGAAATCTTGACGACAACTCTGTCACAGCCATCACGGCGTACTTCAATCACTGCTTTGACACTGGCACCCTACCTAGTTCGTGGAAAGATGCCAGGGTAATTTTTATCCCAAAGCCAAGCAAACCCCTCAACACTTCTAATCTCAGGCCTATATCACTAACCTCTTGTCTAGGTAAAACACTCGAACATGTCATCCTCAACTGACTCAGTAAATACATGGAGGACAACAATCTTTATCCATCTGAAATGGTAGGTTTTCGAAAATCTCTTTCATGCCAAGATATCATGCTTCGAATGAAGCATGACATCATTACACCCAATAGCAGTCTAGATACGCAAGCAATTCTCAGTCTGGACCTCCACGGAGCCTTCAATAACGTTTCACATTCCGCCATCTTCCGAGAGCTTAATCTCATTGGGGTTGGCGGAAAGACATATGACTACATATGTACCTTCTTATCCAACCGTACCGCAACGATACACATAGGCACAGAGCAATCCCATTCATACGCTTTAGGTAGCTACGGCACGCCCAAAGGCTCAGTGCTGTCCCCTTGTCTTTTTAATCTTTCTATGATGCCGATGGCGCAAGCATTGCGGTCTATTCCCGATCTCAAGTTTTCACTCTACGCCGATGACATCACTCTTTGGACGACTGGCGGCTCCAACGGAGAGATTCAAGACACTCTACAGGCCGCAGCAGACGCCGTCGTGGCTCATGCCGGGGCTATGAATCTCACATGCTCCCCTCAAAAATCCGAGCTGCTACTTCTGCCATCCCACCGGGGGCCCGGAAAACACATGTCTAGCATAGAGGTAATACTAAACCACATCCCCGTTACTAGAGTGGACAGGCTCCGGGTGCTCGGTTTACACATTCAAAGCAACCGGCTCAACACATATACCCTACATACACTCCAGACCACAGTCGATCACACCCTGCATCTTCTAGGGTGAGTCTCCAATAAACATGGCGGACTAAAGGAGGCCGAACTTTTCCGCTTGATTCAGGCCTTCGTTATCAATAAGATTACATTCGCAACACCATATCTACATTTTCTTAAATCAGAATCAGATAAGATCGACACTCTTTTACGCAAAATATATAAATTCGCTCTCGGGGTCCCCATACGTACCTCCACTGAAAGGCTAATGCTTACTGGAACTTGCAACACACTTTCTGAACTCGCAGAAGCCCACCTCACATCCCAATATAGCAGACTGTCTAACACCGCAACAGGTCGACACATTCTACAAATTCTTTCTATCACTCCGGCACCCATCATCAAGACTAAATACACCATTCCACATCACATACACGAGAACCTCTGCATCCCCCCCCTTCCTAAAAACATGCGCCCTGTGCATTACAAACAGCGCAGGAGGCAGCGAGCAAAGGCTCTCCAAAAACAATTCTCCACCTCTAAAGACGTGCTCTATGTTGATGCCGCCGAATATGGGAACAGAAATCATTACGCAATATCAGTCATTAACTCTCACGGGCAGGTCGCTGCGGCCGCCTCCATTCCTGGCTCTTCCTCGGAGGAGGCGGAGGAAGCGGCCATAGCCCTGGCCCTCACAATTCCAAATTCATCAGTTATCGTTAGCGACTCCAAAGCAGCCATACATAACTTCGGAGCGGGTAGGGTCTCTAAGCCAGCTTTTTCTCTCCTCTTGGCTCATCCTTTCAATCAAACTGTGGCATTAATCTGGACTCCCGCGCTTGCGGGCCTTGCCGGAAACGAGGCGGCTCATGCCAGTGCCCGAGGATTTACAGTCCGGGCTCAGGCATCAGATGCGTCGGACCTCGCCACGAAGGAGGCGCCGTTTACAGCGCGGGATCGACTTATTACTTACCACGAAATCTGCACACACTACCGATTAGACCGCTTAACCTTTCCGCCACTCTTGGGCAAATTCCCGCGTAGGTGTGAAGTTCTGTGGCGACAGCTGCAAACTCGCACCTTTCCGTCCCCTTACCTCCTCCACCGCATTCATCCCGCCATTTACCTTTCTCCCTCTTGTAAATTCTGTGTCTCTCCCAGAGCATACTTAAACCACATCATGTGGGGGTGCCCTAAGCACCCCCTTCCCCCTTTCCTCAAGCAATTAATATCTAGTGAGGAGCAGTGGGAGGCTGCCTTGCGCAGCTCCAGGCCCGATCTTCAGGAGGCCATCCTGGAGTAGGCTGAGAGGATAAAGGAGGCCTACTTCAAGTAGTTCCTCCCCCCCCCTCTATTCCATTGCCCCCTTCCCTTTAAAGAGGGATAAATAAAGTTTTTCATCATCATCATCAGATGAACAACCAACGCAGCTTTGGCGCGTCTTGAGACACTGGTTTGTGGTGGTTTTGATTGCAGTATCTTTGTGAAAAGGTCAGCTAGCTGTGTTGCGTATCGTGCGCAAATTGCTTCACTGACAAATGGAGCATGAGTTTATTTCAGTTTCCGTCCGAGAAGAGCTATCCGGAGAGGAAAGCAGCATGGATAAGCGACGGCCGGAGATGCCATCACAGCATGCAACTTGCTCACTTCTGGCAGAGCCGGTTCTCATTGCGCTACTTGCAGCTACTGAATTGCCATATGCCAGCACTGTGAGCTTATTTCAGCCGGCAAGCTTCGAGACGCCTTAAACACAGCTGCATTTTGCCAGAATCGGGAAAGCTCATGATGGACAAGGACGGACAGCGCTTGCGAAAGTGCAGTGGTGTCACTCAGTTGGCACTGACATGTAATTATAATAAATATTATAAAGTGATGTCAAAAGTGCACCTCATATGACAATCAGCTCCCAGAACTACGCCACTGAAGTGACCGAAACACACCATCCGAGGGCAGTTGGTGTTGCTGACGGGCAGCATGGAGCGACCACCGTGCGACGGAGTTCGCCTGGTTTGCTCTTTTCTGCCAACGGTGTACAGATATGCAAATGCATTTTTTCATTTAGCCTCTTTATATTCATGCATGCATTAAAGAGTTCACAAAAAGCTATGCGTTTAATTGCTAGCAGGAGCTTCTTTGTAACCAGTGGCACCCACGGTGAGCAAGCAAGGCTAACGTCTTCCATCGGTGGCCGTTAGTGCATACAGTTGAGAGAATGGCGCGCCCTTTGAGACTTTCTCATATTTACCCTACGCAAAGATGGACCATCGTAATAAGCCAAACAGCTCTGTGACACTTTGCTTTGTTGCAGATGGGTCACATTAGTACAGTAAACTCTCCTAAGCGGAGCATCACACTCGACACGCTGACTTTGTCGGCAGCCGCCGATCACTTCAGCCAGCAGGCCTAGCTCCCGGATGTCGAAGCAGCAGCCGACAGCGCTTGTAATGAAAATGCCGCGAGTCATAAAGCGTTTATGTTTGTGAGCATTATAGTGTCTAGACGATTCTGTTGCAGTTAAATGGACACAGAGTATACTATATCGGCAGCAAAGAGCAAATAACGCAAGCTGCCTTGCATGGTGGTCGCTGTGCGCGGCCAGTCTGCGAAATCAAGTGTGGACACTCTGCGACACATCGGCAGTGTGTTTCGACGACGTGCATTCAGCTCTTCGTTGAAGGAGTGCACGTCGCTCGCATCAGTCCTGTGCTGGAAGCGGCAGCCTCCGAATATATATTTTTAACGTAATCTTCCTTCAGTGCCGAGCCTCGATGAGCCTGGCGAATAGTGACAGCTTTCGAAAGCAGACATTGCCACATGCGATCAGTTTGAATGGTACGATTCGAGAAGTTGGAGGTCCATGTCAGGTACGAAAACTGGAATGGAGTGATGGCGTCTTCAATTATTTTTGCTGCAGTGAACATATGCGGTTGACGCGGCAGAGGTTAGGCAGAGGCCGAGAAACAAAACTTGCTTTCTAGCCACATACTCTCACATGCAGAGCGCTGCAGCTTTGCCTGCTGTGTGCCAGATGACACTCACTATTTTGCAAACCGTCCACTGACTGCGATGTCTCGATTGGCTTCGCTGAGTTCGGGCCAGGCGCCATGTTGGCTGGCCTCCCCAGGTCGCGACTTTCCTCCATGTCGTTGAGCGCCATCTTGAAGCCACCGCGTCAACGGAGAAAGGTGGCGGGAACCGCCACCTTGTGTGCCCGGGCAAGGAAAGTGATGGCTGGCGACGCCATCTTGGCGTTGTGTCGAGACACAATGGTCAGACAACTTGTTGAAAACTTGAAGTTCCTTGTGAACTTGTTCTACACTTCATCTGATTTCCTCAGCTTTCTTGAGCATGAGGGATGATCCTTCGTAGAGCAACTTTTCTCGTATTC
Source organism: Dermacentor andersoni (assembly GCF_023375885.2). Taxonomy (NCBI): domain Eukaryota; kingdom Metazoa; phylum Arthropoda; class Arachnida; order Ixodida; family Ixodidae; genus Dermacentor; species Dermacentor andersoni. Next base: position 214,560,334 of record NC_092817.1, read on the forward strand.
TTGCTGATGCGACGCCTTGCAAGATTTGGTCATGAAGGGACTCGTGCCAAGCCTCGAACGCACAAGCAGGCACTAGCCTTTGTAACGCGGTGACGAAGTCCTGAAAGGCATGTTGTTGCTTTCTCTCCCTGAAGATAATACGATGCACCAGAAGATTGGTGCTTTCTTCATAACGTTAGTCTAAGAGGTGAAGAATGTTGTAGTTGTCAGGTCCATTTGCCATGCCAGGTCGTACTAAAGGCGCTGCATCGAAGTCTAAGTTACTGAGTAAAATGGCTTTGTTCCTCTCATTTTGTAGTGCCTCGCATCCGGTCGCCTGGAGAAACGTGCAAAAAGAATGTTTCCATGTGAGCCACGGTACCGAAGGAGTACCGGGTAATGCAAAGAAAGGTGGCATGGGGGTTGCGAACGCCGTGCCGGGCACCGAGCACAAAGGCGGGGAAGTTGAGGTGCACAGAGAACCAGACCTAGCTGTTGCGTCTTGCATGTCGAAAGCAGGAATAGAACGACAGAGGCAAGTAGTAAGCAGAAGAATGGTTTACCTCATCGCCAATTTGTAAAAGCTTCGATGGGGAGGCCGGACGCGAAACCTACGGCATGGGGCCGAACGACCTGGTGCGAAGCACTGCAATAGGAGAGCTGGACTGCTCGAGTCGGGGACCAGACAAAGAATGACTTTGATGGTAGTGATCTAAAGAAAGGAAAGCCGCTTGATTCTGCAACCCGTGAGGGAGCACGGCGAAGCCAAAGAATGACTTTATTCCAGTGAGGAGAAACGCAGCAGGTATACTTACAGCTTAGAACGACAGAAAGCTGAGCTAGTTGGCAAGGATTCATTATACAAAAAGGTAAGGCATGCAGACAGGACACAAGAGAAGAGAAGTGGACAACACGAGCGCCAACTATACACTGAAGGGAGCACTTAGGTGCAAAGAAGAAAGAAGACACACAACCCATCTGCGCAGTATTACTGACTGTCGTATGGGTGCGGTTTATAAAGTTCCCTTTAGCTGTGGCCAGTTCTACGTAGGGCAAACGGGGCGGTGTATCAATCAGAGGCTAATGGAACCTAAAAGGTTGTTAACCGGTGGATCGCCTTCTAATCTTTCCCTACATTGCCAAGATTGTAACTGCTTGCCAGAGTTAGACGAATGTGCGATATTGTACAGGCACAAGAATGAAGAGACGCACCTTATGGTAGAGGCATGGCATATCTATAATGGTGGAAGTGCGTGCGTTAGTCAGCCTTCCATTACTTTACATAAGGAAGAGATTAAGTGCCTTAACGGTTTTCTCTCACGTAGACCGGCACATGTACCCGACTGACACGTGGTGATACCATTCCAGAGCTCGCGCAGATGACTTGTGTGTCTTCTTTCTTCTTCTTGCCTAAGTGCTCCCTTCAGTTAATAGTCGGCGTTCGTGTTTCTCTTCTTTTGTGTCCTGTCTGCACACATTACCTTTTTGCATAATGTATACTTAAAGCGTTTGGCGCTCAGTGGTGCCCTGACGTAACGATTCGAAACCCAATCTATACGCCGACACAGGATATCCCAATATTCACCAAAGTAATCTCCAATAGAATAAGGCCAACACTGGACTTTAGTCAACCAAGGGAACAGGCTGGCTTCAGGAGGGGATACTCTACAATCGATCACATCTAAGTCATCAATCAGGTTATTGAGAAATCCGCAGAGTGCAATAAGCCTCTCTACATGGCTTTCATAGATTACGAGATTCTAGCAGTCATAGAGACATTACGTAATCAAGGAGCACAGACCACATAAGTAAATACCTTGGAAAATAGCTACAGAGATTTCACAGCTACCTTAATTTTACACAAGAAAAGCAGGAAGATACCTATAAAGAAAGGTGTCAGAAAGGGAGACACAATCTCTCCAATGCTAGTCACTGTATGCTTAGAAGAAGTTTTCAAGCTATTAAACTGGGAAGGCTTAGGAGTAAAGATCAACAGCGAATATTTCAGCAACCTTCGGTTTGACATTGTTCTATTCAGCAACAATGCAGACGAGTTAAAAAATGATTGAGAGATAACTGCGAGTCGGCCTAGTTGGAATAGATTCATTAAAAAAAAAAACCTTTTTGTACACAAACAAACAGGGACAAAGAAGAGGAGCAACACAAGGGCGAGTGCTTAGTCGTGCTCGTCCTTGTGTTGCTCCTCTTTGTTTCTGTTTGCTTGTGCACAAAAAGTTTTTTTTTTAATGATTGAGGACCTTAACAGAGAGAGTGTAAGAGTGAGGTTGAAGATTAATATGCAGAAGACAAAGATAATGATGAATAGATTGGCAAGGGAACAAGAGTTCAGGATCGCCAGTCAGCCTCTAGAGTCTGTGAAGGAGTACGTTTACCTAGGTCAATCACAGGGAACCGTAATTATGAGAAGGAAATTCACAGAAGAATAAAAATGGGTTGGATCGCATACAACAGACAGTGTCAACTCCTGACTGGAAACTTACCATTATCAGTGAAAAGGAAGTTGTACAATCAGTGCATTTTACCAGTGCTGACATATTGGGCAGAGACTTGGAGACTGACAAAGAAGATTGAGACCAAGTAGTAGCTTAGCACGGAAAAAACCACGGACACAAGAAAGACGATAATCTCCCTCGTGGTGTGATTTTTATGCGCGGAAGGTATTGTGGTGTTTTTATAGATTGGAGTGCACCCATGCTCAGAGCAATATTGAGGCCTACTATATCAGAAAAAAAGGGTCGCGTTTTGTAAGCATGCCATCGTTAAATTTGCATGACAGTGAATTTGAATTTTTAAGCCGCCTCATAGTGTAGCATTAGATTACAGGGTTTTGCATTTTTTGCCTGCGCACTGATAATGACGCCATCGATGGGAGAGCACGTGGCTATGGGGTTGTGTACATAAGTTTGTGTATGCCTTCAAATAAAGTTAGTTGTGAGTTCAGCGCTGTCCTGTGTGCTCCTGCCTTCTGTCATCGTCTTATTGTGCTGCCCCTTCAAGATGTTCAACCAGTACCAACTCGCCCAAATGTCGATTCTTCTACGTCTTTCTTCCCAGGGTTGAAATAAGGTTCTCAGATGTGATTTCAGAGCAGCAGGAAATAAATAGAAGCTAAGCAAAAGCACCAAACTAAAAGTTGTTATCCCGCTCACATTACCATGTGGCGTTGTCTGCTAGGCTGCATCGGACAAGGGGATGCCACCATCGATGGGCATGAGGAGAAACAAGCGCGAAGCAGAGAAGGGTAGTAGAGATGGCGCTCAATTTAATCAGTGAGGGGTTTTAAGGTGGATGGCCTGATTGCACCATCGAAAATTCCTCCATCAGCTTATGGGTAGTAGTAGTATTGAAGGGTTTTATTTGCATCGGGCGAAAGAGGATATGTGCCACGTCTGCCCGTCATGGCCCTGAGTGGCACTCGCTAACACACCTAGGGCTCAATCAACATCATCATCAGCCTATTTTATGTCCACTGCAGGACAAAGGCCTCTGCCTGCGATCTCCAATTACCCCTGTCCTGTGCAAAGAGCGATGGAATGAAGAATGTTAGATGTGTATCAGAGAGCAAACGAGGATAGCCAGTATTCTAATTAATACTAATAGAAAAAATTGAGCTGGGCAGTCCATGCAATGCGCAGGTTAGATAACCGGAGGACCATTAAAGTTACGGAATTGGTGCCAAGAGAAGGAAAGCACAGTCGAGGACGGCAGAAAACTAAGTGGCGTAATGAAATTAGGAAATTTGCAGGCGCAAGTTGGAATTGGTTGGGCTAGATATAGGACACATAAATACCCAAGACAGTGGCCGGTTGGATAGCCGCTACTGTAGTATAATTGCAGTGCAATACATGCTTAACATGGAGGTTGTTGGTTCCTGGATTCCACTGGCGGCAAGTTATTTTCGTCCACATTCATTTCCATTTTCCTCATTTTCTACAAGTGAATTTACGACAGCTAATATCCCTTTCACTTTCCTTGGTGTCATCTTTTGGTGGCTTTATATAGCCTAATATGAAGGTATTTTAGTTATTGAGGTGGTCAATTCACAAGAAAGCCCGAGTTTCTGAAAGTCTGTAGGCCAAGTAGACCTGCCCGAGTTTGATTCTGGTAAGTGAGCGCAGGTAAAGTGAAGTTTATTCAATAAACAATGTGAACCAATACATATTAGAAACTCTATACAGGAATTAAAGTGGAAAGGTGTGTGAGTTGGTATGCATTCATAATGGTAACAGCGTGAACGTAGTTATTCACCCCATCTGTCATTTTGTCCACACTGTTAACATTATACATCTATACAGGAAGATGTCTTTAAGTGAAATCCCTGTAGTGGCGTCATGAGTTTGTGCGCAAATTGTGGATAAAGAAGAGTGAGACAATGGTCCTCGCGAGGTGAAAAAGTGGAATCGTAAACAGACAGATGATGCGAGACTGCAACGTGATGAAGGAGCTGTGAATGAGGTGGCAGGTCAGTGTGTAACGTGGCCTTGGGATAGTGCAGACATGTCTACAGCTGCGCTCCGTAGACGGCAGTGGGTGGCTCACACAACTTGGCTCGGAGAGGTGACCTACCGGCAACACACCGGCCCGCTCACCATCCCCCAGAGTGCTGCAACAATGCAGTACATGGGCAGGTTCCCACTGCAGTTTTGGCCCCGTCCTGTGCCATGGAGGCCAGCCCAGCCTTCAGCACGTCACCACTCATGAGCCCCGTCCTGTGCTATGGCGGCTACCCATTCATCAGCATCCGTCCTGATGAATGGGTTGTCTGACAACCTGACTCGTCTTGTGCCATAGCAATTGCCCCGATTCCACTACTAGTGAGCTACTAAAAAAGCGGCTAGGATCTATTCTGAATAGGACTGTACAACAGGTGTTTCAAGAAATGCATTCAAAAATCCTAAAAAAATAAGGGGAAATAGGACTGTACAACAGGTGTTTCAAGAAATGCATTCAAAAATCCTAAAAAAATAAGGGGAAATGCGATATTTGCTTGCTACCTAATGTATTGCTTTTCAGTGTCGGCAGACATCATACGATGCGTAGAGACATTAATTAAGGCAGTAATTATAAAAATTATAATAAGTAGCTTTTTTACCAGAGGAGGACAGTGGTCGGGTCAAATGGAAGAATTGAAGTCCTTCCTGCAAAGAGTCCACAGCCGCTTTGAGAGTTTCAAAAAAGCCGCCGCTGGTAATTTTTGCACAGTGATGAAATCAGACTATTGTTGGCACCTTAAAATAAAATTAAATAATCATCCAGCTGGTGGTGTGCTGCAGAGGCGTGAAGTGTGTCATGATGAGTAGAGTTACGAGGTGAAAAGAAAACAAGGGTGACACCGACAAGCATCAACATCCAAATGAATTTTACTGAGTCATCTCGAGCTTAACATTAGCAGCTACTCAATTCGGTTATAGCAAAGGCAATGTTTACGAGTCTTCTTTTTAACAAGAGAATGCTAATGTGTTCCCTCAAAATGTGTGCTACACAGAACCTATCAGATCAATATTTAAGTTGAGTGAGGTGAGACAGATTATAAATGAGTGCAAAATGTAGCTGCAAGCTGTCTCATTGGTAAGTACAGGTCAGAAACCAGAAGTCCCTTAAGCACACATTAAAATGGAAGCACCTCCACAAAAGAATTTGCACTTAAAGCTCAGGACTGACTGTTGAACTATAGTTGGCCTTGCATAATAATTATGGTAAATTAGTGCAAATTAGGGACACAAGGAACAAATTGGACAAGGACTAGCAACTGTTTATTCTCATGCCACCCACCAATATTTGTACAATTTGCTGTGCACGCACAATGTCACATCACAAGGCAGAAACTGTGATGCAAGGCTCATGCACAGCAAAGAGTGACTTGCATGAATTCATACTCTGATGAATGCAAGCTTATCGAAGTTTCGCTGATACTTTGCTTTCTTCAGTGTTCGAAATTCTTCGTCACTTATTGATCACCCACATCACTGATGCTACTTACCCAGCAAGGAGCTAAGGATTTTACATACACAAGGGAATCGTTCCAAAGGAGGTTGGTAGCCTTTTAAGAGCTTTGAATCCTTCTTGGAATCCTGTGAAGAGAATCATCATCATTTATTGGTCCTTAAAGACCCCTGGAAGGGGCATTACATAAGGAGGGGCAGAACATTAAACACAACAACGTAGGTCACTGTCAAACATTGTCACAATCAGTGATCAGCAGGATATATATACAGAAGAAAACGTACAAAAACCCTTTAAATAAGCATTAACAAATATAAAAATAGCAACAGTAATGTAAACAGGCAAACAGAAGCGGGCAATAATTTTCACATCATGTTTTCAAATAGGATGTCAGCAACTGCCGGAACTTATATGGATCGCATTCTATTACAATATAATCTGGTAATGAATTCCATTCTTCAATTGCAAGAGGCAGGAATGACTTGTTAAATGCGTTAAAGGAGCCGTGAAGACGTAGGATGCTCATGGAGTTGAAAAGACGGTGTGATGTTCGGAGAGGTGGAAGCAGAAGAGAGTCCCGAAGCGAAGGAAAACAGAAGTATAGCTTATGAAATAATGACAAACGGGTGATTTTTCGTCTGTGCGTCAGAGGCTCGATGTCAAGCGATAATTTTATATTGGTGACACTGGAGTGGGTGTCGTAGTTGGATGAAATATGTCGGGCTGCACAGTTTTTAATGGCTTCTAGGCTATCGATTAGGTAAGACTGATGTGGATTCCAAATTGGGGAGCCAAATTCTAGTTTGGTTCGGACAAAAGTTTTGTATGCTAGACTGCGAATAGAAGGAAGGGTGAAGCTGAGGTGCCGTCTGATGAACCCAAGTGATTTTGATGCATCAGCTGCAATTTTCGTGATGTGCTCGGACCAGGTGAGTTTGCTAGTGATGCGAATTCCAAGATAACGGTAAGATTCAACTTGGGAAAGGGTGGTTGAGTACAACGAATATGCATAGCTGAGGTTAGTGCGCTTGCGTGTTACCTGCATGTATTTGTACTTTGATACATGCAGTTTCATTAGCCATGTCGAACACCAGTCTTCAATTCTGTCCAAGTCATTTTGGAGCAATAACTGATCATTGGATGTGGTTATGCAGCGGTACAAGACGCAGTCATCTACGAAAAGACGAATGCAAGATGAAATGATGGAAGGAAGATAGTTTATGAAGATTAAAAACAAAAGTGGGCCGAGCACCGAGCCCTGCGGGACACCAGAAAGAACTTCAGTTGTGGGCGAATGATCATTATCTATAAGAGTGAATTGACAACGACCGGGTAGAAAACAACGAATCCATGTTAATACCAGCGGATCAAGACACAAGCATGTGTCTTCAGTTGTGGGCGAATGATCATTATCTATAACAGTGAATTGACAACGACCGGGTTGAAAACAATGAATCCATGTTAATACCAGCGGATCAAGACACAAGCATGAAAGTTTGGCTAAAAGGCGCTGATGGGGTACACGATCGAAAGCTTTCGAGAAGTCGAGATATACGACGTCCGTCTGAAATGAGGAATCTAAATTTAGGTGAAGATCGGTTGTGAAATGGAAAAGTTGGGTTTTGCATGAGTAGCCAGGTCTGAAGCCGTGCTAGTTGGGAAAAAAGAAGCTGTTGGAATCAAGGTGAGATGCAACTTGTGAATATATTATATGCTCCAGTAGTTTGCAAGCAATGCATGTTAGTAAAATCGGTCGGTAGTTAGAAGGATCAGAACGGTTACCTGCTTTAAAAACCGGTACTACCTTGCTCAGTTTCCAGCCCTTTGGAAGATAGAGACGATATATTATCCGGTCCAGGGGCGCTTGAAACTTTAAGTCTTTCAATAAGCTTTATGATACCATGTGAAGTGATGATAACAGGCGGCATCTGTGAAAACGGAAACTTAGATAGGGGAAGGATATCTAAGGTCGGTTCATTAGTAAAAACTGAGGAAAAGTAAGAATTCATCACATCACTGCATTTGTCTGGAGGAACTTCAGAACCATTACTGTTAACCAATGAGATATTATGTGATGACTTAATGGCTGGAGTTAAAAGTTTCTAGAATTTTTTTGGATTGGAACGAATAATGTCCTGTAAATCCAATGATAAAATTTTCTTTTTGAGCATCGCAAAAGTTTTATGTAATCGCGAAGACAAGAGAAATACCTTTCCCAACGCAAAGCGCTAGCGGAATGTTTTGCTACCCGGAAGAGTCGTTTCTTTTTATTTGAGAGTTTTCTGAGGGCATTAGAAAACCAGGGTCTGCTAGCGTCGCCTCGAATGCAAACAAGGAGTTTATATCGGTCAACGAGTGATAACAATTTTTGTTTGAAAAGCAGCCAATTTTCATCTACTGTTCTGGAAGTGGAGGACATGCGGAAGTAATGAAAATACTTGTCCAGCTCGATGATAATATTCTGAATGTCAGCCTTCTTATAGTCTCGGATATATTTGGCAGATGGTTGACCAGTAGGGATGGGTACGGACAGCTTGAACAATAAGGAGCAGTGATCGCTGAAACCGGGAATGCATGATAATGACTGCATGGATTCAGGGTTCGAAACAAGAACAAGGTCAAGAGTATTGTTTTGGCGGGTTGGCATGTCAACTATTTGTGTAAGATTGAAGGTAAGAACTAAATGAATAAACTATTTCAATTGGCCACTGTGCACTGATAAGTCAAGCCAGTTAATGTCAGAGAAGTTGAAATCGCCGCAAAGTAAGCACCTCGTGCGGGGATAGCGGGCCTGAAGATCCAGTTGTATTCAATACAGTTGGTTAGGAAATGAAATGTCAGCGTCCAGGGCACGATAGCATGCAATTAAAATGATTGTACTGGAAGGCAGTGTTAATTTCAGAGCAACAATCTCATGATTACTGATTGGTAAGCCACATAAAGAGGGCACACTCGACCGCACGAAAACAAGCACACCGCCACCCCTCCGCCCCACTCTGTCACGCCTGTACACCGTGAAAGATCGCACATTGTGTAGCAACTCATCATTCGAGATATCAGAAGTTAGCCAAGACTCAGTAAATATTGCTATGTCTGTACTGCTATCTTTTAGGAAGGCTTCACCAGCGTCTTTCTTCGGAAGATAGCTGCGAATATTGGCTAGAAGAACCGCCAAAGTATGACAAGTCAGTGCGAAGTATCTCACACAGGGTGACTGCGGCCGGGGGCGTGGCGGCGACCTGCAAGCGAATGGCGATTGCTATAATTGAACCTCGACAAAATTTGTTTCAGAATTGTATATGAATTGTCTGCCATTCATGGTGAGCTTGTCAAATCGGATCTTAAAGTTAGTGCTCCTTTCTTGGGCGTAAGTGAAAATCATTTTTCGGGCTGTTCGCACGCGTGTTGAATAATCATCACGAATTGCGTAAGGCGTATCTTTAAGCTTGGATCCCGCTGATAGAATGTTTGATTTAACTTTGAAACGCCCGAATTTTACAACTATAGGGCGCTTTTTGTCTGCCTGGAATTACCCCAGCCGGTGCGCTCGCTCAGTGTCGTCAGGATTTACGGTAACGCCAAGTTTCTCTGAGCAAAAGGAAATAATCTGGGTCTCGGACTCTGCCCAGGTTTCGCCTTTATTATCCTTTATTAAAAAAAAAATCAAATTTGACTGGCAAAGGCGATTCTCGGCGTCATCACATTTGTTGGTAAGAGCGTTGATTTCAGTGAAGAATTTCTCGATGCTTGTTGTCAAGGCGCAAGAAGACGATTCGTTCGGTTGATTATTCTCGACAACTTTTTCCAGTGAGTCGACACGCGAAAACAGGCGTCCGACCAGACCCTCTATATTAGTTTGGGCAGCGCAGATTAGCGAAAGTTCTGCGAGAATAGTGGTTTCGGACTGTTCCAGGCGAGACAGTGTGGGTGAAATAGATACAAGCGATACAAGTTCGTCACCATTCGAAGGCCCGGGATTTTGTTCCACATCCCCCGACATGACAAGCAAGAGAGATACCAAATGGACATTGAGGCAAAAATAACGTGAAAAACACAACAATCTGCAGTAACAATCAAGCAGGTCAGACGAGCACGACACTGCGACCAGAAAAGGCCTACTGGTTCAGAGGCAACTAGTGAGAGGGAGGTAACTAACCTGCGCAAAAAGGAGCGGTTGCATGACGACGTTCGTCGCATCAGCGTGCCCCGAATGGCCCCAGAACAGAAGCAGTATTTGTAGGCAAGGCAAAGCTGCGGAGGTGGCAGTACTGCGTGGTTGCCAGGTGAAGAACTCGACTGTAGCTGGATGCGGAAGATTCAGCCTGTCTTCTGCTGCTCGGTCGCCATCCACAGGAGGCTGTGTAGCAGCGTCATCGGGTTGACGAGCGGTGGCGGGATCGATGAGGCCAAAACCGGAATGTAGCGGAGCAAGGGTGCATAGCAGGAAAGCCTGTGCAAGAAGGCGTGGTTGCATGACGACGTTCGTCACAGCGGCGTGCCCCGAATGGCCCCAGAACGGAAGCGGTATTTGTAGGCAAGGGAAAGCAGCTGAGGTGGCAGTACTGCGTGGTTGCCAGGTGAAGAACTAGACTGTAGCTGGATGCGGAAAATTCAGCCTGTCTTCTGCTGCTCGGTCGCCATCCACAGGAGGCTGTGTAGCAGCGTCATCGGGTTGACGAGCGGTGGCGGGATCGATGAGGCCAAAACCGGAATGTAGCGGAGCAAGGGTGCATAGCAGAAAAGCCTGCGCAAAAAGGAGCGGTTGCATGACGGCGTTCGTCGCAGCGGCGTGCCCGCTGCAATGAGAGAAAATTTGGAGGCCCAACTTGTAGCGACAAGTCCACTTGTTTCAGGACTGCCTGTGTGTTTTCTGCTAGACAGAAAACCCAGAGTGGCTGACAGTGCGCAGCTGCAGAACTACAGGATGTCCAGCGGCTTGGCTAATTAAGAGCAGGTGGCAGCAGGTTCTGAGTACTTTGCCAAGGCTCAATGAGAAGTCGAGTTCATAAGCCAGTCACGGTTTTGGGAAACCGTGACTTTTTTGTGTTTGTTAGAGAAGGCACCCAAGTTTGCTTTACTTCCAAATGTTCCTGCACATGAACTAATTGAAATGAACTGGGAATCGAGGTCAAGTCAGTATAACAGGGTACACTGTCTACTGGAAGGAGTGCCTGCCTGCTAAGTGCCGCCAAGAACAGACAGGGTGATATAGATGGAGCAGTTTCTTTCTTCAAAGAAAACGATGCTCCACCAAGCTCGTACGGAAGCCAGTTTTGTGGTGATGCCAAGAGCTGCGTGCCACGATCCACCTGGGTTCGTGAACAAGGGAGGGCTCGAGGCACCCTCCGTTAGACCGACGCTCCGCAGCGTGGTGGTGATGAACGATGACTGACCGCCGAGCAACTGTGCTCGTCGATGTTTATTGGGTGCGGTGACCAATGTTGCCTACCGAGCCTGGCAGGCCACCGCGCCTGGCGGGCCAACGAAGATTATGCCCGAGGGGGCGTCACATGCTTGTTACACACCCTTACCCCCAGTTTGTTTGTTGACAACAAACATCCAAGTTCAAAGTACGAGGCTCTGCCCCCGCCCTAGCCGGATCGATGGCGCCTGCTATCCAGGCGAGTAACAGTCCTGTGGCCTCCGCCGTCGAGTATTCCGCCTGGGCACCGGTGTTGACGGGCCGAGTGCTGCCCGAGACAGACTCGCTCCATCGGGAGGGTCCGCAGTGGTCGGCCTTGTGAGTGGTGCCGGAGTTGACACCTGCCAAACGGGCGCCGCACCACTGGTAACGCTTGCCACCTCCGAAGTGGGTGGTGCTCCGCTGAAAGTGACTGGTGTTGCCGCTAGTCCTCCTGCAGGCTGGAACTCTGAAGTGGCAGTCGAGGGTGCTGGCCAGGTCCCGAGGCGAGGCCTGACATGGTCAGCTTGCATGGCCCCATCTGGCATGCGGATGAGCAGCGATGAGGTGTTGGCAGGAGCCACCACCTGTTCATCGGACCAGGGTGGGCCAGGACAGAAGTGCCTGGCAAAAACTAGAGCTCCCGACTTGGCAAAGGCCCGAGACAGCATCCTCAGTCAGCAGCCAGCTTCTGCTTCAGCTGCTTCAGGAGCACTGTGGATTGGAGGTCCGGATGCAAGACGTCCAAGGGTGTCTTGACGATCCGACCCAGCAGGAGCTTATAGGGGGCACGGCCAGTGACATCGTGGGGTGCGGTCCAGTACTGAAACAGTATCCGGGCAATCTGCGTCTGGAAATTTTCAGTCTGGCTCTTCTTGAGCTTGTCCTTGATGGTTTGCACCACCCGCTCGGCTGCACCGTTTGAAGCAGGGTCGTACGGCGGAACCATCATCCAGTGGATTCCGTTATTCGTCAGCCATGCCAGGTACTCTGTGCTTGCGAATGCAGGACCATTGTCGGACACGATGACGTCTGGCAACCCCTGGACGGTGACGACCTGTCGTAGCGCTGCAATGGTCGCGTCTGCTGATGGAGTGGTGACAGGTAGAACCTCCACCCACTTCGAAAAGGCGTCCACCACCACCAGGAAGTAATGGCCCTTGAAGGGTCCCCCAAAATCCACATATAGGCGGGACCAGGGTCTCTGTGGGAACGGCCAGGGGGTGCTTTACACATGACGCGAGGCTCGCTGATGCTCCTGGCAGATTTGGCAGCTCAGCACCATGTGAGCGATGTCCTGGTCCAGGCCAGGCCACCAAACATGGGACCGGGCCACTATCTTGGTCTTCTCCACGCCAGGATGACCCGCGTGCAGCAACTGCAGGACCCTGGCCCAGAGACTTTGTGGGATCACCACCCTCGAACCCCACAGTGGGCAGCCCTGCTGCAAGCTCAGCTCGATGGCCTTGTGGCTACAGGCCTGCTGAACCAATTCATCCCCACAGGACACCGCCTTGGTCACCTGAGACAGGACTGGGTCCCGGCTGGTCGCTTGCGATACCACAGATTTGGAGAGTACCTCCGGGTACGCATGCTTTAGCATGAACACTTCTGCAGGTTCTAGAACAGCATCAGGCACCTCAAACAGGGGCAGGTGACTCAGGGCATCAGCAGGTCCCAGGTCCTTTCTTGGATGATAAACCAGCTGGTAACTGTAAGCTGCCACCCTCAAGGCCCAGCGTACCACTCGAGGTGATGCCTGCAAAGGAACTGCCTTGTCAGGCCCCAGTAGCCCCAACAGCAGCTTGTGGTCCGTGACCGCCTTGAACTTCCGGCCCCACAGATACTGGTGGAAGCATTAGACACCGAACATGAGGGCCAGGCCTTCCTTGTCCGGCTGGCTGTAGCGTTGCTCTGCAGCATGAAGCCAACGAAAAGCAAAACGACACGGCATTCCAGGCCGTCTCTGTCCTGGTGCACCAGAACGGCTCCCACGCCGTACGGTGAAGCATCTACGGTAAGGACGACAGGCTTGGAAGGATCGAAGTGTACCAGCACTTGAGCCTTGATGATTAGCTCCTTGCTGCGCTGGAAAGCCCGGTCCTGCTCATTCTTCCAGACCCATTGATGACCATCTCAAAGCAGAAGATAGAGCGGCTGTAGATGCTCAGACAGGTTTGGCAGGAAACTCCTGTAGAAGTTAATGAGGCCGAGGTAGCTCTGAAGCTCCTTGTTCTGCGGCTTAGGCACCTTGAGCACAGCATCAACTTTGCGGGGCGCCGGGGTTAGGCGAGCCTGGGAAATGACATGTCCCAAGTACTCTACACTGGGGGCCAGGAAAATGCACTTTTCCAGCTTGAGCTTGAGACCGGCGTCCTGCAGTCGTGCCAGGATGTTGCACAGGTTTTGCAGGTTGTCCCCGTCATCCCTGCCAGTAACCAGGATGCCATCCAAGTACACTGCCACGTGCATTATGCCCCTGAAGAGGTTGTCCATCTCCCTCTGAAATATGACCGGGGCTGAGGCCATGCCAAATGGTAAGCGCGTGTACTCGAAGAGCCCCAACGTTGTCGATATTGTGACACACTTATAGGAGGCATCCTGAAGCACCAGCTGCTGGTAAGCATCTCTGAAGTCGAGCTTGGTAAACTTCTGTCCACCAGATGACTGTGACCAGAGATCTATCTGGGGCAGTGGGTACTTCTCGACGGTAGCGACGGGATTGATGGTAACCTTGAAATCCCCACAGATCCTGACATTGCCGTCTCGCTTGAGGACTGGTACGATGGGAGTGGCCCATTTAGACGTCTTGACGGGCACCAGGATGCCCTCTCGCTGCACCGTTGCAGCCCCTGGGTGACCCCGTTCTTCAGGGCGAATGGCAGTGGACGAGGCTTGAAAAAACGTGGATGGGCTCCTTCAGGTACACAGATGCCAGCCGTCGTGCCAACAAATGTGCCCACCCCTGGCTGGAACAGGGACTTGAACTCGGTCAGGAGGCTGGGGATGTCTTTCACCGCATGCAGGCTGGCTTCCTGGTACTCTGGCAGACAAACGCCCAGTGCATGAATCCAGTTTCGGCCCGGCAGCATCGGCAACGACCCCTTGTTTAAGTAAAGGGTCCCTGTCGCCAAAGCGATTGCTGACCTGTGCCTGACCCTGGGAGAGCTGCCCGGAGCAGCTGCGCAGCATCACGCCCGAAGCCTTGACGGACACGCTGGAGAAGGTATGCTTGAAGAGTTTCTCGGCCATGACAGGCATGCTGGCCCATGTCAAGCTCCATGGAAATGGGTGCCCGCAGACTTCGACACTCAGCATGTACGGCGGCACAGACGACGGAAGAAAGCCTGTGTGCCACATGTCGAAAATTGGTGGGTCCTTGGCCACAACGTGGAGCTTGGCCGTGGAAGAACTTGAGCCTGCTGCCGCACGCCCCTACCGCATGCCCTTGCAACAGCTACCCTGGTCACAGGCTTGTGTGGTACCTCGGCTTGAACCAGGCTGCTGCTGCTGTTTGCTGTTCGTCCTCCCCCTTCAGCATACCCGTGCCAGGTGCCCAGTTTTCCCGCAGGTGAAGCATTGTGCTTGAGAGAACTGGCACAGTGAGAGGGAGTGGGCACCACCACAGTGACCACAGGTACTGCCCTTTGTCGCCAACTTGTGGATCGCCGCTTCCGCCGACGGTGAGCCAGTCGTACGGGCAATCTCGCCGGCGTAACCTGACTCGCAGTGTTAAAGAAAGGAAATGCGGACAAGACAGATGACGTTTATTGTTGTGTGGCAAGATACAACCCAAAGGGTGTACTTTTCTTTTAGAGTGTAGTAGGGCTGGTTGGTAGCTTGAATGTATTTTTCACTGTCAAAACACACAAGCCTGTGATTCCCCTTTGAACAACTGTGAGTGAAAGGGGGGGGGGGGTGTAGCAACATGATGTGAGCCAGTTTCTTTTGAAAAAATTAAAGAAGCTCAATGTAGAAGACCCCTTTCATGTCAAGAACTTGCATGAAGTTGCAGAGTTCTATAAGTGCACTCAAAATATAGGTAATGCATCTTTCTTTTTTTTAGATCTAGAAGATCTTTCCTATTCTGTGCCACAGGAATGAAAGCCTGTGTCAAAGAATAGAGGGAATGTGATTTTCTGAATTTTATCGGCCTGTTGCTGGAAACTTTTCAATCTTAGAAGAATTTTATCTTACCATCACTTTTATTGTTTTGTATGAGCAGCCTTTTTTGCAGTGTCAGGATGTGTGTAGCGCCTTTATTATGCAATATATCTTTATCTGATATTGACAAAGCATTGCACCTTTCTTTTAATGGGGGCAGCCGGTTTTAAAGGTATTTAGATATGTAAATAATTTTTTAGTTCTTTCAGCAAAGCATGGTGACGTTACATCCCCTGCTTTTATTTTAAATGTTCTAGTCAACTCAGGCAGGGGATGGTTTTCATGCACGAGATTCCCGACGTGAACGAGTTGCAATTTTTTTTTACCTTAATTGAATCTCAGTGCTCACCAAATGTGTTGGGCATACTTTTCCTGTGCCAAGAAAGAGCTTCTGCCGTTTGACTTCGCCCACTTAAGGTTGACCACTCTTCGCCTAGAGTGGTCTTCATCCACTCTAAGACCTGAAGAGGCAAAGCAGAAGGGTGGGTCTAAAAATTTATCTGCAGAAAACTAAAGTAATGTTTAACAGTCTCGGAAGAGAACAGCAGTTTACGATAGGTAGCGAGGCACTGGAAGCAGTAAGGGAATACATCTACTTAGGGCAGGTAGTGACCGCGGATCCGGATCATGAGATTGAAATAATCAGAATAAGAATAGGCTGGGGTGCGTTTGGCAGGCATTCTCAGATCATGAACAGCAGGTTGCCATTATCCCTCAAGAGAAAAGCGTATAACAGCTGTGTCTTATCAGTACTCACGTACGGGGCAGAAACCTGGAGGCTTACGAAAAGGGTTCTACTTAATTAAAGACGACGCAACGAGCTATGGAAAGAAGGATGATGGGTGTAACGTTAAGTGATAAAAAAAGAGCAGATTGGGCGAGGGAACAAATGCGAGTTAATGACATCTTAGTTGAAATCAAGAAAAAGAAATGGGCATGGGCAGGACATGTAATGAGGAGGGAAGATAACAGATAGTCATTAAGGGTTACGGACTGGATTCCAAGGCAAGGGAAGCAAAACAGGGGGTGACAGAAAGTTAGGTGGGCGGATGAGATTAAGAAGTTTGCAGGGACAACATGGCTACAATTAGTACATGACCGGGGTAGTTGGAGAAGTATGGGAGAGGCCTTTGCCCTGCAGTGGGCGTAACCAGGCTTATGATGATGACTCTAAGATTGTCAAAAGTGCTATTGAGTGGCAATGTCTGTGCACCGCAAGTCATGCCCACATCTCATGCAGGATAGCGTTGATTTCCAAGTAGGCTACCTTTTGGCAGCGGGCTTCCCTATGACCATTGTTCTTGGTGTATCTCCGTTGCAAAGAGTGAAACCAGGAGCCATAAAGGATAGGGCACAGCGCTTGAAGGGGAGACCAGAGGTCATGCAGTATATAAACAAGATTTCACACCTCAAGAATGTTGCCAGCAAACATGATGTCCCTCTGGTTTTCTCAGCCCCTAATAAGCTGAAAAAACTCTGCCCTAGGATCTGCACCCAAGGTACACGAGGCTGCCAAACATGAGTGTCAACGAGGAAGAGTGTGGATGAGGGTGAGTCCATGAGTGTGCATGAGGATGAGTGTCCCTTTGTAAAATGCTCCAGTGGAGTAATTTATTCCATCCCAATGTCATGTTGGAAAATCTACATCAGCCAGATGAAAAGGTATGTTAATGACCATCTCAGGGAGCATGTTCAAAAAGTATAAAAGAAAGATTAAGCACACACATTTGGTTGTGCACATTTCTACACATGGCTGCAAACCATGACTTTAGTGGGGAAGAAGTTTGAGCGTGTTGGTGGGATACATACAAACTGGGATACATAGAAGAATGACACAAAGACGAAGCAGGAACACGGGACGAGCACTAACTTTCAACAATTGATTTATTGCAGCTAGTGAGCATATATATACTCACTGGGACGCCACTGCAACAGAAACACTGAAGGGAAGGAGGAAAAGCAGTCATGCGACTACTATGCCCAAAAATTGCATGTACAAGAAACAGGCTTACATATTATATACAGCATCAGGAGTTCCCAGAGTGAGAAACTGCCAGGGAGACCTCCTATCATTAGTGGGTGCATAAGAGTATTAGAGCAGCAAGTAGAGGGCGAACAAACAAACAAAACAAAAAAACGCGTCAAGAAATACAATTCATAGGAAACAAGCTAAAATAAATAGAAAACAAATAGATATGTAATTAAAACAGCATTATACAGTAATATCACAATAGATAATCATAAGCAGGAATATCTAGTAGTCATTAACAAAAATTTGGCTCTTCTGCATATTACTAACAAAGAAAAATACAAAGTGTTTTACAAAATACAGAAATATGAAGCCTAACGATACAATAGAAGTAATGTAAAGAAAATGTAATAATTATGAAAATGTATTTATGACAAATGAAAAGATGGTTCTGCTAACAGTATTCTTTTCATATTGTGTTTCAAAAACTGCAATGAAAGAGACGACTTAATATTATTTTATTTATTTATTTTATTGTACCCTCAAGACCGAAGTATTATAGAGGGGAGTGGGTAAACAAAACACACACAAGTAAATAAACAAAGCAGCAAATAAACAGCAAATTTGATTTGTTAATTGTATCCGGGAGTAAGGATGTCTGATAAGGCCGAACGAAACTTTGAGTTGTCCTTGATTGCGACAACTGCGCCGGGAAGGTGGTTCCATTCCTGAGAGGTCCTAGGAATAAATGATTCGTTACAGGTTCTGGTGCAGCACTGAATGATTCCAACCTTACGGCTATGGTCGATGCGAGAGGAAATGTAGGTAGGAGATGATATTAGATTATCGCGTAGATACGAAATGTGGAAATATAGTTTATGAAATAAAGCAAGGCGAAAGCACTTATGCCGGGCTGAGAGAGGAGCAAGCAGCAAAGAGTTTTTCATGGCAGTTACGCTTGATGTATGGCTGTAATTGCTATGAATGAAACGTGCGGCATTGTTTTGGATTAGTTCAAGTGATTGAGTAAGGGTTTCGAGGTGCGAGTCCCAGATGGATGAGGCGTACTCCATTTTACTCCTAATAAGCGTCTTGTATAGGATTAATTTTAATGATGTAGGAGCAGAAGAAAAATTTTGGCGAAGATAACCTAGCATGCGATTAGTATTGTTAATTACGTTGTCGATGTGCAACGACCAGGAAAGTGACGAGGTTATGTGGACGCCTAGGTATTTATAGGAGGTTACGACCTCCAGGGGAGTATCATTAAGGTAATAGTTCGGTCGAGGAATATTGCTGCGAGTTACACGCATACATTTACATTTACTTACGCTAAGTTGCATTAACCATACGTCACACCAATTAGAGATAGCGTTTATATCGTCTTGTAAGAATTTGTGATCAGATATGTCCAAGATTTCACGGAGGATAACACAGTCATCTGCGAAAAGGTAAATATTAGAACAAATGTCATTGGGTAAATCGTTAATGTAAATTAAGAAAGGAAGAGGGCCTATAACTGATCCTTGGGGCACACCAGAGTCTACAGGATTAGATGGGGACATATGATTTTTTAACAAAACATACTGTGACCAATTAAAGAGAAAATGTTCAAGCCATGCAAACAGGTGAGGATCAAGATTAAGTTCACTAAGTTTAAATAGAAGTAATTTATGACACACTTTGTCGAAGGCCTTGGCGAAATCAAAGAAAACACAGTCTGCGAAAGAACCTTTGTCGAGAATAAGATGAAGGCTGTGAGTAAAAGAAAGAAGTTGGGTTTCACATGACAAGTTTTTTCGGAAACCATGTTGTGCTTTTGTAAAAAATGAATTATTGTGTAAGTGCTTTGCTAAATGTGAGTACAGAATATGTTCAAGAACCTTGCAAGGAATGCTTGTGAGGGAAATGGGGCGGTAGTTGAGGGGCGAATGTTTGCTACAGGACTTATGAAGTGGGACCACCTTCCCGACCTTCCAATCTGCAGGTAGCCGATAGGTATCTAAGGAGTGCTGAAAAATTTTCGAAAGCAGAACAGATGAATAAACAACAGTATTTTTCAGGAATTTCGCGTTAACCAAATCAGCACCAGGACTTGATGACAACTTGAGACATTTAATTACATTTTCGACCCCAAGAGGTTCAATAATAATAAAGTCCATAGGTGGGTAATTGCAAGACTCGAGAGGTGGAAGCACAGGGTTACTACATACGATAAGGTTGTTACAGAACACAGAGTTAAGGATATGGGGACATACATCTTCGGGTACTGGTATTAACAGGGATGCGATTCCAAAGTGAAATACCATAGAAACGAAGTGTAAATTTTCCATAGTTAGATCTGATTTTAGGTAATAGAAGATTATTGCGTTCTGAAAACCTAGTAATATTATTGTTCATGAGGTTATCAAAAGGAAGACTGCCTAAGGTTATTTCACGATGAAAGAGACGAAATGTAATGAGTGACAACTTACGATAGAACAGCTGTTGAATGGGTAAAACGTTAAGATGTTGATAGATAGGTAAAGAATGGCAGCGGAATGAGCTAAAGGTCATTAATTTTATTGCCTGATTTTGAAGACGTTGAAGTGGTTTGAGATGGATGGCATATGTATTACCCCATGAAGATAAACAGTATGATAAATGACTGTTAATATAAGCATGATACAATGATCTAATAACATGAGGTTGGAAGAATGCACGTGTTTTAATGATAATGCAGATGCCAAATGAAACCTTTTTTATTAGCGAGTTGGCATGGCTATTGAACTTAAGGTGTTTGTCGAGAGTAATATCCAGAAATTCAACAGTATCAGATGTCAGTATAAGATAAGTCTTTAACAAGACCGTTATGGAAGAATAAATCGCCGTTTGTGGATTATGAAATAGTACAAAGGTTGTTTTTAAAGGACTGATTTGAAGTTTATTATCAGTGCACCAGAAATACACATTGTTAAGATCAGTGTTAAGTGTGTCTTGAAGCGCGGTAAGCGATTTCTGTGGTGAGTAAATGGTCGTGTCACCAGCATATAACAAACAGTTACAATTGGCAAGTACATTAGATAGATCATTTATAAATAATAAGAACAACAATGGACCTAGTATTCAAGCTCTTTCTTTCATAAAAGAATACCAAGGATTCTTCAGCCGTGATCAACTTTTTAAATGGAGCCGACGGCAAGTGTTTAACTGCATTCTCTGTCAACATAAAAGATTTGTATTATTCTTTGCCACATGAGGGTTTGCTGCCCAGCGTTGAGGCGGCAATAGATGAGCACGGCGCTGTCCTTTTTTCTAACACTTGTGGTGGTGTTAGTGGGGCAAGGTTTTTAGAGTTTCTATCTTATTATTTTAGGTCTACTTTTGTTGAATTTGACAATAACATTTACCCGCAAAATCAGGGTGTTTGCATAGGCTCATGCATAGCACCCATATTAAGTGACCTGTTTTTCGCTCGATGTGACAAAGCTCTTTTTGCACGGTTGGGTGACTTGGGCGTTGTAAAGGTATTTATATATGTAGATGATTTTTTTTGTATTTTCAGATCGATAACTACTTGTTCCGGCAGCCAGTTCTCATGTAGATTGCTGTTTTGACTGCTCAAACCCTGCTGTTGACAGTATCTTTGCCTTATTCAATGAGTTCACCACTTACGTTCACCCCTGAATTTCCTGCGCAGGGCAATATCAGGTTTTTAGACTTGTGTTTGCATTTCAAAGCTGAACACGTGTGTTGGGTATATGAGCCCAGAGCTAATAAGCCGCCCTTGAGGTACAGATCGTACGTTCTTTCTTGTTGTGCGCTCTTTCTAAGTCATGTGCTCACTTGTTGGATGAAGGCCTTAGTAAGCAGGTGGCTCGTCAGGAAGCAGCGAACTATTCTAGACATATCATTATCTCAGTTGCTGCATCGTCTCGGTTGCTATCTCGGTTGCCTGCATCGTCGAAGAAAGCTAACTTCACGCATGAGCTATGAGCAGAGCGCAGATGACGAAAGAGAGGAAAGAACAAAGGGACAAACGAAAGGTGGCTGTAATTCCCTACTTTCATAAGGTTTCCCACAACCTAAAAAACTAAATAAAAGTTGGGCAACGGTCTAGTATAAACATTGTTTTTACAGCACCTAACGAACTCTTGAGGTTAAGTGTGTTGAGCTGTCCCATGAGGAAACGAAAGCCAGGTTGCGCTACCGTGCACAAGGATCCTTTTGTTACATGCACTCGCAACATAGCGTATAAGATTCCACTTTCGTGTGGGAAGTACTATGTGGGCCAGACGTCTAAACGTGCGTCTGGCGGAGCATAGTAATAAAGTGAAGAGCATCGCAATAGATGGGCATCTGGCTGCCCATTGTAGAAAATGTGATGCGAAGGTACCATGCTTCTTTCTCTTAAAACAAACTGTTGTTGTCTATCGCCACAGGAATAAGATAACGAGGGAAATTGTCGAAGCAGCTGAGATAGCTAGAGCAGGTGACAATTGTGCTAGCACGCTGTCTATTCTTTTATCAAAGAAAGAGCTTGAATTTTTGGGCACAGTAGTAACATGACTGCTTTTCCTCCTTGCCTTCAGTGTGTCTGTTGCAGTGGCATCCCAGTGAGTATATATATGCTCACTAGCTGCAATAAATCAATTGTTGAAAGTTAGCACTCGTCCCGTGTTCCTGCTTCGTCTTTGCGTCATTCTTGCGCTATGTATCCCAGTTTGTATGCAAACCATGACTTCGGGAGACAAAGATCCAACAAAGATCCTATACAGCAGCAAAAGTTGCAAGTCTCAGTTGGCTTTGGAGGCAGTCTTTATCAAAAAGGATGCCTTTATTTGCATCAGTGACGCTTCAATAGGCTTGCACTCGTCCAAGTACAAACTCGTGCGAGAGCCTTGAGTCACGGTTCCTTCCCTTCTGATGCGACAGTGTGCATGCACAACAAGTTGTACAAACATCAGTGGGTGGCATGAGAATAAACAGTTGCTAGTAGCACCCGTCCTTGTCCACTTTCTTCCTTGTGTCCTTTATTAATTTGCTAATTTACCATAATCCATGATCATCATCTTACTTTGCCAATGCATTTATTAGATCAAGATTAGATGCCTGATATAACACAGGGAATGTACTCATTTGTGCATGTGTGCTAAGCTTTCATTTAAGTAGTGCAACTTTTTTGTCACAGTGCTGATAGTTCACAAAAAGAACTATTTTTGAAGCTTTAGCAACCACCAAGACAAATGTGCGAGTGTCACTGCAGAAGTAGTGGCACTAATCAATGAAAGCTAAGCATGCATGCAGTGATAGTCGGTTTCTTTTTTCTTTGTACAGAGTTACTTGTAGGACATCTCTTGTACTACATTTCATACAATAGGTGCAATGCTGTAGAGGGCAGAGAGACTTTTTGCAGTAGCTGTGTCCGCACTTAGGAATAGTTCGATGTTCTTGATTGCAATTGTGCAAAACTCTTCTTTATATGGACTCAGTATTAAATCAAACATTTAAATCCTTAGAAACAAACCACCTGTGGTATACGGCTACTAATGGGTTGTTTTAGATCAATTCAGTTTTCATTTTGTTTTGTTTTTTTTTCGGTTTTTTTATTGGTCGCGGTAGCCTCACATGCACGCATGCACGAGCAAACGCCGTTGGCAAGCAGCAAAGCCTCGATGGAATGCATGGAGTGATAAATCTTCAACACCGAACTTCTTGCACAGTGTCCACAGCGTTGCACACGATGTCTGAAGCCGAGTCCAGATGTTCGTCGACGCTGGTTGATACTGGCATTTTCACCCTCACTCGTGGACAGTGTTAATGCCTCTGCAGAAGGGATGCAACTGGCTGACTTCACTGAACAGTCTTGATTTGCTTTTGTTTGACCTACATAAGATCAGGCTATTTGCCTGCTTTTCGCATTGTTGCACGAATTTTACATGACGTTGCAGGAGGGTGCATTCTCACTCTGCTACTATAGCAAGTCAATAATGTTATGCAATTCTGTTCAATAACCGTTCAAAGCAAGAGTTAATACAGCTAGTGCCATAAGGATACAAAGGTCACAACATATTCAAGGTTTATTAGTTTCTGTGCAGGAAAAAAAAAATTCTCCGTCACCGAAGAGATACAAGTTAATGTGCATGAAATATTTGAAAACAAGTCGACGACGCTGTTTATTCAAGCCACGGAGTTAGATATGCTATCATTGAAAATTCATTACAATAGCCTGCAAGTTCGGCATGTCAAATTTATTAAGCAAGTGAGGTAAAACAACCTTTCAAGATGCATCTGGAAATTTATGTGTGAAAAAAAAAACCAACAGGAAACAATGCAACTTAAGGGTCGCACATTGAGTGCAAAGTTGAAACTTGGGGTACTCTGCTGTCTTGTCATTTGCCCTTGCCAAGGTTACAATTATAAACTGCTCCGTACACATTATTTTTGTGTGCTACTTAACGAAAGAAAATTGTGAGGACCCCAAAAGGCCATGTCATATCATGGGGATCGAACACCTTATAGGCAACTCGCAAAGGTGTGTCTATAGCATATGAAGCAAACATGAAAATGAACTTCATTTGCTACATAGTGTGTCAACGAATGCATAGAAATGAGAGACTGGAATCTGCGGTACAAGTTTTTTATTCTCCCTCCCCATATGTATCGGAGTCTGCAATCCCCGTCTTCGCACATTGCACTTGTTGAGCAAGGCACCATTTCCCAAATCAAACCGCGAAATAGCTCTCGGTGCAATTTTAAGGAAAAATCGCAGCGAACGCTGCGATTTTCGTTGCACGCAACGGAAATCATCACATGCACCGATCACGGCAGCTGCAATTTTCGCATTTGCAAGCACGCAGCGGAGGACCAAATTATTATTGGTGTCAGTTCGCTTCCGTAAGAACAAAGTAAAGCGACTTATTAGTTCTTTGCGACTGAATGCGTTACTTTATCAAAACAAAAAATTAAGTAGGATTACTTAACAAATGCAATAGAATCTATACAAAATCGTAGCGCATGTTTCATTCTTACTAACTACTCTCGAACATCAAGCGTAACATCTATGAAGGCTACTTTAAGCCTCCCTCTCCTCTCATCCCGTAGGGAAGTTAGTACGTTTATCACTGCTGCACAAAATTTATTATTACAATCCAGAATTAAAAAGTGAACTTTTGTCCGAACCTGCATACCTATCATCTCTGACCATCGCCATAATATGAGCGTTCCACACTGCCGCAAGAACCTATTTTTTTATTCATTTATTCCTAAAGCTACCAATGAATGTAATCATCTGCCAGCCTCAACTGTTCATATAACCGATACATCTGCTTTTAGAACTACTATTGAAGAATACTTTAGTTAATCCACACTTTCCATTTAGTTTTTTTAATATTATACCCAGTTATCTGCCCATGCTCTGTATTTCCTTCCACTCCATTCTGTAACGCCTTCGGGCCTTGAAGGTACAATAAATAAATAAAAAGGCAACATCTACCATCCACGTTGCGATTGGTTCCCCTTCCTTGCCACATGTGCTTTTTGGTAGAGAGGTTCAGCACTCCGAACATCGAAAAATCGCACGCACGACGGCCCGCCTCAACTGCGAATGCAGATTATTATCGCTGCGAGTTTTTTAATTGGCGGCTGACGTGAAACCGGTGTCACACGGCCACTTTCCATCGTGATCTTGACCACGATTGGCTCCCTCCCACAACTAGCGCAAGTGATCGAGTCAATCGCAATTGGATCCCGATGGGCTCGACCGAAAGTGACACCCGTGCAAAACAAGCAACACGTGTGTGAAAGGAAGAACGCCCGCCGGTGCTCGTGCCGTGCAGAGCTAATTCACAGAGCAACTGCCGTTGATCGGCGCCGTGTGCACAGGCTAAGGCGGCGTTCTATCGACAGCACGTAGCAACACTTATCGCAGGTGTAGGCGGAAGTCTCGGCTAACCTAACCAGCTGCGGTAGCAACAGCGCGACGGCCACGTGATCCCATCAGCTGTATTCCAAGGTTGCGCAGGGTGTCGCTCACCTTACAGGCGGAGCCGAGGCCCGTCTGCTTTCCGGGTGCGCCGACGATCCGTGCTACCATGCGCAATCCTCGCAGTGCCATCATTGCCAGCCAGACGCCACTAAGCACGACACGCAATGCACGTCGCCCCTAACGACTGCGGTTGTCACCCCACTACTGATGGTGATAGGTATGTGGTATATGCGGTATCCGCGGCGGCGGTGTGTCTGGCGCTGTCGGCGTTACCCATGGAGTGTACATGGGAGTGAAGGGTGAGTGTAACAAGCATAGAGTTTCTATGGTAACAAGCATGTGACGCCCCCTCGGGCAGGCGGGCGTTGGTGCGACCCTAGTCTCGTCGATTTAGCTGCACTTTGTGCACTAGTTCAGGGGGTGCAGTACTCTAGCACTCGATTTGCCAGTGCAGCTAGCGCCACCTGCACTTCGGCACTCGATTTGACGTCGTGCTGCACGAGTTCATGTACACTTCGGCACTAGACTCTCCGCACGTTCTTTTCTCGTGCATGTAGTGCAAGGCTTTTGATAGCAGACGACACATGCGGCTCCATGGCCATGCGGGTGTTGGTAGACGGCATCGACGGCGCCTGCTATTAGCACGGACGCCAGTTTTCATCAGGATGTGTACGCAGCATCTTGTTAAGGGCGCTTTCCGGGTTCAACTGCTGCTAAGTGCACTGAAGGCCGGGATTTTCCCTCAGGTCACAGTCGTTTGTATTAATTTTCACGAGCTTACCGCTACCTCGACGTTAAGTTTGCGCGAAACCACATCGGTCAGTCGTTTGAAACGTTGTGCCATATATGATTCAGAAAGGTGTGGAAACCACGCTTGGTCATGCTTTCTGAATAATGACACACCAACAAAAGAAGAGCCACAGCCACCCAGTCGCAGCGGACGAAGGCCTGTACGTTTCTGCACTTTTGTCCTCGATTTGACCGCTGCACCGAAAGCGCTAGCGTCGCGCTACACTCACGCTAGTAGCGCTACACTCAGAACTAGCGCTGCACTGGCACGACACTTTTCTGAACTAGCGCAAAAAGTGCAGCCAAATCGAGGAGACTGGCACTGCTGCACTGTGGTATGCATGGGAGTTCGCGAACACTACAGGGTGCTTGCATGCAGCGCTACTTTGCTCCTGGCGCGCAAGACGTGCGCGAACACGCGTGCGCGCACATGTTATTGTTTGCAGGCGCTGAGCATCTGCGGCAAGCGCTCGAACCTTGTCAAACTGCGTGCTCCGACATACCTGGTTGCAAGCAAACACCAATGGATTTTATAATTAATCCTGACGACCCGTTCAACGAACCACTTTCGGCCGCTCTGCACCACATTGTTTTTGGACGAGGTCGATCAGCATGCCGTCTTCGCTGTCAGACGAACTTGAAAAAAGCTAATCGATTGCGGCAATTAGCAGCGCTTCCTTTCTCATTGCCGACATCCGCCAACTCCGTTGGAACCGCAGCTATCGGGCCAGAGCATCCGCGGTTCTGCAGTCGGCAGAGAACGAACAGAAGCGTCTCCCCGCAGGCTGGCTGTACCCGGTTTGGAGGCAAACCGGATGTGACGTGAGCCAGTGGCGTACTCCCTGCCCCCAGATAGGTACTTGTACATGTACGCCTAGGGAAAGATGCTGCTAGGTGCTGCTGCTAAATCCCTGTGGTTTCTGCCGGCCACATGTTCTTTATTCTATGATAAGCGTCCGCGGCACAGATTTGCGCGGAGCCGTCCGTCGTGTGGATACACCATTAACGGTATTATAACACGGATGTTCAGGATTAGAGAGGACTTTCAGAAAGTATGTTTGGCTTATGTATGTTCTCTGGAGATGAAGTGACCACTCATTCGATTCTGCATATGAACTTTCAACGGGACTTGTCCTGAAAGCGCCCGTGGCTAAGCGGATACTTAGATGGTGAACAGGGTCTAGCATCTTTAGCGCACTCGGGGCGGCAGAATGATAGATCACGGCGCCATAATCTAATCATGACCGAATCAAGCTCTTGTAAAGATACATTAAGCACTTCCTGTCACTACCCCACGTTAGGCTGGAATAGAAGTTTCATTAGGTTCATTGTTTTCAGACATTTTTCTTTAAGATGTTTAATGTGGGGGACGAAAGTGAGTCTATAGTCAAGTATAATACCTAGACATTTGTGTTCTTTGTTTGCAGGTATCTGTTGTCCACATAGTTCTAAGCAAGCATCTGGGATCAGGCCTCTTTTTCTTGTAAAAAAGAACACAAGAACTTCTGTTAGGATTGATCTTAAATCCATTTTTGCCTGCCCACATTGACACTTTGTTCAGGTCATGCTGTACCTGTCTCTCGCAGACTGCGAGGTTACAAGATTTGAAAGGTATTTGAATGTCGTCCACGTAGACAGAGTAAAAGACGGCCGGTGGCAATGAAGCGCGAAGCGTGTTCATCATCACCATAAAGAGCGTGCAGCTGAGCACGCCTCCTTGGGGTACACCAGTTTCTTCTGTAAAAGGACGTGAGAGGACATTGCCGAGTTTTACCCGGAAGGTACGAGTGGACAAATAGTTTTCTATTAGGATTAGCATATTACCATGGATGCCCATTTCTGACAGGTCTCTCAAGATTCCGTAGCGCCACGTTGTGTCGTATGCCTTCTCCATATCGAGGAATATGGATAGGAAAAGCTGTTTGTGTACAAATGCGTCACGGATGTTTGCTTCAATACGTACAAGGTGATCAGTTGTGGAGCGCCCTTCCCTGAAGCCACACTGATAGGGATCAAGCATTTTTCTCTGTTCAAGGAAATGGATGAGTCGCCGATTAAGCATTTTTTCAAATACCTTACAAAGGCAACTTGTGAGGGCTATCGGGCGGTAACTTGCCACGGAGGAAGGGTCTTTGGCTTGTTTCAAAACAGGAACCACAATGGCTTCTTTCCATGCAGTTGGAAGGTATCCTGCAGCCCAAATGGTGTTGAAAATTGTGAGTAGTGTAACTTGGGTGTCATTGTGTAGGTTTTTGATCATTTCATACATGATTCTGTCAGATCCCGGTGCAGAGCTCTTGCATGAGCTCAAGGCAGCTCTCAACTCGGCAATACTGAAAGGGCAGTTGTACGATTCATTCTGTAGACATTTTCTTTTGAGTGGCTTACATTCTTCTATTTGCTTATATTTCAGAAAGGATTTCGAATAATGTTTTGAACTTGACACGCTCTCAATGTGCTCCCCAAGTGAGTCTGCCTGGTCTTGCAGCGTATCACCCTGTGTGTTTACCAGAGGGAGTGAGGGAGTGAATATGTTTGTCGCCCTCTAATTCTATTTACGCGGTTCCAGACTTTCGCCTCATCTGTAAACGAGTTGATGCCGGATAAAAACTTTTGCCAACTCTCTATTCTGGCCTGTCGGCGGTTCTCCTGCCTTGATACTTAACTTTCTTAAAGTTAACAAGATTCTCTGCAGTGGGCGAAGCGCGTAGCGACCCCGCGCTTTGTTCTGATTCCTACGTGCGATTCTACATTCATCGTTCCACCACGGGACATGCCGTTTGCATGCCGAGCCACTTACTTCACGTATGCATTTAGATGCGGCATCTATAATGAAGGCTGTAAAGTACTCCACAGCAGCATCAATTTCTAACGAGGACATGTCATCCCATGATATGCTAGTTAAGGTTCGGAATTTCTCCCAATCTGCTGTGTCAATCTTCCACCTAGGAGCCTGTGGTGGATATT
This sequence comes from Dermacentor andersoni, assembly GCF_023375885.2. Taxonomy (NCBI): domain Eukaryota; kingdom Metazoa; phylum Arthropoda; class Arachnida; order Ixodida; family Ixodidae; genus Dermacentor; species Dermacentor andersoni. Next base: position 214,589,533 of record NC_092817.1, read on the forward strand.
CGTTTTCTTTAAGTGTTCTTAATATTATGGGGAAGTGGTCGCTTCCGTAAGGATTGTTCGTAACTTCCCATTCGAGTTCAGGCAGTATGGACGGGGAAACTACGCTCAGATCAATTGAAGAAAAGGTGTTGTTCGCAAGACAGTAATATGTGGGTTTCTTCTTATTCAGAAGGCACGCACCAGAAGAAAAAAGGAACTGTTCAACAAGACGACCTCGCGCATCTATACGAGAGTCGCCCCACAGGGAGCTGTGCGCATTGAAATCGCCAAGAACAACATAAGGTTCTGGCAATTGATCTATAAAGGATTGGAATTCATGTTTTGTTAATTTGTAATGTGGGGGTATGTAAACAGAGCTAATGGTGATGAGTTTGTTTAGGAGAACAGCTCGAACCGCCACTGCTTCAAGGGGTGTTCGTAGCTGTAAAGGTTGACACGCTATGCTTTTATGAATAAAAATGGCAACACCGTCTGATGATACGACATCATCATCGCGATCTTTGCGAAACGTGGCATACGGTCGGAGAAAGTTTGTGTGTTGTAGTTTTAGGTGTGTTTCCTGTAGACATAGCACCTTTGGATTATGTTTTTGTATAAGCTCTTGCACATCATCAAGGTTCCTAAGAAGACCTCTGACGTTCCATTGAATTATTTGCGAATCCATATTTGAAGTAAATCGGTGCTGTGTAAACAGAAACACAAGTGATGCATTAGGTTACAGTGCTCTTTCGAGGCCCTGTAACCGGGGTTTTGCTTTTTCTGAAGCGTTCGAGGGAGCCTCGCCGCTCCTTAGGCGCTTGGTGCGCCTTGAGGGTAGGTGTAGTGTCCATTGCCTCTAGTGAGGCGCCGGACACGTGCTCTTGCGAGCGAGAAGTTACCAGCGAGGGTCCCACCTTGGAGTCAAGACCCCTGCGCCCACCAGCCCGGAGGTCGATGGGGCTCCCTGAGGGATTTGGCTGCGCCGGCTGTGGCCAGCGCTGGAAGGGGCCGGGGAGGTTGGGGAGCCTCGGCTGCGCCCACCTTCGGGGTCGATGGCCCCGTCTGCTGTGTTGGCGTAGCAGCGTCAGCTGCAGCCGCCGGGGGTGGGGGGGGGGGGGGGTGCGGATGGCGTCACTGCCGCCTCACTGGGTGTGGGTCGGACAGCCGCCGGAGACCGTTGTGGTGCTGCCCCCTGACGCGTCACATCGGCAAAGCTTTTCTTTGGCAGGTATGCTACCCGCCTGCGTGCCTCTTTGAAACTTATGTTTTCCTTAACTTTGATTGTGACTATTTCTTTCTCTTTTTTCCAGGACGGGCACGACCGCGAGTATGCGGCGTGCTCCCCTTCACAGTTTACACAATGGAGAGTGTTCACGCAAGCTTCAGAAGTATGTTCGTGGGCACTGCACTGTTCATGGGCCTCGGCAGCTCTGCGAGCTGTGACCGAAGCGCTGGCATTTGAAACATCGGAGTGGATTTGGCACGTACGGCCTTACACGGAGCTTGATGTACCCGGCCTCGATTAACTCGGACAAGATACTTGATCCAAAAGTAATTATTAGGTGCTTCGTCTGAATCTCTTTACCATCCCGCCTCATCTTAATTCTTCTGACGTTGATCACATTTTGTTCGCTGTAGCCCTCCAGGAGTTCCGCTTCAGTCAGCTCAAGCAAATCATCATCTGACACAACACCACGGGTGGTGTTCATTGTACGGTGCGGGGTTACTGTTATGGGGGTCTCCCCAAATGACACTAGTTGCGGTAGTTTCTCATATTGTTTTACATTGCGGAGCTCCAAGAGGAGGTCGCCGCTTGCCATCCTCGACACCTTGTAACCTGGACCAAAAACATCAGTCAGGGATTTTGAAACAAGGAATGGTGAAATGTTTCGGACTACTTTGTTTGGCTTTTCAGAATGAATAACGTGAAAGCGGGGAAAATTCTAGGTTTGGCGTCCAAAAAACTTGAAGACATCTTCGGTGCGCCCTCGTTTCTGAGGGCGATCAGCAAGGGAGGGGAAAGAAGTTTCCATGAAAAAATGTATATATTCGGCAACAGCGCCGACCGCCCACCACGGAGCCCAACGGGGGACGCGGCAGAGCTTGCATACAAGTCTGCACGACGCCAGTCGTACGCCGTCACTATAACCGAATATGGTGTACCCAAGGTTGGATAGCCACACAGGGTTAACCCTTGCCGCCAGGAGAAAGGAAGTAAAAAGAAGAGAGAAGGAGACAGGAAAGGTCAAAAAGTGAAAGATAAAGACGAAGATTCGAGGAGGGAGAGACAGGAAAAGGCGACTGCCGATTTCCTGGACTGGATTTCCTGGAGTCTGGAGGTGCCGTCTATGTGAAGCCGAGGCCGAAGAGGTGTGTTGCCTCCGCCGGGGGGCCTTAAAGGTCCAAACACCCAGCATCGGCTCAACCCCTAGGATCCACTTTTCCCCAGACACGGCTAAGCCGCGCACGGCTACATGCGGGAGGGTCCGACCCTCGTGTGCTCGGGTACGTGGTGTCGCAACACACCAAACGCCTGGTGGTGCTCATGGTCGGTGCGCACCGGTGCGGTTGATCGAGGATGAAAGTGCGCTATAAGGAGAGGCCCTGACGTCACTCTTTGTGAAGCTAATAGCGTCCTCGATCACCCTCACCGGTGCGCACCGGGTCGCCTTGGTGCGCACTTTCATCCTCGATCACCGGAAGCGCACCCTGTTGGAGCGGTTTCCCGTTGCTCCATCTCGCACCGAGAAAATCGGCGGTGCGCCGGAGTGCAATCCCAGCAAGCACTGCGGGACGCGCGACGTGCGCGCGTACTGCCGACTGCAGAACCGCGGACGCTCTGGCCCGATAGCTGCGGTACGTTGCAACGGAGTTGACGGAGTTAGCTAGTGGATTTGTCGGCAATGAGAAAGGAAGCGCTGCTAGTTGCCGCAATCGATGAGCATTCTTCAAGTTCGTCTGACAGCGAAGACGACATGCTGCTCGACCTCGTCGAAAAACAGTGTGGGGAAGAGCGGCCGAAAGTGGACAGGTTCATTGAACGGGTCGTCAGAATCCATTGGAATTTGCTTGCAGCCAGGTATGTCGGAGCACGCAGTTTGACAAGGTTCGAGCGCTTGCCGCAGATGCTCAGCATCTGCAAACAATAAAATATGCGCGCGCACGTTTTGCGCGCCAGGGGCAAAGTAGCGCTACAGGCAAGCACCCTGCACAGGGTGCAGTTTTGTCCTCGATGTTGACCCTCCGCAGTGCGGCACCACGGCGGGGCAAAGCGCACCATTCTGGTTTCGGGGCAACCCCGAGGCAAGGTGTTCGAGGACGCCACGGAGGAAGGAAACTAAGGAGAGGCCCTACCCCCTCCGCGCGCTAGAAAAGTGTGGCGGAAATGACGTAGTAGGTTCTCATTTTTTTGCTGCTTTTTTTTTTGTTGTTGTATGGCCACGCCTTTTGGGCCACAATGGCGGCGTTGTTTGGTTTTGAGCGCTCACACGTGTTGCTCTGGTAGGTTTCGGGCCGTGGCAAAGGCGCTGAGTGGGCGGGTTTGCGTTAGTCACCGTGTCTTGTTGCGCTGTGTTACCTGCACCGTGCTCTGCCAGATGCTGCGCGAGCGCGCGACACCACGCACAGCGCGGCGTGGTTTCGCGAAAGATGTAAACAAGAGAGGAGGGTGGCCCAAAAGGCGGAGCATCGCCATGAGCAACGCCAAATTCCGGCTTCACTTTTGCTTCACAAAGAGTGACGTCAGGGCCTCTCCTTAGTTTCCTTCCTCCGTGGAGGACGCTATAAAGTGAAGCCGGAAGTTGGCGTTGCTCCGCCTATCGGGCCAGCTCTCCTCTCTTGTTTACATTTCGCGCGAAACCACGCCGCGCTGCGCGCAACCGTGCTGCTCGGACCCGTGCGCTCCGCAGCAATACTAAGCAATCGTTAGCACGTTAGCATGATTCCGCGAAAGAGGGCAACATTTCCTGCGAATATTCCTTCGTTCGTAGCCATTGCCGTGGCGCGGTACATAGCGTACGGCGTTGCATGCGCGTTCATTTCACGAACTTTAGTTCCTCCTGTCCCAGCTGGCCACAGCAACATCCGGTAGAGCACGGTCCAGATAACGCTGCGCAACAAAACACGGAAACTAACGCAAACCTGCCCGCACGACGCCTTTGCCACGGTACGAAACCTACAGAGCTACACAGAACAATAACAAAGCCGCCATTGTGGCCCGAAAGGCGGGGCCACTACAGCAAAGAAATAAAAAAACAGCCAAACAAAGGAGACCCTACTACGTCATTTCCTCCACACTTTTCTGCTAGCGCGCGGAGGGGGTAGGGCCTCTCCTCAGTTTCCTTCCTCCATGTTCACCGGACTCAGACGCATGTTTCCCATGCATACCACAGCGCAGCAGCGCCAGATTTCCTTCTAGGTAATGTAGTGAGAAACTCTATAGACTGCGACGAGCTCGTAGCATGGTCTGTGAGATGTGACGAGCCTTTTCGCACTCGCAACAGGGCAGAAAAAAGTGCGAATCGGCGCAAAACTCGGCCTAGAAACGCGCTTCGCCACAGCCAGGGCTCAATTCGACCCAAGCTGGTACGACCCCAGATGTCGTTTCCTGCGCCGCCACCAGGCGCCGCTACTATAAGTCAAACTCCAGCGCAAGACGCCCACATGCCAGTCAGTATAGTAACTCTATGCCACATGCCCTTTGTTTACCCATATCCCGAGCGTTTTGGCTCCAGAGGGCGCCACCTTACAAAGCGTGACATTGGACATCATTTATTCTTGGCTAAACAAATATTTTATACACTTAACAATTGTTTAAAATACGGGCACATATTTTACATATTACCTTTTTATGTGAGCGTAACACCTGATACATTTTTCAAAATCAAGCGCAAGCCAGCAGCGGAGCTGGCGGCCGCCTCGTAGCGCAAACCACGTGGGAAACGTTACTGCAAATGGACGCTATGGCGGAACAAATGGACGTGAGTCGCTCTTTTGTCTCTCTTCACATAACATATGAAATGTGATATTACCGTCTGCAGTTCAGCATCCGACAACGCCACGGATAACGGGGCATTATCTTCTCATCATTTACCTTGTTTTGCGGCTAGTAGCGGGTGCGGGCCGTAGTTTGGGGCTACCGGCGCGCCTCGGCGCGAATGAATGATCGTGTCTCGAATCCTTTCATAGCGGCGTCCACATATCACCTTTTAACTGCGCTTGTTCTCGAAGAAATGGTATCGGCACCATCAAGTATTTGCCGCTGCTGTGTTGTAGCTGAGGTCCGCCACCGCAAGTACTGGAGCTTGTTCCTTTGTTTGGCCGCCGGTGCCTTGTAGCCGGCATTTCGCTATGGCCCAGTCTCGGCGCATTTGTGTAGTGCTGCTGCCTCTCCTTGTGCAGCAGAGGATTGAACAATGGCTTTTGGTGGCCGCGCCTTGCTTCTTCGTGGCGGCGACCACTGTTAAAGCTTTTGCCGGTGCGTCTGCTGTCTGCAAAAAAAAAAAAAAAAAAAATGAAATGAATGCCTCACTGGTTACAGTAGTTGCGGCGGACATGCGGAAAGCAAACCAGGATCTCGCTAATACGCGTGGGGTTAGCTCTGTCATTTCATGGCGCCAGCGGAATGGCTCGCCAGGCGCGCTTGCTGCAGCAAAGTGCTCAGGTCGTGCCGCGTATCTGTCACTTAAAAACATTGTGGACAGTTGCTTAAGAATTTAAATTTATATCAAGTTCAGGTATAATTGCAAAGAGTTGACAATTTGCCCATGTCACTGTTACCACAGGCACAGCAGTAGTAAAACTGTGGGGCAGCCTTTTTCCCGTCACACTTGCCATGTTTGCACTTTATCTATGTGCCTTTTGAATTCGCGAATAAGAGACAGGAAAATTGGCTGCAAGCTGACATCCCATTTGCTAAAGTGTCCTTGAGACTTGTTTAATCTTTTGGCACTTTGCAAGGCATGTAGAACCACGGGTAGTGGTGAACTGTTCTCACTTGCACAAAACAGATTACAGGCGGGGGATTATGTCTCAATTGCAGTCGTAGCGCTGGATTGACAGGGACATGAAAGACGACAAAATGTGCGCTATCAACTGAATTTTATTTCAGAAAAGCATGGTATTTATACCGGCTCACACGTGAAAATCGTCGAATTGCAACCCAGCATTTCCCAGATAAGTCATTTCCTTTCTGCTCGGAGAGATCGACGAAGCTCTGACGCAGTTTGCACCTTCTTTTTCTATCAAGCTTGCTTCTACAATCTCCGTTGTATCTTTATTTGCATTTCTAAACGCAACTATGCAATCATTAAACAGTGGTTTACACCCGCAATCATCACAATGCACGGAGACATGTTGCTCTCGATAACAATTCAATTTTCGTTTGTGTTCTCTTAGCCTTTCATTCAGGCATTTGCCTGTCTGCCCTACGTATACTTTGCCGCACATGAAAGGGAAGCGGTATACGACACCTTGTGCGCAGTGCACAAACGGTGCCCGATGGTTCTTTGCGCAACCTCGGCGCATCTTTCACAACGGATCGGTGGCCTTACATATGCTTGGCAGCTTTTGTGGAGCTGAAAATACGACGTCCACTTCCACTTTTCGGGCCACTTTCTTTAAACCATGCGATATACCATGCATGTACGGTACAACCACCTCCTTTCTCCTTTCATGGCTGCGCTCTCGCTTCCTACCTGGTTCCGCTAGTTTTTTCAGCGCATTTTCCGCCACTGATAAAAGTACGTGGATAGGGTAGCCTGCTTCCAGTAGCCGCTCTTTCTGTCTAAGAAAACTTGCAGTCATCCGGTGGGGGCATGATTTGTGGAGTGCATTCACAAAACAATGGTACTTTGTGGGGCTGTTACAATTTTTATGTCAAATTGTGATGATTGCGGGTGTAAACCACTGTTTAGTGATTGCATAGTTGCGTTAAGAAATGCAGATAAAGGTACAAGGGAGATTGTAGAAGCAAGCTTGATTGAAAAATGTGCAAACTGCGTCAGCGCCCCGTCGATCTCTCTGAGGAGAAAGGAAATTACCTATCTGGAAAATGCTGGGTTGCACGTGCGATGATTTTGACTTGTGTGAGCCGGTATACATACCATGCTTTTCTGAAATAAAATTCAGTTGGAAAAAAAAGGCAATTATGGGGTTTTACGTGCCAAAACCACTTTCTGATTATGAGGCATGCCGTACTGGTGGACTCCGGAAATTTCGACCACCTGGGGTTCATTAACGTGCACCTAAATCTACACACAGGTGTTTTCGGATTTCGCCCCCATCGAAATGCGGCTGCCGTGGCCGGGATTCGGTCCTGCGACCTTGAATGAATGAATCAGTGCTTTATTTAGACAATACGTTGTCTGGGATGTAGGGGCTAAAGGCAGATGCAACTGCCTGACAAAGGCCCCCCTACCCGTACATTGCTCAGGTTGTGGAACATCATGAAAATAAAGTGGAACAATGTAGAAACAAGAAAAAGATCAAAATGTATGCGGCAGGCAATCAAGTATACAAAGAAGAGTGTTACACTTTATACATAATATATCATCAGTAATGTGTGAGAACGTGGAAATATTTAAACAAGTAAATAATAAATGTGTGTTACAAAGCATTATATAGCAAGTAGGAGAAAAAATGACTAAAATAAAGTTATCGAGACCGCAAGGATAGTTAAGTACCATTAGGAACTTAGCATAAGATAATTCCTAACCTTTTTCTTTAGACTATAAGGAGATCTGCAGTCCTGAATCATAGTGGCGATTTCTGGATTATTATTGAAGAAGTGAGGTACTAGGTAGGCGAGTGTCTGAGTACCATATTTGGTTCTAAACATAGGTGTTCCGAGTCCGTTATGCCTAAGGTGATAGTGAGTTGTCGGATGACAAAAATGTGGACAGGGTATTTGGGCCATGCAGAATTTCCCTATGTGTATACATAGCAAGCCTTAGTTGGAATAGACGATCTATTGTATGTTTAGCTTGGAAATGTATAGTCCAGTGTGGTCACCACATTGAAGGTTTTTGATGCAACGCACAGCTCTTTTTTGTAGGATTATTAATCTATCTAAATTTGTCTTAGTAGTTGTACCCCAGATTAGTAGACAATAGTGTATATGTGAATGAACAAGGGCATAGTATAGCTGTAATTTTAACCATTTTGGCACCAAGGCTCTGGTATTATACAATATAGAAATTTACCTGCACATATTTGCATGTATCTTGTTTACATGTGGTGTCCAGCTCAAGTTTTCTTCTAAGACTACACCTAGAAACTTATAAGTAGAAACCCGTTCAATAGCACAATTTTTAAATCTAATACAGGTACTATAGTCATCAGGCTTATTACGGCTTTTGAAAATAATATACGTAGTCTTCTGTACATTTAATTGAAGTGGATTACAATGCAACCAGTTTGATAAATTAGTTAACCATCTATTAGCTGCCTTTTCAAGTTCAAATAAGTGTTTACCTGTAAAAAGAATACTTGTGTCGTCTGCATAAGAACTATGTCAGGAGTTCGTGGTATGTTCCCAAGATCATTTATATAAAGAATAATGGTCCAAGGATAGAGCCTTGCGGTACGCCATATTTTATCGGCTGTAATTGGGAACGGTAACCATTTAGGCTAGTAAATTGCACCCTGTTGGATAGATAACTGCATATCAGATTTAATACCAAACCTCTAACACCGTAGTGAGGGAGTTTGCGAAACAAAATGGGATGCTTAATAGAATCGAGCGCCTTTTTAAAGTCTAAAAATAAACCAAGAATGTATTGCTTATTATCAATATTAACTAATTTTTCTTTAATATCTAAGAGCGCAGTTTCGGTTTATTTCTTTTCACGGAAGCCAAATTGCTGCTTGGAAAGCATTTGGTGGTCGCCAATAAACTTCAACAATCGTGATTTTAATGTATATTCTAACACTTAAGAAAATAAAGGTAGCACAGAATAGGCCGATGGTTATTTAAATCATTATGAGAGCCACCTTTGTGAATGACTACTACTCTGGCTATCTTCATGCCTTCAGGAAAAGTGCCCGTGGTGAAAGCTTGATTGCAGATGTGCTGATGTGGGCCGTATAGTAATTCAGCAACATGTTTAATTGGGTCAGCCTCAATTTCATCATAGCCAGCGGCTGTATTTTTATTTAACGATTTCACGTATGTAACCATTTCTAATTTACTACATGGAGTCAAGATTGCGCGCAGGAAGAAATGTATTGTTCACAGTCATTTGTTGTATTATTTGCCTGACCTGCTGCACCAGAAGTTAGGAAATGATTATTGAATTTGTCTGCTAGGTTGGCTTCAGTGAATTCAACGCCGTCAATGGTTCGTGTCATAGGAAGGCTAGCCTTTGTTTTCCCTATGAGCAGATGTGCCGCGTTCCAAGCTTTCCTAGGATTACACAGACCCCAGCAAACCTTGCCTGATAATATTGAATACGAGCTCTCTTCAAATCTGAGTTTAATTTGTTCGCAAACTTTTTTGTATTCATGTAATAGAGATGTTCTCTTAGTCTAATGAAGTTATGGTATAGTTTATCTCGTTCTCTAATTCTATTGTAAAGATATCTGTTAATCCATGGTTTCCTGGACTGGCTGTGCCTTTTGTAGTATTGCAGTGGGAAGGCAGCATCATAGCAGTTCTTTACATCTTGTAGGAACAGATCATACGATACGTTAGGGTTTTGGTCACTGTACACATCACTCCAGTCGATGCTTTCAATACTAGTATGAAATGTCGACAAGGCATTGGTATTGAATGAGCTATATGCAACAGGAGCATCGTTAACATCATGTTTTTCTTTCTTTGTCACAAGGAAAAAACAAAACACTGATAAATGATCGCTCAGATCAGTTGTTAGCACACCGGCATTGACGTCATTTCTATCATGGTTAGTTATACATAGGTCTAGTAGAGTTTCACTTACAGTTGTTATTCTGGTAGGTAATCCTATTAAGTTTGTGCACGAGAATGACTCAACAACATCTAAAAATTGTCTACTATCTGGGCTAAGTAATAGCAGATCAATATTAATATCACCAACAAGGACAATATGCAAATTTCTTAAGGACGCATGTTCAAAAACCGTAGTTATCAATCCAAAAAATTCTCGAGTATCCGCTGATGAGGGGCGATACACTGAGGCAATCAGAGATGTTACACAATGAACAGCAACAGATTCATAATGTGCGCAAACACAACAAAATTCAGGAACCACCTCATATAAGATATCTTCTTTGATATATAGTGACACTCCACCACCCCTGCGATTCGGTCTACTCACACCTTCATGTTTGCATCCTTCGAAAAATACTACATCGAATGCACATGAGTACCAGGTCTCAGTGAAGGCCAAAAAATGAAACGTATGATCTAATGAATCAAGCAGCACATCAGGTTGTTTATTTCTTAGACTGCGTATGTTCAAGTGGAAAATCGACATTCTGTCCTGCTTCTTAAGAGGGGCACTGCACAAGAGATTTAAAAGATTCAGCATCATGATATATGGCTTCATGTAAGATAGCCATAGCAGTAACACTAGCAATTTAAATAACGCAAAGGATGAAAGAAAAGAAGCTGTTCAGCGAACCTTATCAAGGTCACTTTCACTGTCGATGCGCAGTGCTCGATCACCAGGCACCTTGCGCACAAAAAACTTGCCATTTTTGTACCACGCGAACTGATAATGATGCTCCTCGGCTTTTGCTTTCATTAGCCAGAGAAGTTTCGTGTTCTGTGGTGTCAGATTGTCAAGGAAATACATGCCAGAATTGGCGGTTTTTAATTCGGCTTTCTTAGCCATCCATTGATCACGTGTGACACGTGATGCGAAACGGATGAGCACGGCAGGAACTTTGCCAGCTTTTGGCGGCAGTCTATGCACGCCTTCGACTTTGGGGCTAGTCAATCATGGAAGGGTAAGCTTATTTGCTAAATTATTCAGCTTCCTGAGCAAATTTTTGTTCTGGGTGACAGGCAAGCCATGGATTTCAATATTTTGTCGCCTGCTGTATTGCTCTAGGGCATTGACTTGCTTTTGCAACTCAAGAACATTCATGCTGGTGTTAGATGCCCCGATGTAATCTGCCCCTTTTTTAAGGGCGGCTATTTCAGTTGATTGCTTTTGCATTTCAGCAAGCACCGAATCATATTGATCAGACAAATGCTGAACAGACAGCTCCACTGTATTCTTTAATACCATTAGTGAATCTACCTTGCTTTGTATGTCAGCAGGGTGTCTACCAACCGGGAAAACCGGGAATTCTCAGGGATTTTGAGTAGTTTAGAAAAAGTCAGGGAAAACTCAGGGAATTTGGGCCTCTAGAGATGAGGGAAAATTAGCGGCAATTTTATTGAAAGGGTCGAAAGTCGCCGTAATGCTGGATCGTGTAAAAGACAGGAATCGTAATGAATCGTCTTTCGACTTTCCGCATTCCCGATCATTTGGACGGCTTCGCGGCCCCGCCACGTACCCCATAGAGTCAACGTATAAAAACGTGTGAAATTTCCGACGCAAGAACTCTTCGCCGTCCGAATTTCCGGACGTTTTGCCGTGACCGCAGGTCTGAAGCGGCAATAATCAAAGGCACCACCACTGCCGTGTTGATTACTTTGCCACCTCGAACCGGCACTCTCGCACGCAGTTCCGCTGGCAGCCGTTGCCACCACTGCGGCAACGCTAGGCCTAGCTGCTTCGACATTTGCTATGAAGCTTCTTGCCGTTGGGTGCTGAGTTTTTTATTGAAAGACTTGGCTGCTGTCAGCAATGGCACGGACTCCGCCTTTGTGGTCCTCGCGATTGGCTTAGAAACTTGGAAAACCCGGTGCATTGCATAATGCTGGTTCCTGGAAGTCAGCTTTGCCTCTCTATAGAAATGTTACTTGGTGAAGCATACACAAAAGTATTGCAGTGAAGCATAACAAGCATGGGAAGGGGCCACGGAACACAGTATGTATTCCTTAATTATACACGCAGGCACCCGGTATTTCCTGTCACAGTACGAGCACCGATGTGCTTAATATGTGTACTGACAGGCCTTCAGAGCGTTTTCGAACGTGCCTGTGGTGGTTTGAGCCCCTAAGGGCAGTAAATGACACGGATTTATTTTTTTTCAACTGGCCCATTTTTCGGACGTTTTCGCGGCCCCTAGGGAGTTCGAAAAATCGGTCGTGGACTGTGCAACTGACCAAGATGCTTCAAATGGTCCTTGGGGCAAACGAGTGGCGGAATGTCGACAAGAAGAGCAATGACCTACGCATTGAGGAATAAACGGGAATGGAAGCTTGCTGCCTCCGTTTTGAAGGAGCTTGAGCTCAAAAAATAAAGTTTTGGCTGATGCCGAGATGCAGGTGTCCCTCATCGAAACCAAAATAAACTCTTTAAAGCAGTGAAACACCACACTCGGGCGTCGTGCGCGGGCTGAGAGTATGTCAGGACAGTTGAGGTTTACGAGCTGTTGAGAGAGAATCTCAATTGTGACAGAGTTCGGGCCTCATCCCACTGAGGTTGCTATCAGTTGATAGAAATAGCTCATATTCGAAAATATTTGCTTGTATATGCATCTCCTTTTTATTCGTATTGGATAATGTCCAGCCCCATTTGCAATTTTTTCGAAGACACTTTATTTGCTGTGCATTTTACTAACCCATGCCTTCTATTCTCTTTTTGAATAACATAAACACTGCTCCTTAGTATTCAAATTGGATTAAGTCACGTTTTTATTGTTTTCATGTGCTTACTAGAGAGTGACAGCATCAGGCGATATGGTTTCAGTCCGTCTTGACATAAACCATAGTTCTGCATCACTCCACGAAATTTGCAATGGGACTCGGGGAAAACCTGGAAAACTCAGGGAATTTGGAAATGTCAACTTGGTAGACACCCTGGTCAGGTATTTGGGCCAGCTCCTTATTAATTTCAATAAGTATTTTCTTGTAGGTCAATTTATGCTTGCCGGTGTGGCTCTTTTCACTACGTGCCCTTCGGGCCTCCAAAACAAGGCATGTCTGGCACTTCCATGGTTTCCTTGCGGCATCGTCTTTTTTGAGGGTCGTCTTGCTCACACCCGAGCATGCTCCCAGGTGATAGCCATATTTGCATGCTGAGCAGGTTGGATATGTGCCACTATCTAGGAGTGGCTCAAAACAAACTAGGCAGGCATCGGACTCGGCCATATCAAACAGAGCAAAAATCAAAGGCTCATGGTAACAGTGATCGTTGAAAGGAAGCTACAACGATCACCAACAGGAAGCTATTGCAACAGCGGCGGTGGCAGTGGCGGACAACGACAATCTTAGTGAGGTGTAGATACAGTGCACACCTATCTGCGAAGTCAGTTGATAGGGGTTAGTCACGAGCTGACTCTTTTCGTTGCCATCACCGCTGAGCAAATGGTCCTCCAGTGTCTGGATAGCGCCTTTTGTAGAAGTGTCCCGGTGACGTAGGTCACGTTGGGGGCACTGTCGATTCTTGATATGGCGTTGAAGTGAACGGGGCAGCAGGCGCCGATCGGTAACCACACTTGGGCAGTAATCTGTGAAGTCAGTCGATAGGGGTTAGTCACAAGCTGACTGTTTTCGTCGCCATCACCGCTGAGCAAAGTCTTGTACTCAGGCGCCCAACACCATAGCCACTGGGCAACCGCGGTGTGTAAATTCAGTTTACAGATAGGGCACATCCTGTCGTCTTTCACGTCCCTGTCAATCCAGCGCTATGACTTCAATTGATGCAACGAACCAACTAGCCCAATAATCTGCACTCCTGGATTATCTGTACTGTTGTGGGTGTGACTGTATACAGAATGTAAAGGTACAAGTCAATTGTTGACATGGCTCGCAAAATACAAGACTGATCAGACCTTGAAGGCATTTGCTTTTCCTAATGGGTGTGGAAATAAGCAAACACATAAACGGTGTACAGTGCGCGTTTTATGGAACTGTTTGCGTCCCTAATATACAGACACTCCAAGTCAGTTTTGAGTGATCAGGTCCTCTATTTTTGTCAACCCCAGCACCAGTGCATTCGGTGATGTGGCATATGTCAATGTGTTTTCTCATATTCGAGAATACAGCATAGTTCGTGTTTACCAAGAATTAACTGTGCCGACCATCGAAATTGGTGATGCCACAGCTAGCCAGTGCTGGAACTTTAGGTTTTTCCAACCCTTTTTGGTCTAATGGTTCCTGTAACAATAATGCTATGCAGAAAATATCCAACATCAAGGAAAACAACTATATTCAGAAATGTGTCAGCAAGGCTAATTACATTAATTTGTGCTGAAGATATAGTCAGGCTCTCTCTGAAAATTTACTAATTTTCAAGTGTGGTATCGTGCTGAGTATTGGCCTCCGTATTCTTATTTTTAGAGCCTAATGCATATCGCTTGCCTTGGGCAGCACAAAAATGGTCTTTAAATATCTGTGGCCAAAATTTAAGCCATTATGATTGTGAAGTTTCAAGTCTGAAGAAAAACACATTTGAGTTTTTGACAGTGCGAAAAACTTATTTGCAAAACTTCAGTGGACATTATTTATTCTTCCCTGATGTCGTTGATAAGATGTTCACTTCATTCAAAAAGATTGGGCCAGAGAGTGTTAAGCATTTTCTGATAAAAAGGGTGGCTTTTCTGACATTTTTTTTTTGTGCAACTCGCCCTTTATGTAATACATTTGACAGGGTTGTTCAGAGACTTAAAGGCACACTAAAGGTTACTATTAAGTCAATGTGGACTGTTAAAATACCATCTCAGAAACCTCGAAACGCTTGTTTCGTGCGAAGAGACTTAAAATGAGAAAATGCGTTCTGAAGCGTCCGTGTACCTGTAGCGCAGTTCAAATCGCCCGCCCTCCGATCGAGGAGTGGTGATGTCATGGTCTCATAGTGACGTTGCGCCTTCGGTGAGTAAAACTGCGCCACATGACGGCACTATGGCTTTTCTGCGCAAAACGCAAATGCGCGGCCAGAAACAGAGCCAATACAGAGCCGACAGCAGCGCGAAAGTGGAACTATGGTGGCTAGCGGAAGGGAACGCGCGAGACGATAAGCTGGTTCATTATTTTATGACGTCAGCTTCGACGCTCGTTGCAATGGACGACCCTGACAACAACACATTGGCTCGCGATGCTGGGCTCGAGTTCAGCGATTTAAGCACTGATGAACGTGACCTGCTGCTGAGGGCTCGCGCTGCCGGCGTCGTTGCGTACTACTATGACGGTGGCCTGCTTTGAAAGGCACTCCACATGACTTCAGTAAGTCGGCGTTATTGAACTCGTAATCCTCTGGACAAAAGTGCAGCGAGCATACTACGTGATTTTTCGGCCATTTGCCAGCGCGCTGTGGCAGAGGTACGAAACTTAAAGGGACACTAAAGCGAAACAATAAATCAGTTTAGACTAATGAAGCATTGTTTGAGAACCCTGCAGGCAGTCATTTAAAAAAATAGTTTATTAGATGAGAAAATGAAGTTCCAAGTATCATTATTTGAATTTCGCGCCGAAACCCCAGCGCCGATTCGTCAGCGTGACGTCAAGGATTCCAAAGTATGTTTTCGCATTTGGGCCCCGTTGGCCTGAAACTTGCCATGTTTTATATTTGGTTCCTTTAGAACACTATGTAGTCAATCTGTGCCACTGTATGTAATTAGTAGGTCCTAGAAGATGCCATCAAAATCCAAGACGTCATAGCCCCCAGGTGCGGGAACTTAAGTAGGAGTCGCCACCCGTATTTCGTTCTTGCTAATTTTCTGGCTCACCAAAGCGTCTTATCGTTGTAAGAGTGGTGCTTTTGGTGTTGTGGAACGGTAATTTACTGATGCAGATGAAATCACTTTAGTGTCCCTTTAACCACTTTGAACAGAGAGGTTCACTCATTGGCACACAGTGATAAGTAACGTTTGATTCGCCGCTGCAACTGCCCTTTGCCAAGTTCTGCAGACCGTTTGCGCATCCCACGGCATCACATGGACGTGGCATTCTCGCTGCTTGTTCCAAATGCAAGTTTCGCAAGCCAGCAGGACCACCGCAGCACAATGCGATAATGAAACAACTGAAACTCCAAGGCGCGCGCGGCACAATGTCGAGCGCGCAGAGTCGAGCGAAAACAAAACCTTTCGATCACCCATACTACTCAAGGGCAACGTCAAAGTAGCATTTTCTTCCGTCTTATAATCTAATGAAATGGATCTTTTTAATATGAGTAGTTGAGTACTAGTGACATAAATTATGATGAAGAGTGCCTTCGCCATAGGGCTAGTACTGAAATGTCGCTGGGGTGTCTCAAATCGTGTCATGTATTTACCTCAATTTCTTGGTTACTAATGCTTTGTTCGTGATTATATTGACGCCTTAGACATTCTAGAGCATTGTTGTATCATTTTAACTTCATAGTAACCTTTAGTGTCCCTTTAAGTGAGGTGCAGAAAGGTAGAAGTTTGTATGACAGAGGCAATTTCATGGGCATGAGAATTCATCTCTGAATGGGTCTTTCAATGGGGCAGGCCATTATATTTGGCCTTTCTGGGCAATTGGGATCACTGGAGTAATGAGTTTGCAACTTACTCGTATTCCACATGGCACCATGTGTTATAACGCAATTACTATAATCAGTTTTTTGTGGTGGGTGGGGACCCCATTGTGTTAGGGTGCCACTGGGTGGACATAATTTTCTCATCTCGAAGTGATCACGGCCAGTGTGCCTCTGCTGCAGAATGACCACTTCTTCAAACTTATGGTGCAATAAATACCCTTGGTTAGCTCTGAAGAAAAAAATAGGCATTTGGTTATAAAAGCTTCAAAGTGGTACTCATCGTCACTTATATTTATAACAAATTGACTGGCATCCTTTGATGGACTAGATGAACTTATTGTTGGGTTGTTTGGTCTTTCATTACTCATTGGTCTTTCATTGCTGCTAGTCAACAGTCAATTGAAGCTGGAGGAAAATTAGCACAACAAAACACAATGCACATGTTTGTCTTCCCTTCCTGTTTGCATTGCCTTTTGTTTTGCTAATTTTCCTCCAGCTTCAATTGACTGTTGACTAGCAGCGTGTATATTATCTACAGGGCACGTCAAGTTATTGCATTCAAATAAACACGTAAAGATGGTTAGGATGTATTGTAACAAAGTGAACATTTTTGTTGCCGTGCTATGCAGCCTACGTAACAATAAGGCAAGTTTTTAAACATCCACCTTTTGTGCCAACATGTGCGTTTATTTGTTTTCAGTGGTAGCATGTGTAGTATTTGTCGATGGTACATGCTTTCTCCAATGCAAAATGAAGATAGGTCAAGTTTCTGTGGAGAGGCTGGGCCTTCTTTTTTCTCTTCTCTTCTTTTTTCATCATCGTTAGTTGGTAACTAAAGAAGTCGTAAGAATGGCTAGAGTTGCAGGAGTGTGAGATAATGTCCTGGATGTTATGCACATCATCAGCACAGGTACATTTGGTGTGTTATTTCCCTGTAGATTCATTAATGCCAAAACGTGCCCTTGTGTTCCAAATATATTTCTGTGCAGTGTGAACTCTCTAATATAAATGTTTGGTTATGAAAGCGGCCCTTGAGAGTTCAGAACGACAGAAAGCTGAGCTAGGTGGTAAGGATTCATAATGCAAAAAAGTTACTTTGTAATTATGCTAGATGACATGGTTTCAGAAAAAGTGATTTCAGCCATAGAAAAGAATTTACAGCCAATAAAACTCGAGCCGTTGGCAGTTAAGCAACGTGCGGTTGACCTCCTGTCAAGACATAATCTTGATAGGGTTGTCTCTAATGTCAAGAAAGCAAAATTCCTCAGCTTAGAACTGTTTTTCTTGGCGAAGACCCATAAGCAAGAAATTCCTTTTCGTGCTATAGTGTCAGAGAAAGGGACGTGGCAGGTCTGTGTCGCTAGTTACCTACAGAACTGCTTAGCTTCACTAGTTTTTTCAGACCCCCTTTTGCGTGTGTAATTCTCAGGCACTAGTTCATTATTTGAGAGAGGAAAATCCTGGTGATTGTACAGCTTTTTTTAGTATGGATATCGAAGACCTGTATTATTCCTTGGTGCATGACGGGTTGCTAAATTCCGTAAATGAGTGCATTAAAGAACAAGTGCAAGAGTCGGCTTTTATTGACAGATGCGGTGTTTCCACGGGAACTTTTCTAGAAATACTTTCAATGTACTTGAAGTCGACGCTGATTGAGTGGAGAGATGGCATTTTTCTGCAGAAATCAGGCATTTGTATTGGCTCAAAGGTTGCCCCTATTCTTAGCAATATTTACCTGAATAAGGTTGACAGCTGCTTAAACAAAGCCTTAGGTGATGGCGTTATTAAGATATTTCGTCACGTTGATGATTACCTGATTTTCTGCAATAGGGAAGAATTCGATTCCGCTGCTACCTCAGTAAGTGAGCAATTTAAACTTTATAGAGGAGGATTAAAGTGTATCAAGGAATTTTCTCAGCGACGTGTAATTCAGTTTCTTGACATTTCCTTGGTCTTCGAACAAAATCACGTTTGTTGGCAGTACTCCCCAAGATCTTCGAAGCTGTTGCTAAACTTTCAATCCGAGCATTCCAAAATAGTAAAAAACGGAATTGGCTTGTTGTGCCTTAAGTCTTCTCTCACCAGATCCTGCATGCACAAAATGAGCGCCAGTTTTAATGCGCAGGTCCGGCGCCTATTAGAAGCAGGTTATCCTAGTGTAGCAGTGGCCACTGTGGCTGAGCGCCTAAATGAAGTTGGTTTCAAGGGGGATGGACGGGATTACAAAAAAACAGTAATAGCAAAAAAAGAGTAGTGACTGTTCCGAACATTCATTCAGTGTCGCACAGGCTCGCAGGCTTAAAACGGCTGCAAGTAGATATGATAATGTTGCTTTCACTGCTCCCAATGAGCTAGGTAAGATATGCGCTGCCGTACAGAGGAAAAAGGAGCAGGTAAAATGCAAAAAAAGAATAGATATTTGTCCATTGAAGCACAATAAGAACAACAGGTCTACTGACTGTCGTATGGGTGTGGTTTATAAAATTCCCCTTAGCTGTGGCCAGTTCTGTGTTGGGCAAACGGGGCGGTGTATCAATCGGAGGCTAATGGAACATAAAATGTTAATCAGTGGATCGCCTTCTAATCTTTCCCTACATTGCCAAGATTGTAACTGCACGCCACAGTTAGATGAATGCGCGATGTTGTACAGGCATAAGAATGAAGATACGCATCTTATGGTAGAGGCATGGCACATCTGTAATGGTGGAAGTGCATGCGTGAGTCAGCCTTCGATTACTTTACACAAGGAAGAGATTAACTGCCTTAACGGTTATCTCTCACGTAGACCGGCACATGTACCCGACTGACACGTGGTGATACCATTCCTGAGCTTGCGCAGATGAGTTTTGTGTCTTTTCTTTTTTCGCCTCAGTGCTCCCTTCAGTTGATAGTCGGCGTTCGTGTTGTCCACTTCTCTACTCTTGTGTCCTGTCTGCACGCCTCACCTCTTTTTTGCATTATGAACCCTTCAGAGTGTCGCGGCATTTTCCCATCGAAATGTCAAATTTCTATTATAACAGATCTTACAGCCTACCTAGTACCTATACAGCAGATTCCTCTGGTAAACCACACAAAGGTTTTGTTCCTACATGAACAGCCTTCAGATCATGGGACTGATTCCTCGTGCGAGGCGCTGCATTAAGACTGTGGAGCAGATTTGACCAAGGATGTGTTTCGAGGGCAAAAAAAAATGGGAGTTCCTCGACATCAGCACTGTCGTGTGCAGTCAGCGAATAACTGTGCTGGATGCAACTCTGCAATAACTCTGGATGCAACTTGTTAAATGTTCTCACACTTGTAGTGATATTAGCCTCTTTGGTGGAATAGTTTCATCCTAGACCTTGGATTAAGTTAATTGCAGAGGAACAACAGTGCAAAATGCATGTAATTTGGCAAGACAGCAGCAGTCATCAGAACTGGAGAATCCTTAACACATCATACTTGTGCGAAAAACAAGTGGTATTGCTGCTTGCAGGCTATTAATTAGTTGGTTGCTGACGATGTCAGTCATGAACTCTGAAGCTTGTTGGGAAAGCAAGGATTGTGACTCCCAGAAGTTACATCGTTGACAGCGTGCTCCTTTCTTCATTCTCTGTTTGTGCATATTGTACAGATAACAATGTTTGCAAGATGCACCAGATGCTACCGAGTGGCATATAAAACATAGTAGCTAGAGATTTCAGTGTCACACACACAAACCCTACAACAGTGAAAATGTGCTTTTAGGGTATTGTTAGTGCTAATCACTTTAGTTAGTGCACAATCATCGCTTGTGATGGTGCCACCAGAAGCACTTGGTATCAAGTGATGGAAATTGAGTGCACTGTGGGTAGCAGTGATGCGCTTGCGAATTTCCAAGGCCATGACTCGATATGCATTGAAAAGTGCCTGTTGAACATGGGAACTGTTGCTAGTGCACGCAGCAAGTATCTTTGTTACACCTGTGACAGTGTGGCGACCACCGAGGCTGTTTCCAATAATGTTGATTCGGGGAGCCTCATTGGGGTGATGGCGCTCTTTGGCCATACCTGGCCCTTGCGCCATAAAACCCCATACATCATCATCATCATTGGGGTGCTGCTCGTGCTTAATGAAGTGAACATTGAGTTGCCTTTCTTCAACGTGCAGGTTGGTGCACTCAAACGGGCATTTTTTAAAATTTTTTGTGACTCTTTCTGCCGTCACTGAAGCTGCATGTTGCAGAATAGCTGGTAGTCATTTGTACTGTATGCTTCACTTCAGTGTCTTACCTTGTATCAAATGCATGTTCAAAGTGAGGTCCAACGAGCTGGCCCAGATCTGCTAAAGGATATTCATGTGGCAAGTAATTGGTACCGGAGGGTTTCTTTGTTAGCATGCAGTTATGGTTCCTTTTGGCTGTCGTAAGGAGCAGTGATTGGCCTAGCTTGCTTTTATGCCTAGGCGGAGTGGTTCGACAGCTTGGTTTGCGGGATAGCACTTTGTTGAGGTTCTAGCACTGAGGGCCAAAAGGAACGATGACTGAGGAGCACGGCCGGTGCGCTCACTTAAGCCCTTGCTTCCTCTTTCTAGGAGATGCGATTAGGCTCCGGCTCTGTGAACGGCCCCCAGGTGAGCCCCTACCACCACTCTCGGGCAGCACCCTGGTGGCAATAATGCTCTGCATCACTCATTTTTGCGGTGTTGTCTACCATCAGGGAAAACCTGGAAATTTCAGGAAATTTATCAGTTCTGGAAAATTCAGGGGGAAAATGGAATTTTCACTTCAGTTACTGTGAATCGAGGAAATTGGTACCTACTGTGGTTATGGTGAAGCTAGTGGTATGCCAGAAGGAAGCAAGATTTTTAACTGAACCTGCTCAGTCTGCAAATTATGGTGCCTTGCTGGCTTTGCGAGTAGGAGGTTGGAATATTGGAGAACACATGATTCACTCAAATCTCGTAGTGCATCCCACCTGATTTACAACTTGCTGCTAGTTTTTGAGGCGAGTAGCACGAAAAATAACTTATTACGAAGGCGAGGAAGACAAAGGCAGTGCTGACTACCAACAGTTAATCTTCCTTGCCTTCGTAATAAGTGTTTTTTCGGGCTGCTCGCCTCAAGAATGGAACACCAACTCTCCAAGCAGGCCATTCTTCTGAAGTGTATATTACTGGTAATAATGTTGGAAATTATGGGCTGAGATGGTAACCACTTGGTAAGCTATAAGCCATATTTTCTCCCCTTGCACCTCAACGTCTAGTGTTGTAGACTGTCAAGGAATTTTCATAAAAACAAGTCGGCAAAAAGCGGGAGAAATCTGGGAATTCGTAAGTGCCAGTGCAATAGATGCCTTGATACTGTTATGCATAGATTTTAACTCGATGCTATATGAGGCATTCTACATTCTAATTGTTCTACTTTTCATGTCTAAAGGAAACCATTAGTCATGGCCAGAAAAACTATAGCAAAGTAAGAGTTGAAAATGTTGGCAGTGCTATTAGATGCCAAAAAGAAGCAGCCAGTTTAAGCAACAATTGTTGTTAGGCACAGATCCAGTGGCACTCTCTCACTATTGTTGAGCGATCTTTGCCTCAGGCACCTTTAGTAGCGAATCTTTGGCCCTTCGATGTCCTTCCTGGTATGTCCTTATATAGTACATTTCAAGACTTGCGTGTTGTAGCAGCAACCTGCTCTGCCCACTTTACCTTATGGCCATTATTTTAAATAGGGGTGAAGCAAATACTGCATGGAAGTGAGTGTGTTCTAGCAAATTTGTGTGTTTACTTTAAAATGTATAAGCAGCCTGAAGAAGAAAACTACTTTTGCTCAGTAGCTGTTGGCATGAGTTTCTTATTCTATATTTGATTTTCATATGGTCGTACTGTCACTTATTCTATAACCTCTGACAAACTATATGTTAAATTTTGATTTGCTATTTTACATTGTTTACCCATGTCACCTTAATGTAAATGAATGAAACATTGGCTTAATGTAAATGAATGAAACATTGGCAAGATAACTAACTGCAAGGTTATTAATCAGGGTGTCTACCAACCGGAAAAACCGCGAATTCTCAGGGATATTGAGTAGTCTGGAAAAACTCAGGGAATTTGTGCTTCTATCAGGGAAAATAAGCTGTAAATTTATTGAAAGGGAATGAAAGCTGCTGTAATGCTGGCTCGAGTAACATGCAGGAATCTTAATGAATCATGTCGTCGGCTGGAGGAGTTGCCGGTGTACAGTGAACGACCGACTTTTCGGACGGCTTCGAGGTACCACCACGTCTGAAATTTCGGACACAAGAACCCACGCCGTCCGATTTTCTAGAGTTTTTTGCCAGGACCGCTGGTCCGAAACGGCATTAATCAAAGCCACCACCGCTGCCGTTTTGATTACCTCGCCGCCTTGAACCGGCGCTCTTGCACGCAGATCCGCTGGCAGCCATAGCCACCACTGCGACAACGCTATGCCTAGCTGCTTTGACGTTCGCCATTAAGCTTGTTGCTGTTAGGTGCAGTGTTTTTCATTGAAAGAGTTCGCCGCTGTCAGCAATAGCACCGACTCCATATTTGTGGTCCTCATGATTGGCTTGGAAGCTTGGACAAAACGGTGCGTTGCATAATGCCGGTTCCTGAAAGTCAGCTTTGTCTCTGTACAGAAATGTACTTTCTGAAGCATACGCAAAAAGTATTGTGGTGAAGCATAACAAGCGTGTATTGCCACGGGACACAGTATGTATTCCTTAATTATACACATGGGCACCCGGTATCTCCTCTCACAGTACGAGTACCGATATGACTAATACGTGCACCCATAGGCCTTCAGAGCTTTTTCGAATGTGCCTGTGGCAGCTTGAGTCCTTAAAGGGACACTAAAGCGAAAAATGATTTCTTCTGCATCAGTAAATTACCATTCTACAACACCAAGAACACCACTCTTACAAGGATAAGACGTTTGGTAAGCCAGAAAAAGCGCAAGAACGAAATACGCGTGGCGACGCCTACTTAAGTTCCCGCACCTGGGGGCTGTGATGTCTTGGATTTTGATGGCATCTTCTAGGGCCTACTAATTATATATAACGGTACAGATTGACTACATTGTGTTCTAAAGGAACCAAATATTAAACATGGCAAGTTTCGGGAACCTTTATTCACTCAGCCAACGCGGCCCAAATGCAAAAACATACTTTGCAGTCCCTGAAGTCACGCTGACATACCGGCGCTGGGGTTTCGGCGCGAAATTCAAATACTGATATTGGGCCTTCATTTTCTCATCTAATCATCAAACAATTTTTTTGAAATGACTGCCTGCAGGGTTTTCAAACAATGCTTCATTAGTCTAAACTGATTTATTGTTTCGCTTTAGTGTCCCATTTAAGGGCAGTAAAGACGTGCGTTCTTTTCCAACTGGCCGATTTCTCTGACGTTCTCTCGGCCCCTAGGGAATTAAAGAAATCGGACGTTGACTGTACAACTGACCAAAAAGATGCCTCAAATGGTCTGTGGGGGCAAACAAGCGGCGGAAGGAGGACGAGAACGGAAAGGACCTATGCATTGAGGAATGAACGGGAAAGGAAGTGTGCAGCCACTGTTTTGAAGGAGCTTGTGCTCAAAAAACAGTGTTGGCTGATGCCGAGATGCAGGTGTCCCTTATCCAAACTAAAATAAAATCTTTAAAGCAGTGAAAGACATCAACAAGGCATCGTGCACGGGCTGAGAGTATGTCAGGACAGTTGAGGTTGACTTGCAAGCTGTTGAGCGAGAATCTCAATTGTGACAAAGTTCGGGCCTCGTACCACTGAGCTTGCTATCAGTTGATAGAAATAGCTCATATTTGAAAATATTTGCTTTATGCATCTCCTTTTTATTTGTATTTGAGAATGTCCGACTCGATTTGCAATTTTTCAACTTGTTTTTTTTTTTTCACATGTTTACTAGAAAGTAACAGCATCGGGCGACATGGTTTCGCCTGTCCTGACATTAAACCTAGTTCTGTGTCATTCAGGTAATATTGCAAAGGCACTCGAGGAAAACCTGGAAAACTCAGGGAATTTGGAAATGTGAACTTGGTAGACACCCTGATTAATGCACATAGTGCAGATGATGCCATGTGCTGTGCTGTGTATGGCGTACTGGGCAGCTGCACTGACAGCAGTTGGCATACCTGGACATGGCCGAGTAAAGGTGATGCTCCATGTTTGTCTGCCCGTGTCACTCTCCGAGTCTCCGAGACTAAGGGCTGTCTGGCTCAGAAGCCACAGCCCTTAGTCCACAGTATAAAGGCATACAATCTTCAAGAGAAAGTGCCAACTGCTACCCGCTATTACACATTGAGCTCTACTGGAACAGAGAATGAAATCTTGAGTCACTGGTGCTTCACCACAACATTTGGTGTGTGACCGTTTTTTACCTGTCACTGTAGAAGTGCCTTTTAAATCTGCTGGCATTTAGTTGTCCAGCTTGATCCTTTCCTCTATTTTGGTTGGTTCTTCATTGAAGCAACAGGGGTGACGGGAAAGAGATCTCAGTGCAACATGGCATCAGCAAAGAACTGAGGGCTTATCATGCAGTGTCAATAAATATGACAAAAAAGTATGATGCAGGAGACATGGAAAGCCAAGTTAGGGAGTGTGAAAGTAGCAAAGTGCAGAAGACATTGTAGCAGTGGTCATCTCAAGATGAAGTCATGCACACTTTTTCACAGCATAAAATGCAGGATGTGAGGGACGTCGTAGATGATCTGTCAAAATGTGCACATAGTAGCAGCTGAGAAATTTGCCTACCAACAATGTGGGAGACCCACCAAAGCCATTGCAATCAATCTCTCACATGTACAATTTACCAACAAGCATAGTCATAGTCAATGACCTGCATTTTTATTTGACAAGATATTGTGGTTCCTGAATCTTGAACAAGATGGCATTTTACTGCAGTTAAGTGCTTAACAGCACTTAAGTGCTCAAAACTGTGTCTGCCTTTTTGTGCTGAAAAAAAAAAAAAGTTTTGCTTTAAAAGTCTTGCTTTTTAGATGATGCAGCTTGCTTTAAGTAACATCGTGTTCTTTATGCCCACTGCGGCAAATATGATATTTGCTTCGTTATTGCTTGTTAATTTTTTTTATTGTGCACAGCTGACAGTGTGAAGTATTCGAAACTGTCAGAAAAATATTCATATTTGCAAATAGTGGCTATTCAATTTATTTTTCAAGAGTATTAGCACATTAGCACACCCCTAATGGGCACTGATACGGGCACATCTTTTTTGTTTGAAATATGCTCTTTCACATAAGCCCCTGGCGGCTCTTGTCACGATGTGCTGCCAGGGATGCTGCCCAAGCATGGTGTGTGTCCTGGCACTCACTGTTGCTGCTTGCATTTTGCACTCATTTTGAGCATTAGCTAACGCTGATTTGAATCACTGGTGTGCCTGTTTTCTGAGTAGGCAAGCTGTGCCTTTTTCTTTTTTCATTGCTTCGTCCCAGGTACATGTAGCGGTTGCGGTAGGACGTGTCACTGGCTCGTGTTACACTAATGTATCTTAGCTGCTGTGTAGCAGTGATTGGGACGTCATTTGAACCTGCATGAAAAGTAAAAAAAAAAGACACTGAAGGAGTCTGAAAGGGTTGAGAATGAAATTATACAAAGTCAACATTCTGAAAAACACAGCAGAGACCAGGAAGAAGGGAAGACAAGTACTTCGGAGTAATTATTTATTTAGAAATACTGCCAACCCTCAGTTGAGGGTCATAACAGGGAGGGATGTTACATATACGTTCATACAAGACAGTCAGATACAAAAGAAATATGCACATGCACTACAGTGTCCTACGGATACAATACAAGATACGATATACAGACTGTAAGACATGTATCAAATGTTCAACCAGCTGCCGCACGCACACAAACAGAAAAAAAGGAAAAAGATAAAGAAAGAAAAGAAAAACACCTTGCAATATCCACGTGGTACAGTTTTAGTAAAGAACCTTGATTGCATTTGTAAACAATGCAGTATCAGAACTGCAAACAATTCCTGCAGGCAGCTTGTTCCACAGCTCTAGTGACTCTGGGAAGAGCGAACAACGAAAGGCATTGGTTCGGGACAAGTATGGTAGAATAGCTTCACTATGATTTAAGCGGGAGCTCAGTCTGCCTGGAGGTTTTAAATACAAATCTTTATTAATTTTTAGTTCGCCGTGAATTATTTGAAATAACGTTTTTACTCTCTGCTTCTTGCACCGATCTTCCAATAATTCAAGATCGCAAGACTTTAACATCGCCGAAACTGAGCCTGTCCTTCTATATTTCGAACAAATAAAGCGCGCCGCCCGGCGTTGCACCTTCTCTATTTTGGCCCACATTACCTTTTGATGGGGCACCCATGCTACTAACGCATATTCTAGGGATGGTCGAATAAGAGATCTGTAAGCCAGCAGTTTAACATCTTTTGTTGCCCTCCCCAGTTTTGTTCTTAAAAAACCCAATTTCTTCTGTGCCGCAGGGCACACTCTTTCTACTTGATTGTGCCATTTTAAATCATGCGAAATAGACACACCAAGATATTTGAAACAAGGAATATTAACTAGATTGTAGCCTTGAATATCGTACTGAAAAGTAAAAATATTCTTTTCTGCAGTGATATGCGTGTATGTGGTCTTATCAAAATTAATTCGCATTTCCCACTTGTCACACCAACTCCCAAACGCCTGAAGGTTTCGGTTGAGCTTAATCTGATCCTCTAAATAAGATACCGGCGCAAAAATCAAGCAGTCATCTGCAAAGTTTTATCTTAGCAGAACTATCTGCATTACTTTCTTGAAAACTGTGCTGTTAGAGACTGGGTGAGCGCAAGATGATTGCACTCATACTTGTAAGTCGTCTTGCACTTGTTAAAGTGCTCGGTTTTCAAGAATGAGATCATACCAACTTGCCCTGCTGTCTATACTTTTTGCCGTATTACTGCTTGCAGGACATTGTTACTGTAATGTTCATTATACTCAACAGCAGCAGCCTGTTCGGTTTTGAGTGCAGGTTTCGGAGATATACATTTATCAGTCTGGACTGTATTCCGCTGGTACCACCAGCAATGCCAGCCACACCTGTTTGCTGCTCCCAGGTGTCTTCTCCTCGTAGTCCTCTGCATGCAGGGGTGCATTCCGTTTTGTTGTGCAGGTGACACCCCACAAGGCTGAGCAGAACCACGTGAATGATGCGGCCCCAGCGCCACCTGGTGGGGGTGGAGAGGAGGCGGGCCCTTCGGGGGCCATCTACTGCTGGCGGTGCCAGAAGGAGATGACCGGCCTCACCACCTTCCTGCCCGAGGAGATGACCTCCAAGGACTACTACTTTGACTCGTACGCCCACTTTGGCATCCACGAGGAGATGCTCAAGGATGAGGTGCGCACGGCCACCTACCGCAACTCCATGTACCACAACAAGCACCTCTTCAAGGGAAAGGTGAGCAAGCAAAGCGACCTCCATTTATTTCCACTATATGGGCATGTTTACGTTATTCCTGCAACTGTTTTTCTCCGGCTAACAAATGTAAAGGTATAACGAGACACGCCTTCTTCCGTCAGAACTTTTTGGCTGTTGTCGCCGATTTTATGGTGATTATTCTATGGTGAAAAAATTGTTAAAAGATGTGAACCAGGCTAAGGCATGTGGCCCTGATGACATTCCTGCCACTATCATACAGAATTGTGCGGATGCGTTATGCTTTTATTTCGCCTGGTTGTTTCAGAAGTCCCTCAATGAAATCGACATGCCTGATGATTGGAAATTAGCACGAGTTGTGCCCATACATAAGAGTGCGGTGCGTAACTCCGTTCAGAATTACTGGCCCGTTTCCTTAACTAGTATAACCTGCAAAATTATGGAGCATGTAATATACAGTTGCGTTATGGCCCATTTAACTAAACATAATCTGCTAAGCCCCAGCCAACATGGTTTCAGGCGTGGTTTATCTTGCAATACACAGTTGGTATAGTTTATTCACGATTTTAGCCTTGGCATTTGGTAAGCAACAAGTTGTGGACTGCGTTTTCTTAGATTTCAGTAAAGCATTTGATCTAGTTGCACACTGTCTCTTACTCTCCAAATTAAAAGCTTATAACTTGGATGGTAAAATAATAGCGTGGCATGACGAATATTTGTCATTGCGGAAACAGGCTGTGGTTCTGAACGGTATATCTTTGCAATATGCATCAGTTACGTCGGGAGTTCCCTAAGGCTCAGTGTTAGGGCCACTATTGTTTTTGTTGTGTAATAATGATATTTCAACTGTTATACAGCCTTCATACAGGATGTTTGCCGATGATTGTGTTGCTTATAGAGTTGTAGATGCCATTTCCGATTCACAAATCCTGCAAGTTGACCTAAATACTATAGCAGACTGGTGTGTGCGTTGGGATATGTCATTAAATATAAATGCAACTGTTCACGTCACCCTCACAAGAAAACGAGCTAATCATCCGTATAGGTATAGAATTCATGATTCAACTCTAAACATAAGCAAGAAATTTAAATATCTAGGTGTGTTTTTTTACTTCTGACATGATGGAACAAGCATGTTAACTATACAGTAAAAGCTCGTTAATTCGAATTCCGCGGGAATGCTATGAACATTCGAATTATACAAAATTCGAACTAATGAAAGTCAGAGAAAAAAATCGCTCGGTTAAGGCGCGTATATAGTCTGACGTGGCGTGAGCACGCGCGCACACGCTACGTCACGTTGGCGTGAACAACGTCTATACTTCGAAGCTCTGGCGCAGCCAACGTAACCGGACGTGGCCAGCGCAGTCCGACGCGCCCGACGTCGAGATGGCTCTTGCTCCATCCGCGCGTTTGTCGCGCTGACTGGGGCGGAGAAAAATAAAGTCTCCGTCTCGCGCAAAAAGCGAAGCATCGATTGCGATAGAAAATTAGTAGATAGCTATACGAAGTAAGGATAATAGTTTTATTGGACGTATAAACTCGTGAGCATTTGCCAACTAAATTAACAAGCACTGTGTCACGCGCGCACAGGTGAGCATGAACGCATCTCGCTCGATGACCGCGGAAACTCGCTGAAAAACGCTGGAGTGAGGGCACGCAGCAGTAGCAGCCAGCGAATTGACGTTCGTACAGCCCTCGCTTCAACGCGAACGAAACGTAGCAAGCACATCGCATATGAAGCTACCGGCAATACGCGCACTCTGCAAACATCGCAGATCGCTTTGAAGACGAGGCCCACGCGGGCGCGCACTTTGGCCACGACGCAGATCGCTTTCAAGATGCGGCGGCCGCATGGCCGCGCCGTAAGCAGCAGCTGCCTCAACCGCCGAAGATCGTCCCCCGGTCCCTCCCTCGCCTCGCGCGCGACAAGAGAGGGCGCGCTCCGCCCCAACTCCCCCTCTCGCGCATGCGAGATTGAGCCGCGTTCGCCGGCTCACCCTCGCACGCTCGTACGCAAAGAACATGGCGCGCGGCGAGGGTATTATCGTCCTTGCCGCTGATCGAAAAAGCAAAGCTGCGCGACCCGCGCACTAGCACTCTCCCCATCCACGATGATGCGGAGTTCGAATTATCGGTGGCGGTGCGGATTTCAGTGTGAATTAGCGGGATGTGTTACATATCGCTTTCAATACATTGTGGGACGGACCGCGGCAACTAGTTCGAATTATCCGAAATTTCGAATTAACGAGTAGTGAATTAACGAGCTTTTACTGTATTGGAAATAAGGGATCAGTTTGGGATTCTTGTGGTGCAATATTAGTCATTTACCAAGTAGCTTAAAGACGCAGTTGTATTTCAGTCATGTGCGTTCAACACTTGAATATGGGTGTGTTTGTTGGGATCCACACACATCTGAGCTTCTAAATAAATTAGAAAAAATCCAGAATATGGCAGTTAGATTCGTTCTTGGTAACTATAGCCGGCAGCTTAGCATGACAGAAAGCAAACTTAAATGGAAAGAGCTGAAGGATCGTAGAAGGCGTATCAGATTAAAATTTTTCCACAATATTTATTATTCTAAAGCAGGTATAAACCGCGATCCAGGCACTACACTACATATCTAAGCAACTTGACCACTGTTTGAAGGTCAGGGAATTTTCTTGTAGGGGTGACGTATTCCGTTATTCCTTTTTTGTTAGAGCTGTCCGAGATTGGAACAGTTTGTTATTGAACATTGTATAAATCACAGAAAATGATCCTTTTTTCCATGCATTGAAATAATTTGTTCATATATTCATTCAAGTCTGTAACCTCCCTGCTGTAATGCCCTACGGGGCGATGCAGGTAACAAATAAATAAAGAAAATTTGTCTAATCACAAGTGTGCATGAAGTGAATAACGGTGTATGTTCTTGAATGCACGTGAGCTCCTGGTGATTATGCCTGAATTCGTTTATAAAATGAGTCATGTATAACTAGCTGACACGTTCAAGTGGCAGCTCTGATTTCAACAACCAACAATCGTGCTTGCCGTCGTCATTGGTACTGCTGTCAGTGTTGCTTCTATTTCTGGGCACAAGCTTGCGCAGTAAAGTAGGGATATGCGAATGCTCGAATATCACCGAATCTAATCAAATAGTGGATGTTCTAATGTTTAGTATATTTGGTTAAACACCTGGAGTGGTGGTACAAGGCTCATCAGTCAGTCAGCAGCAATGATAGAAATGATCACACGACGTTGACAGAGGGAACGGTGACAAAAGTGGTGCGAATCTTCGAAAACATGTGAAGATCGGGCCAATTGGTTACTGCAAGGCACACATGTTCACGCAGTTTGGAGCTTCCTGTCGAAAATGGCATGGATGCGGCTTTTGCATCGTGAAAAGTGCCTAAAAAATGAAGTTGTTATGAATAATTTTTTAATTACTGTGTAGTTCTCTACCCAATTCTGAAACATCTCCACTGAAAAGCTAAAGTGAAAGTGCTCTAAAACGTTTGTTGTATCAGCCAGGGATTAGCCGTGGAAAAAGACTGGTGTTTTTTCGATCCGCGAGGGTTGCAATGTGGGCTTGTTGGTAATGCATCTTGAAGGAGAGTACGGTAGCACGATTAAAAGACGGGAGAAAAGAAGACGCATAGGGACACACAGCACTGTGTGTGTCCCTATGTGTCTTCTTCTGTTTCGTCTTTTAATCGCACTACCGTACTACCCTTGTCGATCCAGATTATCTTTGTCTTGTCAGATGGTAAATTTCTCTGTCTTCAAATTTGCTGCTTCAGTTGTCTCCTCCCCACCAAAACAAGTGCGCAAATATCAAATGCTTGAAGGCCATTCTGAGGTATCCGATTGGCAGCGTCCACCACGTGGCTCTGGTGTGCTCTGCGATTTATTTTTGACTTATAATGTAGACTTGCTGGGGACCATCGAAAGGCCTAAATAATGGGGATTCCTAAATACCAGATTCACCAGAAAATAGGTGACCTTATACAGTGAAAGCTCGTTAATTCAACTTCCGTTAATTCGGAAAATCCGACCTGCGCCTGGTCCCTACAATTATATATAGGAGTTTACGGGATGAAACTCTCGTTAATTCGGACGGATTCCAGCCCACCTCGGATAATTCGGACGATTTCGGGCAGCCACCGAGGCTCAAAAAACGAAAATACGGCAAACGTGGCACAAAAGTGATACCCAAACCAATGCCTCGTTGCCCAAACGCAGCATCGCCATTGACATCAAGTGGCTGAAACTTGGCCAATCCAATCCACACACACACACACACACACACAAATTCAACAAAAGGCGTGACAGAGCACTTTCAAAAGAAGATTGCGAGGCTAAGACAACTTCTACTGGCAATTTATTCCAGTCATGCACTTTATTGTGAAAAAATGAGTTTTTAAAGACATTTATACAGCACTGGTATTCTTGAACCTTTAAAGAATGATCTAAACGGGAGGATATATAGCTGGGAGGTTTCATGCATAAATCTTTAAACAAACCTGTTGCGCCTATAAAAAATATTGTAAAATAGCTTAAGTCTAAGGTAATTGCATCTGTCTTGCAATAGAGGCCAGCCCAAATTTTTACACATCTTAGAGGAGCTTTTGGTGAAATCATAGTTTGCATACACAAACCTTGCTGCTCGTTTTTGAATTCGTTCAAGTTCGCTGATAAGTGTTTTTGTTTCAGAGTCTCAAGTCGCACAACCATATTCTAAGATGGGACGCTCAAGTAGCGTGTCTCTTTCAAATCAGCAGGTGCCTGCTTGAAATTGCGTTTTAGAAAGTTTAACACACGGCTAGCTTTGGCAGCAGTATGGTTTACGTAGTTGTTCCAAGAAAGGTTGTTTGCGAAGATAACACCCAAGTACTTGTAATTCTTAACAAATGACAAGTTTCTGTCGCATAAAGAGTACTGGGTAGGTAAGGGATGCTTTTTATTTGTAAATTGCAGAACTTTACATTTTGAAAAATTTAATGTCATGTTCCATGTTTTGCACCATGCCAAGACAGAGTCGAGGTCACTTTGCAATTCATAGGAGTCGCTTAAACATGTGACATCACGGTAAATGCAACAATCATCAGCATACAATCTGACCTGACTGGAAACCCGGTCAACTATATCATTGATAAATATTAAAAAAAGAAGAGGGCCCAAAACTGATTCCTGGGGAACACCCGATAAGACTGCAATATCAGATGAACTTGCGCCTTCAAGAATAACGCATTACTTTCTACCGACAGAGCCATTTCAGCAGGGTGGGTGGAACTTGAGGGTAGACAGTTTCAGCAATAATAAATTATGTGCGACAGAATCAAAAGTTTAGGGTTGCAACTTTAGGGAGTGGTCGGACCCGCGTGTTTTCTTCAGCAGCTTCTTTTTGTTGGGAAAGCACAGAAAGCCAACAAACTGGCACATGCAACAGCAGCAGGGCGACCGACTGTATGTAAATTTTTGTACCTCTTCACAGGTGGTGCTGGACGTGGGCTGTGGCACCGGCATCCTGAGCATGTTTGCAGCCAAAGCAGGTGCGGCCAAGGTCATTGGGGTGAGTCACACCTGCAACAAAGTTGAAGAAAGCAAGGAATAGAGGAAAGTGAATTCTAAAAGAAAAAAATAAATACCTGGAAGGTAGTGTTCCTTGAATACTGAATGCATATGCAATTAAAGACCAACTGCAACGAAATTTCACTTCATCTAAATTGGCTATAAGTGCATAGCATATACTGTCGCAGTAATCTTGGCGAAACCGCAGGGCTGGTACTGCATTTACTTGAATCTAGGCCAGCCTCGATTCTAAGCCGATCCTCAAAAGTTCGAAGCCAGAAAAAAAAAAAAATTTTTTACCTGGACTGTACACCGAACAAAAAGCAAGGACAGCGTTCACAAAATGAAGACAGCATGTATTGAATAATGAACATGCCGAGCTCATTCTACGTCATCATCGCTGCTAGCCTTATTGCTGTATTTGTTATCGCTGTCTTCAAACAGCGCATTACAGTTAAGGGGACACGGGTCTTAAAAGGCCGAAAATTGCGAAAAAATCGACTTTTTGAAGCTGACAGTTTGGGAATCTAGAACCATTTTTGCACTAATTTGCGAAGTTTTTAGCTTCACTTATCATTATTTTCGCCGCAAATTCAATTTGTAACATGCCTGTGAGGTGAATCTGAGTGCAAATTTAAGCAAAAATGGCACTTTTTCCGCGTCGAACAGTGGCCGTCGCATACAGGTTATCACGGCCGTCCTGATCTTGTTTGAAAGAGCCGCCCTTCACCTTCAATTTCTCGCCGTCGCTGGCTGTCCTTGCTCATTGGCTTTCTAGAAAAAAACGCCTCATCGAGATGTACCAACGCTCGATTGTATTGGCTGCTCGGCGCACGTGACAAAAATCTAGGCACCCGATTGGCCTAGAGGCCTTCCCGTCGTCTGCTTGGTGTTGTTGACTGACTGCAGCTATGGTTTGGCCAATCAAGAAGTTCAGCACCAAGAACAAATGTGGGAAGCGAGTGAGGCGATCGCTATCGGAGAACTTCAAGAAGAGTCTCACAACGACTTGGGACGAGGATGACGACTTCGCTGTGATCGGCAGTGCAGACCCCGAAGCGGTCGCCGCTGTCGCCACGGTAGGCCTAACGGACGCTAGATCTACGGGCTCGTCAGCTGTCAACAGCATCGCGGAGAGCGGCCGTGTGCGTCTTGACACGCAAACTTTGCTGCCACAGCTGTTAGAGGATGAGAAGAAGGAAGCAGAAGAGAAACTTTGGGAAATGTCATCCATTGCGGCGACAGAGCGGAAGCGAAATCTTATCGCTAAATCCGCCGACGCCGTGGTTCCCTCCTCCCTGACGAAACAGCCTTCACTATCGTGCACTTGGAGCTGGTGAATGCAAAGGGCAGTGATGGTCACTTATCACCCCATCATATCAAATGATAAAGTGGCCGACCACACCTTTTGCCCAACGGGGTCTGACTTGTGTCGGCAGAATGCTTCAAATGCTAAGGGCGAGCCTGCACCAAAGCATCCCTGCAGCTTGCCTCCTCATGTCTGCGACTCCTTATTGCCGATCTATCAGAGACTTTCTGATAAGAGGCTACTGCTGCGATGCCAATGGGGCAAGACCCAGAATAATGAGTTCTTGCACTCAATGATATGGGCACTTGCGCCAAAGGAGCGGCATGCCTCGTTGTTCGCTATTGAAGCGGCTGTAGCCAATGCGGTCCTGAGATTCAACGCAGGAAATGCAAGAAGCTCTACAGGCACACTAAAGGAGCTTGGCCTGGCATTCACAACTCCAAGCGCATGGCTGAAAAAGATCAGCGTTGTTCTGTGGCTTCAGCATGCCAGTGCTCATGTGCCGACAACCTGCAGCGCACCTTGAAGAAAAGGTACACAGGCATAAACAGTCAATCTGACTACATGCCTGGTGCATATTAGCCCATTAGGAGTGTACATACCATGATATTTTAACTGTATAAAGCTAAATAAAGTATCAACCATTTTTCTCAATTTCTCAGAACACAGATTTTGGCCACTTTCTTTGTTTGCTGCTTTGATACCTTTGGACCTAAGACATCATCATCATCAGCCACTGCAGGGCATAGGCCTCTCCCATGCTTCTCCAACTACCCCGGTCATGTACTAATTGTTGCCATGTCATCCCTTCAAACTTTTTAATCTCATCTGCCCACCTAACTTACTGCCGCCCCCTGCTCCGCTTCCCTTCCCTTGGAATACATTCCGTAACCCTTAATTACCATCGCTTATCTTCCCTCCTTATTACATGTCCTGCCCATGCCCATTTCTTTTTCTTGATTTCAACTAAGATGTCATCAACTCGCATTTGTTCCCTCACCCAATCTGCTCTTTTCTTATCCCTTAACGTTACACCCATCATTCTTCTTTCCATAGCTCGTTGCGTCGTCCTCAATTTAAGTAGAACCCTTTTCGTAAGCCTCCAGGTTTCTGCCCCGTAGGTGAGTACTGGTAAGACACAGCTATTATACACTTTTCTCTTGAGGGATAATGGCAACCTGCTGTTCATGATCTGAGAATGCCTGCCAAACGCACCCCAGCCCATTCTTATTCTTCTGATTATTTCAATCTCATGATCCGGATCTGCGGTCACTACCTGCCCTAAGTAGATGTGTTCCTTTACCACTTACAGTGCCTCGCTACCTGTTGTAAACTGCTGTTCTCTACCGAGACTGTTAAACATTACTTCAGTTTTCTGCAGATTAATTTTTAGACCCACCCTTCTGCTTTCCCTCTCCAGATCAGTGAACATGCATTGCAATTGGTCCCCTGAGTTACTAAGCAAGGCAATATCATCAGTGAATCGCAAGTTACTAAGGTATTCTCCATTAACTCTTATCCCCAATTCTTCTCACTCTATGTCTCTGAATACCTCCTGTAAACACGCTGTGAATAGCATTGGAGAGATCGTATCTCCCTGCCTGACTCCTTTCTTTATTGGAATGTTGTTGCTTTGCTTATGGAGGACTACGGTGGCTGTGGAGCCGCTATATATATCTTTCAGTATTTTTACATATGGCTCGTCTACACCCGGATTCCGTAATGCCTCCATGACTTATGAGGTTTCGACTGAATCAAATGCTTTCTCGTAATCAATGAAAGCTATATATAAGGCTGAAGTACTAAAGCACCAAACAGACGACACAAGAAGAGACACTGACGAGCGCTCGTCTGTGTCTCTTCTTGTGTCGTCTGTTTGGCGCTTTAGTACTTCAGTTAAATGCGCCAACTAGCCCAACAAAAAGTTCTGCTATATGTAACGGTTGGTTATATTCCGCACATTTCTCTGTCACCTGATTGATAGTGTGAATATGGTCTATTGTTCAGTAGCTTTTACGGAATCCTGCCTGGTCCTTTGGTTGACAGAAGTCTAAGGTGTTCCTGATTCTGTTTGCGATTACCTTAGTAAATAGTTTGTAGGCAACTGACAGTAAGCTGATCGGTCTATAATTTTTCAAGTCTTTGGCGTCCCCTTTCTTATGGATTAGGATTATGTT
This sequence comes from Dermacentor andersoni, assembly GCF_023375885.2. Taxonomy (NCBI): domain Eukaryota; kingdom Metazoa; phylum Arthropoda; class Arachnida; order Ixodida; family Ixodidae; genus Dermacentor; species Dermacentor andersoni. Next base: position 214,626,479 of record NC_092817.1, read on the forward strand.
AGCGTTCTTCCAAGATTCCGGTACGCTCGAGGTCATGAGGCATTGCGTATACAGGGTAGCCAGTTTTTCTAGAACAATCTGCCCACCATCCTTCAACAAATCTGCTGTTACCTGATCCTCCCCAACTGTCTTCCCCCTTTGCATAGCTTCCAAGGCTTTCTTTACTTCTTCCAGCTTTACTTGTGGGAGTTCAAGTTCCTCTGTAATATTCTCTCTTTCATAATAGTCGTGGGTGCCACTTTTACTGCATTCAGCCATGGCATAGATGCTTTTGGTTCAGAAGTTTAGGCAGCAGTCATGGATGTATATTACTTTTTCAAAAGTGCTGTACAAAGTGCTTCGATTAAGGCCCAGCAAGAAGTGCTTCAACTGCCAAGCAATGTTTTCTTATGTCACTTAAGCTCCAAATGGCTTACGTTAGGGCCTGCAGTAGATCGCCTCATTGAGCAGTTTTCAGCGATCAGAAGTGTTGTCATGTCTGATTCAGCTTGTCGTTTGGGAGGACAACTGCGTCACCGCCTGAGGAAAGCGTTTTCAGACAGAACATTTTATGCAAAGCTCCTGTTCATGAAGAATGCTACAGATATTTTTACACATTTTTTGTCTCTGTTTCAAAAGAGTGAACCTTTGGCTCATCTACTTTATAGTGAAATGGTGGCTTTAGTTTTTAAGCTGTGTGGACGTTTTATGACTAAAGAGCCCTATAGCTCTAAGAAGGGCACAGAGCTGCCATTACTGCAGGCCGAGTCTCCTGCAAATTGGAAAGCTAAAGTGGAGATTGGAGAGGACACTGAGCGGGAAATATCATCTTATGAAGCAGCGGACAAAAGAGCATTTAGGCTGGGTGCCAGAAAGTTTTATATCAAGTGCACAGAATACCTCGTGTCACGACTGCCATTCGGTAATTTATTGCTGAAGAGTCTACGCTTCTTGAAGCCAGAGTCCAGAGAAATGAAATCTTCATGCAGTAATCTCGGACAACTAGCTTCAGGGCTTCCACAAGTTATACAGCCGCGCGACATCTCTGCTTTGGTGGACGAATACAACCTCCTCCAGCTGAGGCACATCTCTGTTGAAAAGCACTGGCAGACCTTTTTTGATGAGAAGCCTGACAATGGAGCCAAGTACCCTCAGTTGAGCAAGATTGTCAAAGCGTTGCTCTGCATTCCACACGGAAATGCAGATGTGGAAAGGGGGTTTAGTGTAGACCGCCGGCAACTTAATGAAAGGTCTAGAGTGACTATTCAGCCTGTAAATGGCATAAGGAACATTGTTTCATATGCCAAACATTTTGGTAGTGACCCGTTTAGCTTTGATGTTACGCCTGATGTCGTCAGAGCAGTGCGAGGGGCAAGCAAAAGGTACAGAGAACGTTTAACAACTGAAGAAGAGCAAGCAGCCAAACGGCAGCGTGCCAATGTTCCCAGGATGACGCAGAGTGATGCTGACAAAAACCTCCAGCTGGAAGTAGAAACAGCAAAGAAAATGTTGGTGAATGCAGAGCTCCTCATCAAGAACGGCATAAAGACGAAGAATTTTGGCGATATTGAAAGTGGGCAGGCCTTGCTTGCTGAAGGGAAAACAAGGCTTTCAGCTGCTCTTGACAAAATGTCACCTAAGGCAGCCAACTAGGCAGTATTTTGTAGTTAATGATGTTGCTTGCAGAAAAAGGCACAGAACAAGTCCACTGCTTTTTGATAGGCCAAGAAGCCGAGAAGTTGTGCTGTCGTTACATGTACATAATTATTATTCAGTTCATATATGTTTAGAACTGTTGATGGTGTTTTTTCATTGTTTTCCTGTAAGCTTGTGATCTGCATTCTACTCATTTTTGTTTTTTCATCCTTTTTCTGTAAGCTTGTCATTTGCATTCTCATCATTTTTAAATAAAAGTTCGTGTCTTGCTTGTTATCCATTTATAACTGCTGTCCTGTAGGGGCTTGGCGGCTATAACACAGCGCTGATCTATACTTGGTCACATAGCAAATTAAATGATGCTGAAGTTCTAAAACTAGTTATTTGGGCCTAAATATGATGTTGCACAGTTGCCTCTAATTTAATTAAATTATGGGGTCTTACGTGCCAAAACCACGATCTGATTATGAGGCGCGCCGCAGTGGGGGACTCCAGAATAATTTGGACCACCTGGGGTTCTTTAATGTGAACCTAAATGTAACTATACACGGGTATTTCGCAATTTGCCCGCATTGAAATGCATCCCTTTTTATGGAACAAAAGGTCTTGTTCCCAAAGGCTTCCTCCTTATTTTACTATTTTACTTCTCTCAAAGTCAAGTTTTCCGCTTGGCAATGAGCCTTGAGCTGCTCCAAAAGCCTGTTTCCCTGCTCCAAAATGCCCTTTTGGCTGCTCCAAAACGGCTTCAGCCAATCGCATCACTGCTACAGCTATCGCAGATACAACGTGCTTTATGGATTTCTTGAATAACATGTTTAACATTGCTTGATTATTTGTATTGAATTTGTTCTTCTGTTTTTAGCTCATTGTTGTTTGTTTTAGATGTTCAAATTGCTCTGCTTTATCTTAGTTGCGGCTGTTTCATTTCATTTTTGTATTAAGCTGGTGATTGTTCATGCTTCTTATTACTGTATCAACTGTATTTCCAATTTCGGTCTGTAATGTGCAAACCCTGAGGGTAAAATAAATAAATCAGAATAAATAACATCTGGTTCATGCTCCAACACAATGCTCTCTAGGGATTCAAACTTATTTAGGATACTTCTGGCATTCACATTAATAATATTAAACTTTCCCTCTTTTGTTCGACGTTGTCGGGTGTTTCTTGCGTGAAGTGGTTGCACAAGGTTGACCCTTTGATTTTTATCTTCATCCCAACCGAACATTACATTATTAACTTTCAATTTATTGAAGATCAATACCACTTTTGCTCCACCTTTTCTATCTTCTGAACAAGAATTCCACAGCTTCTTTCGTAATTCAACAATCCTCAGCTTCTTTGAGCCGTGTCTCCTCTTAACTGTACGATGAAGCTGCACACGCTACATTTTGCGAGCACACTCGCTTAGCAATGCCAGGTCTCCTTACCATACGCTTTCTCGGGATGACAACAAGTACTACACTTGAACCTTATTGTGGTGAAGTTGAAGGGGGAGCCGAAATTACTTTGTTAGATCCATTACTGCCATTTACTCCAGTATACGCCCAATGGGGTGCATAATTGTAGACATGGAAATAAGACAGTTTTGCAGTCCGTGGAAACGCTACACGGCCATACGTGTGACGAAAATTTGAATAAAACGATGGATTTTAGGCGTGTGCAGCATACGACCTTTTAGCACGCAACACAGTGCTCCACTATGTGTGGGCTTGGGGGAACATGGCTCGTGCAGGTAGGCATACGTGCAGCCTGAGTGTGACCCATGAGATGCGGCGGGAAATTGTGGAGGCCACGCCCAGCTGGAGTGTCTGCTGCTACAAAAATGCACCACTAGCTTGATATTCGTAACACAATGGTGTTGTGCTTTTTTGCTTTCCAGATTGAGTGCTCGGGTGTGGTGGAGCATGCTGAGCGCATAGTGCACGAGAACGGCATGGCCAACATCGTGACCATCGTCAAGGGCAAGGTGGAGGAGGTGACGTTGCCCGTTGACAAGGTGGACATCATCATCTCTGAGTGGATGGGCTACTGCCTCTTCTATGAGTCCATGCTGGACACCGTGCTCTACGCTCGCGACAAGTGGCTCGTGAGTTTCTCCTCTCTCTGTGGTCAAATGATCACAGATGTTTAACAGTAGAGCACTAAACAGCTACTGCATTTAGGCAGACTGCAGAGTTGAAACTTCCAATTCAAGTTTATTCTACTTGTGTAAAAAAAGAAGTGCTGCCAGATTCATTCATTCTTTGTGCTCTTGTGGAAACGGCGTTTCGTAAAATTCCAGTCTTCCCTATCGCCCCTTTCCTCCCGACATCGCGTTGCTACCTTTTTGTTATTTCACAAATTCTATTATTATTCTGCTATCAACTGTGCACCCTTAAGGGGAGACACAGGTCTTCTGGCCCCCAAAAATTTTTTTTTAAAATCGACTTGTAAATTTTTTTCTCAATTTAGATGTCCTAGAGAAGCTATTGCTGCAATAATAACGCATTCTGATCAGTACTTATTTTGTTATTTTGTTCTAAAGTCAGCTTCATCACCGCTTTCGCTCGCAAACGCCCATCGAAAAGAGGCGAATTCAATACCTTCGTCTACGCCAACCGTTACCTGCAGCGCGGCCATTTTGGAATCATTCGAAAGCTGGATTCTTCTACATTCCGTTTTTAGCGGGAAAAGGGCACCAAGTCTGGCTGTTCTGAAGGTTCACGCTTTCGAAAAAGGGGGAATACTTGCACGACATTGGTGCCTTTGTACCACGTGGGGCAAATCCTGATATCTGATTGGACGACTGGGAGTTTTGTTTCTCGACAATGCGAGAGGCCATGTTAGACGTGGTTTGCACGCAGTCTAGTGCGCCGTAGCAACACGACAATGGCTGGCAGTCGACGAAAGTTCGCGACGGCTCATGCTTTCGGGAGAAAAACGCAAGCGGCGTTCTCGGATACCCGAGTGGCGTCCGATGAATCGGCAGTGACTACAACCAGCACAGCGACATGTGCCAGCGAGCGAACGGCAGCTACCGAAGCTACGGCCGCATACGCAATGTCTGCGGCTAGCAACACGTCGAGGGCAACGCGTGTTGACACACTTCTCATCACAGAAGCCGAACAAGTGGCAATTGAACGTCGCGTGGTGGAGTAACTACAGAAGCTGTCTTCGTTATCAGCTACCCACCGAAAGCAGTCACTTATCGGAGATTCCTCAGAAGCGGCGGTGAGCGGGACCGCGTTTACGATTCTAAGCCTAGCAGCTCTAAATCGCCTGCTTTGGTGCGCGAAATGCGAATTTTGCCGTGGCCCCTTGGAACGTGTTAAAGGGCGACCGGGAATATGAAGTGGCCGTGAAACTAGTGGTGAACTGTGCCATTTGCGACGACATAAGCACCAGATGGAACTCACCAAGAAGAGGGGAATAAAGGCTGAAAAAGACCAGCATCGGCTAGTGGCGTCTGACAAGAAGCACGCCAGAGCAGAATAGTTCATGCATGCCATAAAGAAGAGGTGCATGAAAGAGAGCGATGGTGATTATGTGCCTGGTGGCTTCTAGTGCAAAGTGGACTTGAAATTCTTGCTGCAATTGCTAAGAATAAATCTAGATCATGTCCTGGAACTTCGTTTTGCGTTTTCTCAAAAGCTGCATTTCTCCTATGACACGTGCTGTTGCCCACAGTATCTTTTGATGTAATAGTCCGATTTCAATTATTATTGTTGCATTCAAAAGCTTCTACACACAATAAAACTAATAAAGTATGATATCCCTTATGCTAGAATTTTTTTATGTGGCAATACAACAGATAAGAATTTTGAGCTTCATAACCACCACATTAGATATGGCAATAACTTTTGTAACTTAAATTACAATGATAGTCTAATTGTGATCTCTGATTGTTCTAGAATGGGTACATATAAATTTTTCTCTGATATTCAGTGGTAAAATTGTTGAAATGTTGGGCAAATTGAGTTTCAGAAGGTATTAATTATCCCAAAGACTACTTAAAATAAGAAAAAAATAGATTGCATACATGCTTCTAGCAGGCTAAAGTATACCTTGCCTGAAAATTTCATTTGTATATGACAAAAAAAAAAAAAAAAATCAAACACCAGTGTCTCCCCTTAAGGGGGGAGGTGGGTCCTAAAAATGTTTTTCTTATTTTTGGGTGAATCTTTAATAAATTCCACTGTCTGGGGTAATTTTTCGTGCTGATTTCAGATCTGTAATTAGATTTCTGATAGCTGTAGCAGTTCAAAAAATATTGAGGTCTGAACTCAAATTAATTTCAAACTCGTTACGGGGCTTTTTGATGATTCCGTCTTGCTAAACCAAAAACTAAGTGCATGACACCATTGCTAAAGACCTACTGTAGGGGGTGATGCTATTTTTATTCATTTAGAAGCATTTTGCGGACAAGAAAACAATCTTGCATTTATTATGAACATTTTTTTCTAATTAGCAGCGATTACTATACCTGAATGTAATTTTCATGACTGTGCAAGAGTAATAAAAATAGCATCACCCTCCAGATCATTTCAATACGAATAAAATGATGCCACCCTTGTCATTTTTCGCCAAAAACAACCCAGAAAAAACCCCCGCAAGGCGGAGTACAGTGTGCAAAAACATCGAACTGAAATAAACTCATTTGAAGTTTCAAACAAATGTAGCTTTTGCTGAAGTGAATCTACAGCAATACAAATGGCACCATTTTGAAGCTGTGCTTTGTAAGAATGGCCATACTAAATGTGTGACTGCACACTCTCAAAATAATAGCACACTGGCCACTGAACTAGCACAAGAAACTTTATTAGGCACCACGCTCTACAAAGAGCATGATGCCTGGGTTTCAAACCGAAGTGTAGAACTCTGTGTGGGCATGAATATAGTTCCAGTGTTGTACATGCAGGCTGCCTGATTGATAGCAGTCTCCATTACAATCAGTGAGGCACTTTTTTTTTTCATTTGGTAGAATTGACCGTGTTACTGAATGAAGGCTCTGAGTATAAGTAGCCTTCCAAGTCATCTTCACCTGACAGTGGCTGTGGATCAGAGAGCCAGTGATAGATATGCAGCTGCTAGGTGCTTTCCAGAATTTTACTTTTGTATGATGCCTCGATCACTTCTGCAGCCAGGTGTGTGCCAGCCCAAGGGGCCTAGTGAACAGAGCTCTTGATGAGGTTCTCTTTATGAAGGGGTGGTATGATAGATATTGTTACGAGCTATCGTGACAATATAATAATAGAGTGAACGCGCAATGTGCTTGGTTGCGAGTCCGAAGTGCCGATGTGCGAAATGTATAGCTGCAGATACAAGGAGCCGACGCGCGATGTGCTTAGTTTGCGCAGTTCAAGGTGCCGACGCGCGAAATGCCTAGTCGCGGGCTCGAGGACTCGACCCTCGATGCGCTTATTCGCGCAGTCCGAATTGCCGACGCGCAAAATGCCTAGTCGCGGGCTCTAGGAGTCGACACTCGACACGCTCATTCGCGCGGTCCTACGTGCCGACGCGCGAAATTCCTAGCTGCGGGCTCGAGGAGTCGACACTCGATGCGCTGGTTCGTGCAGTCGGAGGCGCCGATGCACAAAATGATTACGTGACGGTCCGAGAAGTCCGCGCGCGATGTGCATGATCGCAGAGTCGGAGGCTCCCTATGCGCGAAATGTTTAGCCGCGTTTCCGAGGATTGCGTGCGCGATACGAATTTGTCACGAATTCGAAACACCGAGTGCTGAAAGGCTTAGCCGCATGTCCGAGGATTCTGCGCGTGAATCTTGGTCGCGAAGTCCGCGTCACCGATGCTTGGAATGCTTAGCCGCGAGTCTGAAACGTCCACAAGCGTAGGGATCGGCCACGCTACTGCGATGTCCGCGTAGCGCCCGTTTTGACACGTCGAGATTACGGCGAGTGGAGACACCAAACTCGCGAGGTGCAGAGAGCCGAGCAGACGACGCGAGCGCCGGACCAATGGCGAACCGCGCTGGAGTCACGTGGCGGGCGCGGCCAATCGCAGACTCTGGCACGACCTTCAATCATTTGGTTTTTGTGCGCTTGTTTCTGTATGGAGGAGATCGCTGAAGCGGCAAATTTGAAAACGGAGAAATGCGCTTTCCAACGAGACCAAGATGGCGGCGCTCGGTCGCGCCGTTCCAGAGATATTGTGGCGTGAAAAACGCTGTTCTTTCTTGATTTCCGCGAGATTTTTCGCCACCTTGGCTAATGAAACGAATTTTTTAGAGCACTTCTAGGTGGTTTACAGGGATGATATTTGGGTATCATATAGAAAAAGGGTTATAGAAACTGAAAATGTGATTTTCAAAAAATCGGTTTTCTGGCCATTTTTCACGATCTAAAACCCGCGTCCCCCCTTAAAGGGACACTAAAGGTTAATATTAAGTCAACGTGGACTGTTGAAATAAAATCCCAGAAACCTCGAAACGCTTGTTTCATGCGAAGAAGAGACTTATATTAAGAGAAAATGCGTTCTGTAGCGTCCGCGTACCTCTAGCGCAGTTCAAATCTTCCGCCCTCGATCGGGAAGTGGTGATGTCATGGTCTCATAGTGACGTTGCGCCGTTGGTGAGTAAAACGGCGCCCCCAGACGGCGCTACGGCTTTCCTGCGCAAAACGCAAACGCACGGCCAGAAACAGAGCCAAGACAGAGCCGACAGCAGCGTGAAAGCGTAACTATGGTGGCTAGCAGAAGGGAAAGCGCATGACGATAAGCTGGTTCTTTATTTGATGACACAAACTTTGACGCTTGTTGCAATGGACGACCCTGACAACGCCACATTGGTTCGCGATGCTGAGCTCGACTTCAGCAATTTAAGCACTGATGAACGTGACCTGCTGCTGAGGGCTCGTGCTGCCGGCGTCGTTGCGTACTACTACGGCGGCAACTGTATGTCATGGCTGTACATATTGCACATTTGTAGCTTTTCCTTCGTAAAAACCAAATGCCGCACTCACTGTCCGCCATGAGAGGGCAATACAGATGTGTGATATCATCATGAGCAGCTGCAAGGTTGTAGGGACTTCTGTCGTCTACTAGAGGGGTCACGAATCCATATCCAAAGCTCAATAGTGCCGATAGTGTCCCTAGCACCTCCGCAAACCTGTTGCCATGCTGTTGTCTTTGTTTGCGTGCGCATGCGGCTTTAGACTTCAGCGAGCTTCGGTCACTGCAGTGTTTGCCTCGCCTTTTGCGTGACTAGCTGCCGTGTTGGACGCAGTGTGACTCCGGCCTGTAGCGGCTTCACAGTGCAGTGGCGGGTTCTAAGCTCTGACATACTTCCAGGTGTTCTTGAAATCGTACGTTGCAGAATTTCCGTGCCTTGTGCCATCGAAGAAAGTGGATCAGTTCGGATTCTGCACCACGTGTGCCTGTGATGTGAACATCTCGCATGGCGGCAAGTCTGACATCAAGGTCCACATCGCTTCGAAAAAGCACCAGGGATATGTGCGAGCCGCGGAAGGCCAGTCAAGCCTAGCAAGTTTTGTATGCAGCGACAACAACTTCGGTGTGATTCGTGCAGAATGCCTCTTCACGGTGTTTTTAGTTGAACACAACATCTCACTGAGTGCCAGCGATCATGCCGGACCGCTTTTCCAGAAGATGTTCCCAAGTGCGAAGAAGCCTGTGGTCGAACAAATACATAGTGATGAAGACATAGTCATTGGCAGCACAACCTTCTCTGTGGTTGAGACAGAGCTGCATTGAGAGAGGCCAGTTCTCTGCTGTGCGTCGGTACTTAACCGACAGTACTTACAATGTGCCTGTAGAGCGTCTTGCATTTCCTGCGTTGAATTTCAGGACCACTTTGGCTACGGCCGCTTCAATAGCGAACAACGAGGCATGCCGCTCCTTTGGCGCAAGTGCCCATGTCATTGAGTGCAAGCACTCATTATTCTGGGTCTTGCCCCATTGGCATCGCTGCAGTAGCCTCTATTAGAAAGCCTCTGATAGATCGGCAATAAGGCCTCGCAGACATGAGGAGGCAAGCTGCGGGGATGCTTTGGTGCAGGCTCGCCCTTAGCATTTGCAGCATTCTGCCGACACCACGAGTCAGACCCCATTGGCAAAGGTGTGGTTGGCGATCACTGCCCTTTGCGTTCACTGCCTCCAAGCGCATGATGGTGAAGGCCGTTTCGTCAGGGGGTGGGTGGAACCACGGCGTCGGCGCGTTTAGGGATAAGATTTTGCTTCCGCTCTGTCGCTGCGACGGATGACATTTCCCAAAGTTTCTCTTCTGCTTCCTTCTTCTCATCCTCTAACTGTTGTGGCAGCAAAATTTGCGTGTCAAAACACACACGGCCGCTCTCTGCGATGCTGTTGGCAGCTGACGAGCTCGTTAGTCTAGCGTCCGTTAGGCCTACTGTGGCGGCAGCGGCGACCGCTTCGGCGTCTGCACTGCCGATTGCAGCAAAGTCGTCATCCTCGTTGTCCCGAGTCATTGTGGCTTGAAGTTCTCCGATAGCGATCGCCTCAGTCGCTTCCCAAATTTGTTTTTGGTGCTGAACTTCTTGATTGGCCGAACCATAGCTGCAGTCAGTCGACAACACCAAGACAAAATTGCGCGCGCCTGTGCGCGTCTCGACAACACTAAGCAGACGACGGGAAGGCCACTAGCCCAATCGGGTGCCTAGACTTTGTCACGTGCGCCGAGCAGTTAATACAATGACGCATTTTTTTCTAGAAAGCCAATGAGCAAGGACAGCCAGCGACGGCGGGATTTTGAAGGTGAAGGGCGGCGCTTTCAAACGAGACCAAGACGGCCATGATAACCCGTGTGCGACGGCAACTGTTCGACGCAGAAAAAGTGTCATTTTTGCTTAAATTTGCGCTCAGATTCACCTCGCAGGCGTGTTACAAATTGAATTTGCGGCGAAAATAAGTGAAGCTAAACACTTCGCAAATTAGTGCAAAAATGGTTCTAGATTCCGAAAATGTCAGCTTCAAAAAGTCGATTTTTTCGAGATTTCCGGCCTTTTAGGACCCGTGTCCCTCCTTAAGGGGGGACACGGGTCTTGAAACGGCAAAAAATCACAAAAAAGCCGATTTTCGGAAAAGTGCATTTTTGCTACGTTTATATATTTAAGAATCCCTCCTTGAAATCTAGAAGCTAAATCTAATCGGAAAATAATAAAAAATCGCGCTTAAAGGGGCCAGGGGGAACGCAAAATCAGCAAAATTTGGTCAGAAATGTTCAAACTTCGCGCCGTCGCAATTTGCGAACGCGGTGGCCGGTGGCCGCCATCTTGCGCTTGTTTTGAAGCTGTTTTCCTTGTGCGCATTTTGCGGCAGTTCAAAATGGCATATGTTCGGTGCGCGGGAGCGCGATATGCGCCTTGTACGCATCCAACTTCCGATCTTCCGCAGCGATGTGCCGACTGCGTAGACGCTTTTCAGCGGCGGAACTGTGCTGTAGGCTGTCGCCAGTCGAAAATCCGACACACTGAGTCTGCCTGGAGCAGCAAGAGCTAATTAGAAGCTCCGCAGGAGCTTTCTAATAAAAAAACACATGCGTTCAACTTTAAGGCCTGTTTTCTCAGAATGGATTTTTTTCGCTAGTAGTGGTGCTGGGGAAGGCGATATCTCAAGAACCGCTCTTCAGATTTGTGTGCAGTTATTTTTATTCTGTTCCTGAATGACTTTGCCAGCGGGTAACAGGCTTCTTTTTTTTTGAAAGCTGGTGCAGTTAATTTATAATAAGCAATTAATTTTCTATGAATGTGGTCATTACTGGCTACATCAAATTCAAAGTTGTCTTAAAATTTTTTGGAGGGGAAATTAAAGAAAAGGGCTCTTTAGCCCCCTGGGATATCTGTCAAGGGATCATCACGGTGAATTTCTGCTTCCTTTGAGAATACCCGCTTTGCATTGGCACACAGAGCAAGGACACTGAGGATAGTAGTGCACCTGATGGCTGTCTATCACAATGATTTTTAGTCTCTTATTTTTTGTATTAAAAGCAAGTAAACAAGTGAGAAACAAGATCTTGATGCCGAGAGTTTTGGCTGTAAGAGACCTGCTGCTACAAGCAGCCTTTGTTTGCGCATGCTCTTTTGCAGAAGCCTGGTGGCCTGATGTTTCCTGATCGTGCCACTCTCTTCCTGTGTGCCATTGAGGACCGCCAGTACAAGGATGAGAAGATCAATTGTGAGTGTGTCTCTTAAGACTGCTGTGCTTGTTTGTGGCATGCACAGTTAAACTACCCTATTTACACAATTGTAAGTCGACCACTTCTTCTAAATTTGAAAATCTGAAGTGGGGGGGTCGACTTACAATCGAAACCAAAACATGGTACCGCCTAAAAAGTGGCAAGGGGCATGGGTTTGCGGACAGTGAGGGTGCACTTTTTTTGTCAGTTCCTCTCCCAGTACTGAGCTTATTCATAACTGAGCTTATTCATGCGAACAAGACTACGACGGACTAGTTCACACTGTTCCCATTGTGAATGTATACCAACTCGCCCAACTTTCTACTTTAATTCTGAGCTTATTGCGTGACATCAGGTGTGATGAGCGACTACTGGCAACTGGCACAGGGTTGAATGCCTCCGAGCTTGCAGGCATTTCTTGTCGTATAGTGAGGAACAGGCTGGCGTGGACAGCTAGCGGGAATTACTAAATTTTCCAAGTTAAGCTGGCGCGTCAGGTGGCCATGTTTGCGGCGTGAAATTCAAACCGTTATAGGGTAACTAAACGTTATCATATCAAAAAAAGTACTCCTATCCCTGTGTGCACTATGCTTTCTAGTTTCAAGACATGTGCCAACAGTGACCCTCTAAAAAGTAGTTTTTCTGTTAATGTACCTACAAACAATGGCTAAATTTATTTTTTCGAAAATAACATGCAGAAATACAGTAGTCGATGGATTTTTTGGACTCCACAAATTCGGACTTGATGGATATTCCGGACTTCATAAATGCACTGTTAGGGTTCCCATAGTGCTAATGCATTTTCGTGACCAATTTTTGGACGAATTTAGGCTCCAAAGTTTCATTTTCTAGATTAAATCGCCCATTCCAAGCCATGCTACCCAATTGTGGGTGGGGGCTGCCATGTTGGATATTCCGCTGGCTTGGCCAGGGTCAGCTTCCAGTAGCCTGCTGTATAGCCTCCAAGATTGGGAGGCGCCCGTTTCGATAGAGAGAGAGAGGGAGAGGCGCTATGAGCGATTAAATTTCCTGCCGCCGCTAGGTGCACTGTAGCGCGCTGGTGTGCCAGTGAGGTCTGCTGGGCAAGCAAGCGTAGGCATGCTTGCAAAGTCGAAGGGTCGAAGCAAAGTCGAAGGGTGGGTCTAATATCAATCTGCAGAAAACTAAAGTAATGTTTAACAGTCTCGGAAGGGAGCAGCAGTTTACAATAGGTAGTGAAGCACTGGAAGTGGTAAGGGAATACATCTACTTAGGACAGGTAGTGACTGCTGATCCAGATCATGAGACTGAAATAATCAGAAGAATAAGAATGGGCTGGGGTGCGTTTGGCAGGCATTCTGAGATCATGAACAGCAGGTTGCCATTATCCCTCAAGAGAAAAGTTTATAACAGCTGTGTCTTACCAGTACTCACGTACGGGGCAGAAACCTGGAGGATTACAAAAAGAGTTCTACTTAATTTGAAGACGACGCAACGAGCTATGGAAAGAAGAATGATAGGTGTAACGTTAAGGGATAAGAAAAGGGCAGATTGGGTGAGGGAACAAACGTGAGTTAATGATATCTTAGTTGAAATCAAGAAAAAGAAATGGGCATGGGCAGGACACGTAATAAGGAGGGAAGATAACCGATGGTCATTAAGAGTTACGGAATGGATTCCAAGGGAAGGAAAGCGTAGCAGAGGGTGGCAGAAAGTTAGGTGGATGGATGAGATTAAGAAGTTTGCAGGGACAAAATGGCCACGATTAGTACATGATCGGGGTAGTTGGAGAAGTATGGGAGAGGCCTTTGCCCTGCAGTGGGCATAACCAGGCTGTTGTTGATGATGATGATGATTACTGTATAGCACTGAGTAATGTTTCTTTTTTCTCATTTTTCTCAAAACATGGTTTTTGGACACTGCTTATTTGCTGCATCAGTATCTTTGGATCCAGGACAGCTACAGCTATTATTTTTTCTTTGCAGCGTGAAGCTGAATATGTTGGAAAAGTAATGCTGAGAGCAGATGTTTAATTTTCTATTCCAAAATTTTTTTTTATTTGCATTTACATTTGCTCTTACTATTGATACTGTGAACACAGAACTTCAATGGGCTGTAAGATGACAAATAGTTGTTCAATTCCTAATCTGTTTCCAGCATTGCGATCCTTATGCATTGCAGTATCCGTCTATATGTTTACAACTTTCCCTTTAGCAGTTAAATTTTAATTGTTCCAGCAAACAATAGAAGGTAATTACTAATTATCTCGGCAACTATGTATATGCATAATATAATTGGATATTTAGAATCAGCAAAAAAAAAAAACGGAATCGGCATATGCAATTTCACCAAATTTGATCAAGAAATAACATACCGTATTTACTCGCATAATGATCGCACTTTTTTGTCAGAAAAATTGACGCAAATTCAGGGGTGCGATCATTACGCGGGTTAAATTTCCCGCGAGAAATAAACATTTTTTTTCGTCCCGCGTTTGCTGCGGGATGCGGGTGCGGGACACCAAAACAAAAATGGCGGCCGGTGGAGCAAGCCGAACGCGCCGAACGCGATCTTTTTTTTTCTTCTCGTGAGTACATTACGTGCATTGAAACAGTTTCTTCCGTATCAGTGATAAATAATATCGTTAATATCGGCAAGTTTGCGGCAATAACGTAGACATGGCCGGCGTGCTGCGGAAACTGCGGCATCTGTCTTCACTACTATCCTAACACGGCACGTTTCCGCTAAGGGTAGGCAAATATCTTAGCTGTGTTAAAAGCGTCGGCGTATGAATAGGGTACCGTTTTAACGTATCAGTGTAAACGTGGCTACTATCATTGCCGCGCGCGATTTGTTGCGTGCTCACGAGTGCAGATGAAAAGAATCGAAAGGCGCCTTTTTTGTTTTTGTTGACCACAACCATTATAAAGCCTACCCATAATAAAGGCAAGTTTGGTTGTACGTCTTTTTGCCATGGAAGTGCGGAAAGTGATGAAAGTAATGAAATGAGGCATCTACTTAAGAATGTTTGGTGCGTGCAGACGAGTCGTTCGTGTAGCATTCGACAGATGGTAAGCGCGATCATTATTAGCTAGACTTGGCACACGACATATCGCTGCGGCAAGTTCAGGGTGCGATCATTACATGGGAAATAAAAAAAATCGAATTGTGACGACAAAATTCAGGGGTGCGATCATTATGTGAGTAAATACGGTAGGCTAGCTCTACAACCCATGTCCCCCTTTAATAGGGGAGGGGGACATAGGCCTTCGAGCCATTCCTTAATAAATACATGTTGTCATCATCAAGGGGGTACACGGCAATTGAAATGGTCAAATTGTCAAAATTTTCGATATTGTGATTTATTTTCTTTTAAGATCCACAGACATTTATTTACCTCACAGTGAAATATTATAACAAAATATGTGGTAGAAATCAAGAAAACAGCTATTTCGTAGAGTGCTGTCATAAAAAATTGCTGAAAAATTGGGCTTCGGAAGGCCCCGTCGCACTGCGGATCGCCTGGCTATTTGGCGACACCATCACCAGCACCACCATCTTGGTATCATTGTAAAGAGGAGAGATTGGAGCTAAAGATAGCTGGACCAACGCATTTCTCCACCGAAAAATAAACCAGCAAACGCAAGCGAAAAAAAAGGCAAACGTGGCAATGCGATTGGGCGTAGCAGTCACGTGAGGCACATGGCACACTCCATATTGGCTGTTGTAGATTTGAATTGCTGACGAACCTCTCTCGCTCGCATTTTCGCAGTAGCAAGCTGTCCGTTCCTATCAACGTGATTGACGATCATGGCATCTTACGCACGTTTTCTTCGATGAGCCCCAAAGGAATGAAGTTCCGAACGGCCCACATGACTACGGAAGACTATGAAAGGTGTAGAAAAGGAGAAAAACTACTCGTAGAAGCGGATGCCGCCGAGCTTGTTGACGAGGCACGACACGTCAGTGACTGGGAAAGTGCTCCCGCGTGCGCTGCTGACGACACGACCACAGAACACCTACGTGTCCACGAGTGATAATGGAGCGAGCGACGGTGACGGCGCATCTATGAGCGACGCCAAAGGCGCGACCGCAAGCGATGGTGACGTTACGTCCGCTTGTGGTCGTGACAGCAATGCGACATCGGCGGAGCAGAAGTTCTCGCGTCAAACATTCAACTGCGAATTTCAGTTCCAACTCCACTAATAAAGAGGTTGCGCCACGAGAGACACCAGCGGGCATTTTGAGTGCGCTGTCACCTGCCTCTGCACAACGGATGGATGCACAATGACCCAAAAGGCAACTAAGGTGTACGAAACTACTGCAAGAACACAAAAAACTACATCAATGTAAAGCAAATGTGCCCCCACAGGCAAAGGACTACATCGCAAGCGAGTTTCAGGGGCTCAAAATAAACATTTAAATGTTTACAACAAATGATACTTTGAGCTTTGTTTTCTCAGCTTTCATTTTTTGTGCAGTTGCTTTGTCATCCCAGTGCCATTTTACAACGAATGAAGACAAAATAATTCTGTCTTTCGCACTTGGATCCTGAAACGTTGATGAGTGCAATAAAGCTGTACATTTTTATTGCGCCTCATAAAAGAATTTATAATGGGTGTTTGCAAAAGTTGTTCGTAAGACAATATGCGTAGGAAAGCTGAAAAAATATTTTTATGCTCATTTTGGCATTTAAAAATTACACCAATAGTGCTTTATTGCACAGAATGGGCCTTAGTGAACATGCAGATGTGAAAATCTTGGCGAACTTATGTGTAATTCATTAAGTAATTTGCGGATGATCATTAGAGGCTGTCAATTGCTGTAACTCGAAAACTATAATAGATAGCCCAAAAATAATTTGAGTTATGATATTGCTATGGAATAGTATTTCCAGTGATAAAGAGGCGAGCTGTAAGAAGAAGACGACGACGAGGATTGGAGGCTAGCGCATGCTGTTGCCTCTAGGCCAAGTGCGGCGTATTACGTTATAAATATACTTGTACATAGCTTTTCATCTGCGTCTTATGTAACATATCTGGTGAAGGTGGACGTTCACTATACCACGTCACGGAGCTTCGCAGTGGACGGTACGTCGAGCCTTCCTTCATGGCTCCCGGCGATGACAACTCGACTCGGCCGCCTCCTACACCTGCTGCCACTTCGACGACCTACATCACTCTCCCTGCTCCTCGTGATCCTGGCGTATTCTCGGGCAAAAATGGGGAAGGTGTTGAGGACTGGATCAGCCTGTACAAACACGTCAGCCGCAATAACCGGTGGGACCCTACTATCATGCTCGCCAACGTAGTCTTTTACCTCAGTGGCACACCTCGAGTTTGGTTTCGGACGCACGAAGATGAGCTCGCCAGTTGGGATTCGCTCAAGCAAAAGCTCCGAGACTTGTTCGGCAACGCCTATGCTTGCCAACTTGCCATGCAGAAGGCGCTTTCCGGCCGTGTGCAGACGTCAACAGAGCCCTATGTTGCGTACATTCAGGACTACTTGGCTCTGTGCCGCAAAGTTGACTCGCGCATGACTGAGTCAGACAAGGTATCCCACATCCTCAAAGGCATTGCCAATGACGCCTTCAACTTGCTCGTATTCAACGTCACGACGGTGGATGCAGATATAGAAGAGAGTCGCCGCCTGGAACACGCTAAAAGCCGACGTATCGACCAGCAGTTTGCCTGTTTGCCCAACACCCCAGCGACATCTTCCTGTGCCGATGCTCCTCGTCCCAACAACACTGGCGATATTACCAGGATTGTCCGGCGTGAGATCGAGGCTGCCTATCCGGCTGCCTTCGACTCAAGCCCCTCCAACGCACCTGCAGTCATGGTTTCCCTGACCCCGGCAGTTGTCTGCCAGGAGTTCGAAAACATGGGTCTTCACACCATCTGCTTGACCCATCGCCCTGATAACCGCCCGGCTTCTTCGATTCCGCCCCGACCCCTATCTTCGTACCCACCACGTTTCCGTGACCCATCTGAATGGCGCACTGCTGACGACAAGCCCATTTGTTTTCACTGCCATCGAATCGGGCACATTTCTCGGCACCGTCACAGTCGCTGGACTTCCCCGACCCGGTCTGCTTATACTGCCTACTCGCCCCTCAGGTGGCCCTTCTCGTCCCTATGCCACACGCTCCGATAATGCCCCCACTGATTCTCCTATTCTTGTTCACCTTTGCCCCAACGACGACAATCTCGCTCTCCCCAGCCTCGTCGCTCCTTTTCGCAGACTCCCTTCGGACGCCGCTCCCAGCCGGAAAACTAGATGATGCAGCGCCTCGAGGTGACGCTGCATTGCTCCCTACGCCGCCAAATCCTCTACTGACGTTGCCCACTCATCTGAACCTTCTTGACGTGCAAGTTGACGGTGTTTCTGTATCTGCTCTTATAGACACTGGGGCGCATTTGTCGGTAATGAGCGCTGACCTTCGTAACCGCCTGAAGAAAATAATCACGCCCGCCACAACGCCTGTTGTCCGTGTCGCCGATGGCAGAACAGCCCCCGTAATTGGTATGTGTACCGCTCGTGTCTCCTTCGCAGATCGCTCCGCAATCGTGCTATTCAATCTTCGCCCATTGTCCCCACGACATCATCCTCGGCTTAGACTTCCTCTCTGCACATTCTGCTCTCATCGATTGTTCCGCTGGTACTCTCCGCCTTGACCTGCCTCTTCTGGATTCCGCTGAACCACAACTCAGTCGCCTCAATTCCGTCGACTTCGTTCGCTTGCCACCTTCATCGCTGACTTACGTTGACTTAGTGTCATCCCCACCAGTGCCCGACGGTAACTATATCATGGCTCCTGTACAAAATGTCCTACTTACACACGGGATCGCAGTAACTCATACCGTTTTATCTATTACTGCGAATTGTCTACCTGCCAGTGGCCAATGTTCGCTTGACGACACGAGTGCTGCGACGCGGTATGTCTCTGGTCCAGCTTTGCTCATTCGAGAATTGCTCAATAGCATCTATTGCAGTAGACGACAATTCAGCCGATCCTCCTCTACCATCGCAGTCGGCAACTTGTACCATCACCGACTTACAGAAAATGATTGCGCCTGACATGCCGTCTGAGCATGCTCGTGAGCTCTACCGCGTTCTGTTTTCCTACCACAATATTTTTTACCTTAACCATCGTCCCTTGGCCCAAACTACAGCTGTTAAACATCGCATTAATACCGGCGATGCCCCTCCTATTCATCGCCGCCCGTATCGAGTGTCACCGGCTGAACGTCATGTTATTCACGCAGAAGTTCACAAAATGCTTGCCAAGAACATCATAGAACTGTCATGTAGTCCATGGGCATCACCTGTTGTACTGGTAAAAAAGGATGGCTCATGGTGCTTTTGCGTGGATTATTGGCACTTTAACAGGGTTACTGTGTATCCCCTACCTCGGATTGATGACACCCTTGACTGCCTCCACGGTGCTCGCTACTTGTCCTCTATTGACCTTCGCTCCAGCTACTGGCAGATTGCCGTGGACAATCTCTACCGCGAGAAGACTGCTTTTGTAACACCCGACGGTCTTTATCAATTCAAAGTGATGCCGTTCAGTCTATGTAACACTCCTGCCACTTTTGAACGCACGATGGACTCCCTTCACGGTTTCAAATGGTCCACGTGCCTGTGCTACTTGGACGACATTATAGTATTCTCCCCTACATTCGCTATGCACCTCGAGCGCCTCTCGGCAGTCCTGGACGTTTTTTGTCGAGCCGGTCTGCAACTCAACGCATCGAAGTACCAATTTGACCGTCGCCAGAGTACCGTCCTTGGGCATCTCGTTGACGCGAACGGAGTGCAACCGGACCCAGGCAAGATCCATGCTGTTACGCACTTCCCTGTTCCGAAGTGTGTCAAGGATTTGCACAGCTTCATCGGCCTTCGTACTTCCACCGTATCGTGCAAAATTTTGCGGCCATAGCACGACCACTAACCGAGCTTTGAAAAAAGACGCCTGTTGTATTTAGTTTCGTTATTAATTTGAGTTCTTTATTCCCCAGGGGGCACGTCTGTTCATCGTTATACAGTCGAACCCGGCTATATCGAACTCGCCAAAAAACGCCTATCAGTTCGATATAGAGCATAATTCGATATAAGCCTGCTAAATAATTGGATGTCATAAAAGCACATACCTATCAAAAAATCACTTTATTGATGAAACTAGCTTAGTTTCGCACGAAATAGTCCTGCATTTTCTTCTGCTTGGGCAATTTCGCTGCGTGCCAGGCACGCACTTTTCCACTTTGTTTAAGGAGTCGGAGCAGCTGAGGCCGCAACATTCCGCATTCGCGCAGAAGCACCGGACTAGTGCGAGCGCACCAATCACTTCGGAGGATGTGGGCCAAAGACGGTCGTTGCTTTCCTCGTTGTGCCCATTTTCACTTGTGCTCGGCACGATGTCAGCAATGTAGTCTTCGTTTCCGGGCTCTCCCGTGGTCGCGACACCATCATTTGCACTCACAAACTCGTCCACCGTTGATTCGTCAACAGCTTCCGGAAATTGTGACAGCTCGCTCCAAACTTCGGCAACAACGGCAACGTCGCATTAATCAGAATTTACAGTCATCACCGAGCACGCGGAAGTCGGTACGGCTGAAGCTATTTTGGATGAACCACTCGTACACGGTCGTGTGTACGCGTCGGGCGCCACGGGCGTAACTACGGGCACTGGGTCGCGAGTTAGGCCGCTTTAGCCCTAATTTCCCCCTTCAAGATCGTGCCGAGAGTGCACCTCGGAATCTTGTACGTTGCGGGGACATCCGACTTGTCACCGCGTTCGACCCGATTTATGATTTCGAGCTCCACGACGAAAGGCGAATTCTGCCGCTTCATCACGGCAACACTGCGGGAGAAGGCGCACACAATGAATCAGATAAGCCGCGAGACAACTCGCACTTTCGCTGCTTTCGCCATCTTGCACGACGAGGGCACAAGAGCCTCTGATTGGCTGTCTGAGCAAGCGCTGCGGGCGGGCGGGCCAGGATCATTTTTTGTAGGGGGGTGTCGGCGGCTCCGAGGTAGCGCGGTCACGTAGGGAGAGCGGTTGGATGGAGCCGCGCCGCCGGGTTTTCCCGTCACTGCGAGGGAAAGCCAACTTCCGGAGGCACTTTCCGCCGCTTGACGTTCGATATATCGGGAGTCGCTACTAGTTTTGTTCGATGTAAGCGTAATTTTTGCTATATATACTCATTGTAACTATACCGTGTCCAGAAATTG
Organism: Dermacentor andersoni; assembly: GCF_023375885.2. NCBI lineage: Eukaryota > Metazoa > Arthropoda > Arachnida > Ixodida > Ixodidae > Dermacentor > Dermacentor andersoni. Next base: position 214,647,481 of record NC_092817.1, read on the forward strand.
TTCGATATATGGAATAATTCGATGTAAACGGGTTCGATATAGTCGGGTTCGACTGTATATATATATATATATATATATATATATATATATATATATGGTTGTATATGTTGAATAAACGGCTTTGTACTTCGGGACGGCTGGAGCCTGACTTCCACCTTCCCTCAATATCACATTGGCGACGAGGATGTCATGAACTTACCCCCAGCCCCGCTGCGCCGTCCGTATCCGCCCACCATGAGCTTCACCGGGCTTGCTCCACCACCGTTTTTCCTTCCGACGCCCGGCCGTCCGTCATTGCCATGGGAGCAGTGGGACAGTGGGAGCAGATGTTCAGCATGTACTCGCTGGCATCTGGAGCCGCTGCATTCAAGCCAGAGCGACGCAAGGCCATTCTTTTGCATTCTTTGTGGGCGGAGGGCCAGCGTATTTATCAGACGCTACAGGCCGGGACAAGCGCCGCAGCACCAGCAACGCCAAGTGCTGCAGCACTCGCCGATGACAAGTCTGTCGTGGCACCTTCTGACGAATACGACTCTGCACTCGCCGCATTACAGAACTAGTTTTCGATGTCGCACAACGTTATCATAGAGCGTCATCGCTTTCACAGCCGCTTCGGTTTGTACCATTGATGGTCACATAATGTGTTGCAAGTGTGAGAGCATTTGCGAAAATTAAAGCACCCCGCAGTCGTCACATTGGCTGAACAAGCTGCGCACTGTACTCGTGCATCGCGTGCATAGTCGGGTGAGGCTGTAGGGGGGATCAACAGCGCTATGCGTCGTCACACTGCCCACCATGGTTGGCGCACGCCTGCCGATCAGCCATGGTCTTCAGAAGACAATGGATGAAAATCCAGGGTGTCTACCAACCGCGAAAACCAAGAATTCTCAGGGATTTTGAGTAGTCTGGAAAAACTCGGGGAAAACTCGGGGAATTTGTGCCTCTATCAGGGAAAATTAGCTGTAGATTTATTGAAAGGGTCGAAAGTTGCGGTAATGCTGGTTCGAGTAACAGACAGGAATCGTAATGAATCATTGATGCCCTTTCGTCGGCTGGAAAAATTGCCAGTGTACAGTCAACGACCGGCTTTCTGAATTGCCGATAATTTGGACGGCTTCGCGGCATCACCACATACCCCAGAGAGTCTATGTACCAGAACGTCTGAAATCTCGAATGCAAGAACTCTTCGCCATCCGATTTTCCGGATGCTGTGCCGTGACCGCAGGTCCAAAACGACATTAATCAAAGCCACCACCCCTGCCATTTTGATTACCTCGCCGCCTCGAACCGGCGCTCGCACGCAGATCCGCTGGCAGCCGTAGCCACCACTGTGGCAACGCTAGGCCTAGCTACTTCAACGTTCGCTATGAAGCTTCTTGCCGTTGGGTGCCGCATTTTTTTATTGAAAGAATTCGCTGCTGTCAGCAATGGCATGTGCTCCGTCATTGTGGTCCTCGCGATTGGCTTAGAAGCTTGAAAAGCACAGTGCTTTGCATAATGCCAGTTTCCGAAAGTCAGCTTCGCTTCTGTACAGAAATGTTACTTGGTGAAGCCTATGCAAAAGTATTGCAGTGAAGCATAACAAGCGTGGGAAGGGCTCTAGGCACTGGACGCAGTATGTATTCCGTAATTATACACGTGTGCATCTGGTATTTCCTGTCACAGTACGAGCACCACTATTCCTAATACATGCACCGACAGGCCTTCAGGCCGATGTGCCTGTGGCGGTTTGAGCCCTTGAGAGCACTAAATGACATGCATTTATTTTTTCCAACTTACCGATTTTTCGGACGTTTTTACAGCCCCAGGCAACTGACCAAGACGCTTCAAATGGTCCGTGGGGCGAACGAGGGGTGAAAGAAGGAAAGAACCTACACATTGAGGACAGGACAGGACAACTGTCCTGTGCTCTCCTGTGTCCTTTCACTCCGTCTTCGTCTTGTTCGAACTGTTCCCATTATGAATGCAGGTGTCCCTCATCCAAACCAAAATAAAATCTTTAAAGCAGTGAAACACTGAGGCATCGTGCGCGAGCTGAAGGCATGTCAGGACATTTGAGGTTGACTGACAAGCTGTTGAGAGAGAATCTCAATTGTGACAAAGTTCGGGCCTCATACCACTGAGCTTGTTATCAGTTGATAGAAATAGCTCATATTCGAAAATATTTGCTTCTGTATGTATCCTTTTTCGTATTTGGGGATGTCCGACTCGGTTTGCACTTTTTGAAGACATTTTATTTGCTGTGCATTTTACTGACCCCTCCTTTCTATTCTCTTCTTGAATAACATGAACACTACTCCTTAGTATTCACGCTGAATCAAGTTGTCTTCTGAAATTTTTTTTCATGTGCTTATAGAGAGTGACAGCATCGGGCGACGTGGTTTCAGTCCATCATCATCATCGTCATCAGCCTGGTTACGCCCATTGCAGGGTAAAGGCCTCTCCCATATTTCTCCAACTACCCCGTCATGTACTAATTGTGGCCATGTTGTCCCTGCAAACGTCTTAATCTCATCCGCCCACCTAACTTTCTGCCGCCCCCCGCTACGCTTCCCTTCCCTTGGGATTCAGTCCATAACCCTTAATGACCATCGGTTATCTTCCCACCGCATTACATGTCCTGCCCATGCCCATTTCTTTTTCTTGATTTCAACTAAGATGTCATTAACTCGGGTTTGTTCCCTCACCCAATCTGCTCTTTTCTTATCCCTTAACGTTACACCTATCATTTTTCTCTCCATAGCTCGTTGCGTCGTCCTCAATTTGAGTAGAACCCTTTTCGTAAGCCTCCAGGTTTCTGCCCCGTAGGTGAGTACTGGTAAAACACAGCTATTATACACTTTTCTCTTCAGGGATAATGGCAACCTGCTGTTCATGATCTGAGAATGCCTGCCAAACGCACCCCAGCCCATTCTTATTCTTCTGATTATTTCCGTCTCATGATCCGGATCCGTCGTCACTACCTGTCCTAAGTAGATGTATTCCTTTAACAATTCCAGTGCCTCACTACCTATCGTAAACTGCTGTTCTCTTCCGAGACTGTTAAACATTACTTTAGTTTTCTGCAGATTAATTTTTAGACCCACCCTTCTGCTTTGCCTCTCCAGGTCAGTGAGCATGCATTGCAATTGGTCCCCTGAGTTACTAAGCAAGGCAATATCATCAGCGAATCGCAAGTTACTAAGGTATTCTCCATTAACTTTGATCCCCAATTCTTCCCAATCCAGGTCTCTGAATACCTCCTGTAAACATGCTGTGAATAACATATAAGAGATCGTATCTCCCTGTCTGACGCCTTTCTTTATTTGGATTTTGTTGCTTTCTTTATGGAGGACTATGGTGGCTGTCCATCTCAACATAAAACATAGTTCTGCTTCACTCACGGAATTTCGCAAGGGCACTCGGGGAAAACCTGGAAAACTCTGGGAATTTGGAAATGTCAACTTGGTAGGCACCCTGTGGGTCTAAAAATTAATCTGCAGAAATCTAAAGTAATGCTTAAGTCTCGGAAGAGAACAGCAGTTTACAATAGGTAGTGAGGAAATGGAAGTGGTAAGGGAATACATCTGCTTAGGGCAGGTAGTGACTGCGGATCTGGATCATGAGACTGAAATAATCGGAAAAATAAGAATGGGCTGGAGTTCGTTTGGAAGGCATTCTCAGATCATGAACAGCAGGTTGCCATTATCCCTCAAAAGAAAAGTGTATAAAAGCTGTGTCTTACCAGTGCTCACCTACGGGGCAGAAACCTGGAGGCTTACGAAAAGGGTTCTACTTAAACTGTGGACGACGCAACGAGCTATGGAAAGAAGAATGATAGGTGTAACGTTAAGGGATAAGAAAAGAGCAGATTGGGTGAGGGAACAAACGCGAGTTAATGATATCTTCGTTGAAATCAATAAAAAGAAATGGGCATGGACAGGCCATCTAATGAGGAGGGAAGATAACCGATGGTCATTAAGGGTTATGGACTGGATTCCAAGACACGGGAAGCGTATCTAGGGGCAGCAGGAAGTTAGGTGGGCAGATGAGATTAAGGAGTTTGCAGAGACAACAGGGCCACAATTAGCACATGATCGTGGTAGTTGAAGAAGTACGGGAGAGGCCTTTGCTCTGCAATGGGCGTAGCCAGGATGATGATGATGACGATGATGATGATGATGATGAAAGTCTTTCTAAGCTTTGTAGCACTGCCTGCTATGTGTAAAATGGGGTAGTATTCACTGTAGTATTGCATTTCATGCCTTGTTTGTGCTGCTGCACACCAAAAGATTCAAATTCGTCTTATTTGGCACTTGCTAAATCATTATCTTGCATCGCTCAATGCCAGGTATGTATTAACAAAGTTGCACTAGGGGTAGTGATTTAGTGCTCATTGTACAGAACGGAGATGTGCTCACTGGCACCTCTTGGCATCTCAACATTCTGTGGTGCATGAGGTGGGTTTGCTGGGACTTGAATTGTCTGCAATGTGGGCAACACAAGAGGCAATGGTGAGCAAAGTCCTGTAGGCCTCACTAGGAGGTGGCCGGATGGCGCGACAATGCTGCCATAGTTGGCATAATAGTCACCAATTAGGCGGAGGTAGCTGAGGAGAGGAAGCCACCTTGACCAAGGTTTATGACAGCTGGCTAACCATGGTGCCAATGGTCCCTGGGAGATGCGACTGCCTGGGACGGGTGTGCTAGCTTGTTCTATGCAGGCTGCACCAAGCTAGAAGTTGACTTCCCCTGTGTTGTTGTGTGCGCAGGGTGGGACAGCGTGTATGGCTTCAACATGAGCTGCATCCGCAAGGTGGCCATCTCAGAGCCACTGGTCGATGTGGTGGACCCTAAGCAGGTGGTGACCAACGCCTGCCTGCTCAAGGAGGTCGACCTGTACACTGTGCGTGTTGAGGATCTCTCCTTCACTTCGCCATTTCACCTGCAAGTGCGCCGGGACGACTACATCCAGGCCTTTGTCACCTTCTTCAATGTTGAGTTCACCAAGTGCCACAAGCGCACGGGATTCTCCACAGGTACTGTGCGCTGCTTACATGAAAATTGTGTGCTAGAGCACTGCATCACAGTAAAGGACATCGAGAGGATGACTGATTTTACTGGGGACAGCAGATACGAGCTGATTTTGTTTTTGATTGTTCGTTATCCTTTAGATTAGGCAGTGCACATGATGGAATGAAAGCTGTCGCAGACATTGCCTACCATGTGCAAGTTTTATGAGCCTTCAACTTGTGAGGGAGCCTCATAACGTAGTCCTGTAGTTTTTGAGGTAGCACTGGAGTTCTCAAAGTATTGCAAGATTTCTGCGAAGGTCACATAGTGGTTCTCATAGCTGCTGCCTACAGTAATTGAGTTAAGGGGAGACGCTCCTCAGAAACCTTTTTTTTTAATATTAATGCTAGACAAATGAAAATTGCACCACTTATATAGCTTGATATCCTCATTCCAAATCTGTTCTTAGATTTAGGATAGCTTGATGCTTTCATGTCCTAAGTGCCATGCATAAGTGAAAAACAGTGCATGTTTGTGCAGCTACTGGACCTAGCAGTTGGCATGATATAGCTGTGCAAAATGGCTTTTCTTGTCCCTAACACTCCACTGAGTGCTAATAACCAAGATAATGCAATTCCCTTGACAGGCAACATTTTGAGAGAATTTCATATATGATGCTTCGTTTTCAGTGACTGGTACCCAAGGGTATTGAACATTTCCATTCTTAAAAATAAACTGGTTGCACTAAAATCTAGATCAGTGCATTCTACACATCTTAAAGATGATGCACACCAAATTTGGTCTTGATTGGACCACAATAAGTACATAAAATGTCATGCACAAAAGCCATGTTTGGCCAAAAATATGAAGCTGAGAAAAACACGATTGAAAGTTATAAAAGTTCTTTATTTGTGTTGTAGCGCTGAAATCTATATAAAAATTGCACATAATGCAGGCCAGGGTATCTAGATCCAGTGCACTACTTTAGAATTCACCAGCGCATATGTTGTTCTCTCATAGAGTCTTCGTGAGCACCATGCTGACCCACTTCCTGCGCTGTTACTTTCCGAGCCAACTCCAAGTTCAGTCACTGCTTTTGTAGCAGCGAGGTGCACTTTCTTTGTTACGGCGGTGAACGATTTATGGTGCATCGGTTTTGGTAAACCAAGAACTGCACAAAATCGGACGAGTTGATTGTGTACAGCTCTAAATGCGCGCGCCGCAACCACTGCCTTGATATTCACGGGGAAACTCTCTCTTGGGCTGGCCGAAGGGCGCGCTCCATCGTTAGCGTCGTCTGCCGGAGATGCATGCCGCGACGAATACGTTGATGAGATAACGGACGTGGTACATGCTGCATTGTTGCAACACAACCACAAAAACGACGCGAGTCGTTTCTGTTTTTTGGCCAACTCACGGATAAAAAGGTCACGCCGGACATGCCGCGGCGCTCACGTTCCCGACGCCGATCTCGCAGATAAAGGTGCTTGCCGTCTCCTCGCCGCTCCTATCTTGATTGTCGAAGATTATCTACTTTTTCTCCGATGCGCTGTCAACGAAACTTAAGCGGCCGGCCGCTCTGAACCGTCGAAAGCGTCGCCGTCACCTAGGTTAGGCTTAGCTGCCGCGGACGTCTCCATTGCACACCGCTTGACTTTGCGGCGAGTCCCCTTGAACTTGTGCTTCGACCGATACTTTCTAGATCGAAAATCGCGTTTCTTCATGGGATCCATCAAAACAAGGAGCAGAAAAATGCCTGAAAGCCTGGGAACACGTCGAGAGAGCGTCGCGTCGCAGAAAGAGCAGACAACCTGTGGCCGCGTCGTGCGCTAGCAGCCAATGGCGTGGCCGGAATCGCACCACGTGATTTAGAAATCCAGCGAAAGCGCTCGGTTTTGGCGGTGAAATGTTGTTTTTATTATTACTTCTCGGGGAGATTGTGACGCGGCAAAGCCGACCTCGGAGAGAAAAAGCGTAGGCCTACTGCCTTGCACAAGCCCAATAGCTTGCGACGCCGCGATTTGGCAGGAACTTTGATCAAGTGCTTCAGGTTTGCTGACGACTACCTGGTAGTTATCCGCTCCCAAAACAGTTCCAAAATAATGGGAGATATTCTCGCCACTTTTGATAAAGAAGGAATGGGTCTCAGATTTACTCATGAACTGCCCAGTAATAAGGAAATTCAATTTTTTGGATTTGCAGTTAAGATTAACAGCGCAACATATTTGTTGGCATTATAACCCCAGGACTAGCAAACGAATTCTAAACTACGCCTCGGCACACTCAAAACTTGTGAAAAGAGGAATTGTTATGACGTGTTTGGGTTCCGCACTTAGAAAGTCATGCCACCACCTCACCAATCTGAGCTTTTCGCTACGACTCAATCGTCTAGAGAAGGCCGGTTTTCCTAAATCCATTATTGTGTCAATATGTGAAGGGCTAGTGAAGAAAATAAAGAAAGGGGAAGCACCCCAAAGACAGATCGAAAAAGTTAAAAAAAGTACGCAGTCATCTCTTATGTACATCAGATGGGGCATGGGTTAAAAAAGACAGCCATGAAATATGGTGTTCAAGTAATCTTTTCAGCAAAGAACTCCTTAAACAAGATTTGCAATCTTGTCAATAGACCTAAACAGGCGTCCAAAGCTACATGCCACGTCAAACACTCGGGGCAGCTTGTGGCATGCTCGGCGGGAGTGGTCTACGTCATTCCACTTTCGTGCGGCAAAATGTACTTTGGGCAGACGGGACGCTGCCTTAACATCCGCCTTAGGGAGCACCAAGGTGCGATCAGGAATGAAACAGGTTCGAATCTGGCCGCGCATTGTAGAGTCTGCTCATGCAAACCCATGTTTGAACAAACGGAAATACTGTATAAAAATATGCATCAAATTAACAGTGAGATTGTAAAGGCCTACTTCATGCATGTGAACTCGAGCGCATGCGTCAGCCAGCCTTCTATCACTCTACAGGATAAAGAAGCCGAATTTTTGAATGGCAAGATAGGCTAACACCCTTGTAAACGTCACTTTACACGTGTTTACATTTTCTGTATATTAAAGTCCGTTGCTTGAAATAATAAACCAGTTGTTAGTCTGCGCTCGTGTTGTGTTCTGCCTCTCGTCCTTCTCCGGGTTGCGCTGCCCACTCATAGGAACATGTTCAATCACCAACTCGCCCAGCTTGCCGTCTTAAGGGGAGACGCGGGTCGAAAAACGGTGATTTTCATCAGAAAAGTCAGTTTCACGTTTTTGACTGTTTCAGCAAGATTGACCCCTCCTCTTTCACATATAAAGAAATCAGAGCCGTAAATGATTGGGAAATTATAAATAAACTTGGTGAAAGCACCCTAGGTGGCGAGAAAAGGTGCAAATCTGGCCCATTTTCCAGCGCGTGATGCGTCAAATCGCGGCGTCGCAAGCTATTGGGCTTGTGCAAGGCAGTAGGCCTACGCTTTTTCTCTCCGAGGTCGGCTTTGCCGCGTCACAATCTCCCCGGGAAGTAATAATAAAAACAACATTTCACCGCCAAAACCGAGCGCTTTCGCTGGCTTTCTAAATCACGTGGTGCGATTCCAGCCACGCCATTGGCTGCTACCGCGCGACGCGACCGCAGGTTGTCTGCTCTTTCTGCGACGCGCCGCTCTCTCGACGTGTTCCCAGGCTTTCAGGCATTTTTCTGCTCCTTGTTTCGATGGATCCCGTGAAGAAACTCGATTTTCGATCTCGAAAGTATCTGTCGAAGCACAAGTTCAAGGGGACTCGCCGCAAAGTCAAGCGGCGTGCAATGGAGACGTCCACGGCAGCTAAGCCTAACCTAGGTGACGGCGACGCTTTCGACGGTTCAGAGCCGGCCGGCAGCTCAAGTTTCGTTGACAGCGCAGACGAATTCGTCAGCGCATCGGAGAAAAAGTAGATAATCTTCGACAATCAAGATAGGAGCGGCGAGGAGACGGCAAGCACCTTTATCTGCGAGATCGGCGTCGGGAACGTGAGAGCCGCAGCATGTCCGGCGTGCGGACGGCGCGACCTTTTTATCCGTGAGTTGGCCAAAAAACGGAAATGACTCGCGTCGTTTTCGGGGTTGTGTTGCAACAATGCAGCGTGTACCATGTCCGTTATCTCATCAACGTATTCGTCGCGGCGTGCATCTCCGGTAGACGACGCTAACGGTGGAGCGCGCCCTTCGGCCAGCCCAAGAGAAAGTTTCGCCGTGAATATCAAGGCAGTGGTTGTGGCGCGCGCTTTTAGAGCTGTACACAATCAACTCGTCCGATTTTGTGCAGTTCTTGGTTTACCAAAACCGATGCACCATAAATCGTTCACTGCCATAACAAAGAAAGTGCACCTCGCTGCTACAAGAGCAGTGACTGAACTTGGAGTTGGCTCGGAAAGTAACAGCGCAGGAAGTGGGTCAGCATGGTGCTCACGAAGACTCTATGAGAGAACGACATATAGCGCAGGTGAATTCTAAAGTAGTGCACTGGATCTAGATATCGTGGCCTGCATTATGTGCAATTTTTATATAGATTTCAGCGCTACAACACAAATAAAGAACTTTTATAACTTTCAATCGTGTTTTTCTCAGCTTCATATTTTTGGCCAAACATGGCTTTTGTGCACGACATTTGATGTACTTATTGTGGTCCAGTCAAGACCAAATTTGGTGTGCATCATCTTTAAGATGTGTAGAATGCACTGATCTAGATTTTAGTGCAACCAGTTTATTTTTAAGAATGGAAATATTCAAATATCCTTGGGTACCAGTCACTGAAAACGAAGCATCAGATATGAAATTCTCTCAAAATGTTGCCTGTCAAGGGAATTGCATTATCTTGGTTATTAGCACTCAGTGGAGTGTTAGGGACAAGAAAAGCCATTTTGCACTGCTATATCATGCCAACTGCTAGGTCCAGTAGCTGCACAAACATACACTGTTTTTCACTTATGCATGGCACTTAGGACATGAAAGCATCAAGGTATCCTAAAACTAAAAACAGATTTGGAATGAGGATATCAAGCTATATAAGTGGTACAATTTTCATTTGTCTAGCATTAATATTTAAAAAAAAAGGTTTCTGAGGAGCGTCTCCCCTTAATCCTGGAAAGCTTGTCAAAATGAAACTGCCCTGCACAAAACTGCAGCTGCTATCGACGTGATTGGGGATGGCAACTACGTACTCGTAAAAGCACGCAGCCTACGCGCGCACTTTATTCAAAGCCAGCATTTTCTGAATAACTTCATATTTGGATTAGAAACGCACTCTGTTTGAACAGCTATAGTGCAATTAGGTCGTGTCCAAAAACCGACATCTATGATGTGTTTCCGGCTCTCGCAATCGCTTCCGCTGCACGCTGCCACCAAGAAAGGCTTTGAGATCTCCATCTGTGATCTAGATGGTCTCATTGCTGGGGTGTGGATTTTTATGCCACCTATTACAGACCAAAACGATACAACAGTCTCAGATATTCGCTTTGTGACCGGTGAGCGAACTGCTTGGTAAGTGGGCTGTTATGCTCTTTGTGCAGCTCCCGAGGCAGCCTACACCCATTGGAAGCAGACAGTGTTCTACTTTGATGATTACATGACCGTCAAAAAGGGTGAAGAGATCTGCGGTGTGTTCAGCATGAAGCCCAACCCTAAGAACAAGGTATGTGCCTCCACTTGTTATGGACAGCTTTGTCAAGGAGTTTAGAAAAGGTGCACAGTCTTGTGGTCAAGGGATCTGGTTTTACACTGCTTACTCACTTAAGAGACATTGGAATTACACTTTAATGACTCATTGGATTGAAATGGAATGGATTGAAAGGGAAGATATGAAAAGTCTTAATCTTCCAACCCATTGTTTGAGCAAATACAGTCGCTGACGGATATTTTGCACCAAAAATTCGGACTTGATAGATATTCTGGGCTTTATAAGTGCACCGTCAGGGTTCCCATAGTGCTAATGCATTATCGCAACATATTTTTCAGACAAATTTAGGCTTCAAAATTCAATTTTCTAAAATAAATCGCTCGTTCCGAGCCATGCTACCCGATCTTGGGGGCCACCATGTTAGATATTCTGGTGGCTTGGCTTGGCTTTCAATGGCCCACTCTATAGCTTCCAAGATCGGGAAGTGCACAACATCCTCCCATCTCGGAGGGCATGGCCGCTCTTCCTGGGCTGACAGTGTTTTGCTACCGAAGACCGTGGAATACGATTGGAGTCAAACTGGTGGGGTATTGCGAATATCGCATTTTTGAAATACAAATTGAATACAAATATGAAGCTTTGAATATTGAATCAAATAATCAAAGACAGAGGCTACTTTCACTTATAAACTTTCATTTCACCATATATTTATTTATGTTGAAAGCAATGTATTATTAGAACGGAGTGTGTGATTGCTCAAAACTATTAATATCTGCAATACAGTTACTGTTGTGACAGACTACGGAGACTATTTATTTATTTATTATTTAATTATTTCGGATACTTTCCTGGCCTGAAGGCACTACAGAAAGGAGTGGTAAGTGAAGAAAAAAATATGAGAATAAAACAGTACGTAATTATACAATAATAGGTATTTAAAAAAAACTGCAGAAAATACTGCAGTCTTGAAGTCAGCATCAGTAATGGCAGCGATGGAAGGAGAAAGGTCATTCCAGTCGGCGCTGTTGTTAGGAATAAAAGACCGACACATTTTTGTTCTAACAAATGGAACACCAACTTTAAACATGTGATCAAAACGGGATGAAATGTGTGAAGGGCTACTAATAAGATGACCTTTTAATAGTGGGTTGTGGGGATACAGCCTGTGGAAAAGACAGTCTAAAACATTTACGGAGCAATGAAAGCTCCAGTAATGTGTGTTTTTCATGGAAGTAACGCTGGCACAACGGGAATAGTTAGATAAGATGAAATGTGCTGTGTAATTCTGGATGGATTCTAGTGTGTTTATCAGTGTGATTTGATAGGGATCCCACATGGTGGATGCATATTCTACCTTTGGTCGCACTAATGTTTTGCAGAGGGTAAGCTTTGTTGGCATAGACGCAGCAGAGAAATTTCGACGCAAGTATCGAAGAACCTGGTTAGTGTTATTAGTGACGTGTTTGATGTGCGTATGCCATGAGAAGTTTAATGAAATATGAACACCTAGGTATTCGTACGAGTTGGCGGATTCAAGAGAAGTATCGTGAAGTAAGTAAACACGCGTGTTGTCAGTGTTAGTGCGACTCGATGCACGTATTATTTTACATTTATTAATGTTTAGTTGCATGAGCCATTTATCGCACCAGTTGGATATGCTTCTAAGATCGTCTTGAAGCTTATCAGAATCAGTGTGGTTAGTTATTTTGCTATAAATGACGCAGTCATCTGCGAAAAGCCTGGTAGATGAATGGGAAATGCATTTAGGAAGGTCGTTTATGTAAATCAGGAAAAGCAGAGGTCCCAGTACCGATCCCTGTGGTACACCCGAGGTTGCGGAAGTGTGAGAGGATGAACATTTATTAGCCGAAACATACTGAGTTCGATTAGACAAAGCTTTTAATCCAGTTTAGTACATTAGGGTCAATGTTAAGCATGCTAACTTTAAGAATGAGGAGATCATGTGAAACATTGTTGAAAGCTTTTGCAAAGTCCAAAACACAGTCTACATTGAAGCCAATGTCAGTATGGGTAAATTGGTCATTAGTAAAACGTATGAGTTGCGTTTCACATGAAAATGTTTTCCTGAAACCATGTTGTTCAGTCGAAAAGAAGAAATTTGACTCAAGGAAATCAATTAGATGAGAATGTATAATATGCTCCAATATTTTGCATGGTATACTTGTCAGTGATATAGGATGATAGTTATTTGGGGGGAATGAGTGTTACCTGATTTAGGGACCGCAACAACCTTGCCAACCCTCCAATCGCTTGGAAGTACCGAGCAACCGAGAGACTGGGAAAAGAGCATCGAAAACATAATGGAAGAATATGGTTCAGTAATTTTAAGCATTTTACAGTTGTTTGAATCTTCACCTGATGAAGATATTTTCAGGTTTTCAATCAACTTTTGTATGCCGACCCAATCTATATAAATGAAGTTCATTGGTAAATAAGAGCATTTAGTTACCGACAGTAGAGTGGCAGGAGCGCATTTCTGAAAAATGGAAGCAAATACATAATTCAAAACAGAACAGCACTGCTTCAGAGGGATTGCGACATTGTCAGAACGGGCTTGTTGGATTATTTTGCTTTCTTTGCCACCAACAATATTCCAGAATTTACGTGGATTAGACTGCAAAAGTGATGGAAGGGTGTTATCAAAATAATCTTTTTTGCATTTGTATTAGGATGGTATATTCTGCGTGAATGCTATGCTATGGTGCCCAGCATTTGGGAAGGTTAGTTGCTTTGGCGCGACGAAAAATGTGCTTATTTTTGTTGCGTAGACGGCTTAGGATTCCAGTAAACCATGGCGAGGCAGGATTCGAAACAATCTTTCTTTTAGGCACATAGATCTATTAGTGTTAGCAGTTCTTGTTCATTGACCAGTTCTTTATAACGGTACGTTCAAAAATGTTGACTGTAGCCCGTAATGAATGATTCTAGTTAATTTGTAATGGATGTGGTATCGGCGGCATTGTAATCACATATTGTTTTAACGGTTTTCTTCGAGCGAACTTCTTAAGTGTTAAGTGGAGAAGTGAAAGGTCACCGATTTCTTTAAGGTATGTTGGAGGAGAAACCAAATCTGCGGCTGTTGTAAAAAAGATATCTAAAGTATTATAAGAAGTGCTGGTACTGTGTGTGGGTTCATGAATCAGCTGGGTTAGATTAAAATCGGCGCAGATGTCTAAAAAATCTGAGCACCAATTTGCCCAAGAAGTCCTTTTGGAATATCCAAAAAATGAGTGCACTCGGAAGATGACTGCTTAATGGCGCGTTCACACTGAGACATTCGGCGTCTGGAGCGGCGCCCAGTTCGGCGGAACCCAGTTCGGCGGCGGTGAGATCCGCCGGAATAGCCCCTTCCGCGCCGATCGCTCCCGGACCGATTTTTGCGGCAGCTGCCGCCTGATTCCCTCGCCGCGGTCCAATCGGAGCGCGTCTCAGCAATTCGAAAGATGGCGGCCAAGCTCGACGCGCTCGTCATATCGCAGTCTTGTACGCATCGCGACCTCGGAAATGCTCATCGAATTGGTGTGTAATCGCCCCGTCCTTTTTGACAAGTACCATGCGAAGCACAAGGTCTAAGCGACCTGACAAGGTGGCCTGGCCAAGTTGCGCGCGCTCTTGCAAAGCAGGACGAACCCACCAACGCCGGTGGCGTCGTCTCTTCGGCGAATGCTTCTGCGCGCCACGCTTCGCCAGAAAGGTGCTCGCCAAACAGGGCTAGCAGTACTGCCTCTTCTTGCTCAGGGTTCATAATTGCCTTTCCAAGCAATGGGGGAGACGCGCAAAATGGACACGCGAACTGGACGTGGGCAGAGACAACTGTGCAATTTCGAGTCGCGCGAACATCCGGGATATCCCGCGCTCACTTGGAGGTTAGCACTTTATGGGGCAGATGGCGCTGTATCTCGTTCCGGCGGCGCGGTGCGCAAGCAGTGTGAATGAAGCATTTTTTCGGCGGCAGGAGAATTCCATTCGCTGTAGACGCCGGATTCCTCAGTGTGAACGTGCCATAAGGGAGGGAACACCGTTTTGCCACACTATGTTTGGAAAATTGAAATCACCTAGTAAGAACAAATGTGATTTTCGGTATCGAACAACTGAGTTGTTAAGGACATCATGAAGGTCAGCGCATAAATTAGTAGTGGAGGATGGGGATCTATAACGCGCGCAAAAGATGAGGCCGCCAGTGGGAAAAGCAACATGAGTGCAAACTATTTCTAATGGTGAGTCAATGGAGATAGTGAAGGAATGGATAGCAGAGCTCACGGCAATCAGTACACTTCCACCTGTACGGAAATCGCGATCGTACCTGTAAAAGCTATGTTTTTTGACAGTCTAGTATTTCACTATTTTTTATTTTTGCTGAAAGCCATGTTTCGGTGAGCACAACTATATCAGCTGAGCATGCATCGATATGTGATGACAGTGATGTGCGTTTGTTGCTGATACTTCGGACATTTGTAAAAAGAAGTGGTAAGCAGTTTGCTTGCTTTTGAACACGAGATAGCTATGCTGCACCCAAATGTGAAGATTGTGGACCCGATGGTTTGTTGTTTTTTGGGGTAATCGCGCTCCTGCCTGGTCCGATCTCGCATACTTCATTTGTAGCTGCGCAATAAACGTAACATTTTTACCTTTTCATATTTAGCATTTCGTTTCATTTACATTTGATTTTTTTAGCTTTTCAAATCACAATTTTCGTGTACACAAAATTTTCATTTTGGCTAAAAAAGTTTAAAAACAGGTGGCAACAAACATTAAAAGTTTTCATGTAGAAAGGTGAGTGGTTCCACGTGGTCAGGAAGTAGGCACTCCCTTTTAGCAGACACAACTGCCCCTGCCACAGAAAATGCTCTTTCACTTGGGACCGAAGTGGCTGGTATTGCCAGGTAGTTAAGACAGAGTTTGGCTAGACTGGGGTACCTGAAGGAGCCCACAGTCTGCCACCAGCTATATGAATCACTGTCTTTTCTTAAGGGGAGACACGTGTCGAAAAGTAGTGGTTTTCTAAAAGAAATTCACTTTTTCGTTTTAAGCTGCATTGTCATCTTTGGTCTATAAATTTTTATTTCTGTAAGTATCAAGCCGAAATTCGCACGAGAAGTCGCCAAAATATGCGCCTAGGTGAGCGGTTGTAACTCTATAACCCACCGAAAGTTTAGAAAGTCTGCGCCGTTTGCAGCGTTCTCACGCCCAGAGTCTCACCACCCGCCATTTGCAATCATCAGGGCGCACAGCGTCAGCCCTTTCCTCCAAGGTTCAATGGCTGTCAGTCTCGTATGTTCGCGGAGAACAAAAGAAAAATGAGAAAGAAAACGAAACTGTCACATGTTTTGAATTGCGCGCCATGTAACACGGCGCCGCCATTGGATGGCGGTGCTCCTTTTGTGCAGTAAAGCCGAACCACTGCTGCCGCGCGTTCTCACTAGCTGCACAGTTTTCCGTGTTCTCTCCACATTTTCTTGAGATGACTAGCCCGAAAAAGCGCATTTTCGATGCCCGGAGCTATAGAGCTCGACACAAGTACCGCGAAAAGCGCCGTAAGACAGTTAAAGAAATGACAGCCAGGAAGGATGCCTGCTCCAATGTCGATTAGGCCTACCGCAGACACCAGTAACCACGTCTGTGGTGAAATCTACGCTGCTGTGGATTTCATCAGTTCATCACAGAAAAAGATGGAGTTCTTCAAAAGTGAATAAAGGTTGGTCGGTGCCCCTGCTGCTAGCAAGGTGTTGTGTGAGATCGACGCATTGACGGCACTGGTGGCAGGTTCGGCATGTGCCACTTGCCACGAACGGAAACTCACCGTCCGAGAAAGCAGCTGAGAAGCACAAAGGACTTCCATCATACCTAGAGCTACGCTGCAAAAATCCCGACTGCCCTGACTCTGTGCTTTCATTCATGCACACTTCCAAGCGGATCATCTTAGTCGGTGAGTGTGGTGACCCCGGGGTGAACATTTGCTACTACGACAGCGGGAGCTCATGCGACGGCTTCGCCGTAAACGGGAACACTGTTTTGGCAGCGAGTGCTATAGGTGCTGGATATGACCAGCTTTCGCAATTTTGTGCGATCATCGGCCTGCCAAAACAGCTGCATCACAAGACATTCCATGCTATTTTTAAGAAGCTCCATGTTGCTGCAATGGAGGCTGTTAGCCAAAACTTGGAACAGGCACGAAAGGTCACGAAGGATGCCGTTGGCGGTGGCGACATGCCGGTCTTGTTTGATGGCACTTGGCAAAAAAGGGGCCATAAAAGCCACAACAGAGTGGACACAGGTCTTTTCCTGGACTTTGAGGTCCTTTCAAATTTCTTGCTTGCAGTATCCACAAGGACATGGGTGATGATCAGTGGCGTAGCTAGGTCGTCTGGCACCCGGGGCCTATAGGTCTTCTGTCACCCCCCTTCCCGGGTGTAGCTGGCGGAAAGAGGGGTGTCTTCAGACGTATATGACATCCCCCCTCACTGGCCCCTTGCACCCGGGGCCCACGGCCCCCCAGCACCCCTGTTGCTACGCCACTGGTGATCATGACGAGATATGGCAAGCCTTTCATCATCCTGTAAGTGAAAAAAAAAGAACACCAAATGTTCACCCCATGCAATGGAACCTGAAGCAGCAGTGCACATATGGCAGAGGACTTTGTCGTATGAGGCCCCACTGCGCTTCAAGTTTCCTGAGCGATGGCGACAGCAAAGCCTATACTACAGTCTGTGTGGCTGAGGTGTGCGGTGACACTGCCATCAAAAAAGAAGAGTGCACCAACCACGTTGCAAAATGCCTAGGCACTGCTCTGCGAAAAATGACAATGCCACTGCCACGAGATGAAAAGCCAAAAGTCGCAGCCATCCAGAAACTGCAGACATATTACCAAATAGCCATAATGAATAACAACAGCAGTGTGCGCAGCATGTACACTGCTATATGGGCCTCCTATTTTCATTGTTGCTCCAGTGATGGGGCCAGAAGCCACAAATTTTGCCCTACTGAACCAGATTCCTGGTGCAAGCATAGGCATGCTAAAGCACTGGGGGAGCTTACACCACGCCACACTACCTTGTTGACAAAAACTCGGGGCTTGGCAATTATGCCTATGTACAAGTGCCTTACTGATGAAAAGCTCCTGGCTCGCTGCCTTCATGGCAAGACGCAAAATGCAGCGCAGTCGCTCAACAGCAAGATATGGCTGCTGTGTCCAAACACAAAATTCGCTTCCCAGACATGTGTGGAGACAGTCACAGCTATCGCCATGCTGTGGTATAATAAAGGCCATACTGACTTTGAAGAATTCGTACAAAAGATTGGAGTGCTTCCCCAAGAAGAGTTGGTCACATGCAGCGACCATCCTGATTACATGTGCATAAGGAAAATGAAAACCTCAGCAGTCATGGAGGCATTACGGAATCAGGGTGTAGACGAGCCGTATGTAAAAATACTGAATAAATATCTATAGCGGCTCCACAGCCACCGTAGTCCTCCATAAAGAAAGCAACAAAATCCCAATAAAAAAAGGTGTCAGGCAGGGAGATACGATCTCTCCAATGCTATTCACAGCATGTTTACAGGAGGTATTCAGAGACCTGGATAGGGAAGAATTGGGGATAAGAGTTAATGGAGAATACCTCACTAACTTGCAATTCGCTGATGATATTGCCTTGCTTAATAACTCAGGGGATCAATTGCAATGCATGCTCACTGACCTGGAGAGGCAAAGCAGAAGAGTGGGTCTAAAAATTAATCTGCAGAAAACTAAAGTAATGTTTAACAGTCTCGGGTAAGAACAGCAGTTTATGATAGGTTAGCGAGGCGCTGGAAGTAGTAAGGGAATACATCTACTTAGGACAGGTTGTGACCACAGATCCGGATCATGAGACGGAAATAATCAGAAGAATAAGAATGGGCTGGGGTGCATTTGGCAGGCATTCTCAGATCATGAACAGCAGGTTGCCATTATTCCTCAAGAGAAAAGTGTATAACAGCTGTCTTACCAGTAATTACATACGGGGCAGAAACCTGGAGGCTTGCGAAAAGGGTTCTACTTAAATTGAGGACGCAACAAGCTATGGAAAGAAGAATGATAGGTGTAACATTAAGGGATAAGAAAGGAGCAGATTGGGTGAGGGAACAAATGCGAGTTGATGACATCTTAGTTGAAATCAAGAAAAAGAAATGGTCATGGGCAGGACATGTAATGAGGGAAGATAACTGATGGTCATTAAGGGTTACGAACTGGATTCCAAGGGAAGGGAAGTGTAGCAGGGGATGGCAGAAAGTTAGGTGGGCGGATGAGATTAAGAAGTTTGCAGGGACAACATGGCCACAATTAGTACATGACGGGGTAGTTGGAGAAATATGGGAGAGGCTATTGAACTCGAAGCGAACCGCAGAAGCAAAGGCGCACCGTCGGAGCACGGTGAAAAGTGCTCGCACTGAGGAGGCCAACCATAGGAGTCGGGAAAGGCCAAGCTACAGCGCAGGAGCATTCTAAAAACTTTGTGTGCTGTCTGTGAAGCTGTTCTTCAGTGTGACCAAGATTCATGTGAAAACAATTGCATTTTGAAAAATAGAAGGTTTTGAAACTTTCAAACCTGTTTATCTCATTTTCAAATTTTTTTATATTTCCTAGCCTTCTGGAAGGAAGCCTTTTGTACACTTAGAATTGCTGCGTACAGTGGAACCTCGATTATACGACTTTCTTAGGACCGCTAAAAAGCGTCGTAAAATGCGGGCGTCGTAAAACCAGAACATAAATTATGCCTATAAAAATACTACTTATTTCACACGACAGATTTACGAGAATCTTCAATGTAGACTACTAACATACTCTGCAGGGGGCTTGGAAACCCAAATTACCAAAAAAGTAAATTCGATAAGAATTAATGCTGCAGTACAGGTACCAATCATCCTGTATTCAAACGAACCTTTACGGCATTCCACTGCCGCGGTTCCCATCAGCCAACGCGAACTTTAAAAGAAGTCTAAGTTTCTTTTAGACCTTGTTTGATCCGTGAACCAAGAGCTTTCACTCGAGTTGGGTAACGTCCAAAAGGAGGTCCTCTGCGGCGTCGCATCAACAGATGAACTTCCGGATGCCATCGATGTGCTGTAGCGCCTCGGTGAACGTGGTAGGCACAGGCGTGGCATCTGTGGCGGCATCGCCCTCGTCTGATGTCGCAGCGGTGTCTGCACTAGGAAAAGCCTCCTCGATGGTGTCATCCAGCGACACCTTGCCGCAGATAGCAACATTGTCGTCGGCCTCCATGTACTCGGTGAAGGTCGTGGTGTGGTTTCAACCCTCCAAATCGTCGTCGGTGAAGCCTGCATCAGCCTCGAACAGCATCGAGTTTGTTGCATCCCTGGCAGAGGAGGCAGTCTCTCGCTTAAAGCCACAGTGCTTGAACGAGTTAGCGATTGTGCGTTGCGACACCGCGTCCCATGAACTGGCAATAAAATGCATGCCGTCGAGCACAGTGATCTATTTTTCCGACTCGCTGCGC
This sequence comes from Dermacentor andersoni, assembly GCF_023375885.2. Lineage (NCBI taxonomy): Eukaryota > Metazoa > Arthropoda > Arachnida > Ixodida > Ixodidae > Dermacentor > Dermacentor andersoni. The sequence continues at coordinate 214,667,619 of NC_092817.1, forward strand.
TCCATAGCCTCCAGCCGACGCTGCACTAACGTTTCCGATACCCTTGCTTGACCCACTTAATGATGCCGGCATCCAGCGGCTGCAGCCGGCTTGTGCAGTTGGGCGAAAAAAAAAAAGGAAAAAAAAACCTTTATGTTCCTCGGGCTGGATGTATCGGGTGGGTGGCACAGTGCATTGTCCACGAAAAGCAATATTTTCCTCGCCTTAGCACTCGCCTTAGCACCCATTGTGTGCGAAGAACACGTGCGATAAACTTAGGCCTCTCTGCGCTACCTTGTCGGCAATCTGCTGCTGGGAAACTGGAAGGAGAGAAACATTTCCCCAACGCGACGAGAGGCGACGCTACCGAGAAGAGAGGGAAAAAGTGAATGTGGAGAAGAAAAGGCGCTATTTCAGCACAGCGGCCGTCGCGGGCAGCTGCTGATGGGAGATAAACGAACGATGAGATGAGGAAGGAGGAGGCAGGGAAGAAAGCTGCGCCGGAGCGAACCGGTCGAGCGGTGTCAAGCGGTCCGCATTCGGAGAGACGGAGCGAGGAAAGAGACCCGCGGCACTTTTCTTTCGTCCGCCATTCTGTCCTGCACTTCGCGAGGGTCGTCGTATAACGCGGTCAGGCATAAAGTTGCGTCGGAAAACCGGGGTTCTTAATGCATTGCTTCTATGGGGACTTTGCCGGGACTGCGCTAATCCGTCGTAAGACCCAGATCATCGCAAAACCGCGGGACGTATTACGGGGTTTCACTGTACTAACGAAATTTGGCATACATACTCTTGAAGGTATGTAGAGTGCCGATATCTACTTGAAATTTCAATATCGGTCCTCAGTAATTACAATAGTACGAAGCTGTTTCAGGAAACTGAACAAGAACAATGGTTGAAGTTCATAATTCTTTTGTCCCACTTTCAATAACTGAGCACGTTTTGTGACTAGATATTGGCACTCTGTGTTCTACAAAGAGCTAAATAAGCTATAGCACCTTTTGTGAAAGTTTAGTGCACAAAAAAGTGCCCGTAAAGATTGCTATAATTTGTCATTCAGTATAATATAACTCGAGAACTATGGCAGCTACACAAAAACTAATTGCATATTTGAAATCTGCATAGAAAAGTCTCTAATTGGCTGAATTTGGAAGTCGCTGGTACAAATAATAAGAAAAAAGTTGTTTCGAGGAGCTACTCCCCTTAATAATGCCTCCTCGGAATATGCAGCAGTTTCACATTCTGATGAAGTTTCCTATTTTCCGCTTGGCTACTGCAAGATAGGTTTTCTAGTCTCAAATTTTGGGATCAGCACTGTGTCCCTTCTCATTTTTTTCCCTAAATTCAGGCAAGTCATAGAGTGCACAAAAACTGATGTAGTGTCTGAGGACGCTGAAATACTTTGAAATCCTGTAGAAATCACCAACAAGAATTCACATTTGTTAAGCTGCAACTTTAGAATTTCATAACTTTGGCTGAAGTACAGATACAAACATCCAAGTGCTAACTTGCAGTATTCGAACATCCAGGAACATACCTGGTTAATTTTAGCTATGTTGTTGCAGTACGTCCTTTGCAAATCACATCCCAGTTTATAACAGAATTGTTGCTACTTTTTTTTATGAACCGCTACTTTTTTTTATGGACCTCAGAAAAATCTAATTGTCTATTTATAAGCAGCACTCAAAATTGGATGTGTCCTGAAAGTTTGATGTGTCAAGAGCGAGTTTCAGTAATGGTTTTTCTGATGCTATGTTCCCTCATATTTAATGGCGTTTGTTTTTTTTGTACTTTTCTCGAAACACAAATTTTTGGGCTCCTCGATATCTCAACGCTCGTCTACCGTTGATTTGTCAACAGCTTCTGGAAATTCTGACAGTTCGCTCCAAACTTCAGCAACACCGGCTACGGCTTCGTCGCACGCGGAAGCCGGCATGGCTAAAGCAATTTCGGATGAACTACTCATACACGGCCCTACGTACGCGTTGGGCGCCACGGGCACCGGGTCGCAAGTTTGGCCACTTTGGCCCTAATCTCCCCCTTATTCTTCAAGATCATGCTGAGAGGGTTCCTCGAAATCTTGCACGCTGTGGGGATATCCGACTTCTCACCGTGTTCGACCCGATTTACGATTTCGAGCTTCACGACGAAAGGCGAATTCTGCCGCTCCATCACAGCAACACTGCGGGAGAAGGCTCACATGGCGCTCACACAATGAACCATAAAATCAGCTCAACAACTCGCACTTTCGCCATCTTGCACGATGTGGGCACAAGAGCCTCTGATTGGCTGTCTGAGCAAGCGCTGTGGGCAGGCCAGGATCATTTTTTGTAAGGGGGTGTTGACGGCTCGTCCGAGGCAGCGCGGTCACGGTAGGGAGAGCGGTTGGATGGAGCTGCGCCGCCGGGTATTTCCACCACCGCAAGGGAAAGCCAACTTCTGGGGGCACTTTTCCGCCGCTTGACATTCGATATATCTGGAGTCGCTGCTATTTTTGTTTCATGTAAGCGTAATTTTTGCTATATATACTCATTGTAAGTACAGTGGAATCTCGATGATACAAATCTCACGGGGTCACGAAAAATATTCGTATTAGCCGAAATTCGTATCGTCGAAACAATTATGGGAGAGGCCTTTGCCCCGCAGTGGGCGTAACCAGGCTGATGATGATGACTTCACACGAAAACGTGGCAGACCCATGTGAAGACGAAGTTGACGCCAGCGGCTGACCGCACAGCGCGTAATCTGACAAGCGACTGCACGCGGTCGGTTTGCGACTTTTACGCTGAACTGAATGTGGGTCATACCGGGAACATCGCTGTGTCGTATGACGGGTCATGGATGACCCGCGGTCATACGTCCCATATCGGCGTCGGTACAGTGATCGAGTTCTTCAGCAGACTTGTGCTCGACTTCGTTGTATTAAGCAATTTCTGTGCTGGGTGCAAGTCGGGGTCTAAGGAGAGTGACCTTTCCTATGGAGCCTGGAAGAATGGCCACAAGTGTCAGAAGAACACTAACAAGAAAGCTGGCGAGATATAGGTGTACGCTGCCCTCATCCTTTTCAGGCGATCATTAGAGCGCCATAATCTGCGGTATACAACGGTACTTTGTGACGGGGACAGCTGCAGTTTTCTCGCTTTACAAGATGATGAAGTGTATGGCTATATCCCAGTTGAAAAAGAGGACTGTGTGAATCACGTGCAAAAGCACATGGGATGGGTTTGCGCAACTTGGTGGCAAAACACAGGCCCTGGACCTGAGAGTCTTGGTGGAAAGGGCCGCTTGACAGCAGACTTGACCTCCAAGTAAACCTCATACTATGGATGGGCTCTGAAGACCCGCAAAGGAGATGTAGATGCCACTCAAAATGCAAGGAACATTGTTTAACTGCGCTAACAAACGGACCACAGAGACAGCATGGGACAAGGATGGGCGCAGACTTGCAACTGTTTATTCCACAAAGACCACATATAAGTACACCCCCGACATACACCACTGCGCGTGCGCGAAAAATAAAAGATAAAGGAAAGAAAAACCTTGTGTATGCAAACGCTCGTCAGCGCCTTGGCAGAGGTTTGACTTTCACCCATGAACTAACAAAGGATAATAATATTCGGTTTTTAGACAGCACTAAAAGCTTCTGTGACGACCATGTGTGCTGGAAATATAACCCAAGATCTCAAAAGAAATTGTTGCCCTACGATTCGGCTCATTCAAAAACGGTAAAGCGGGCAATAGCCACCCAGTGCATCATATCAGCCTTAAGAAAGTCCTGCACACACAAAATGCAGGCAAACTTTGACAGGCAGATTGTAAGGTTGGAAGAAGCAGGTTTCCCGCAATCAGTCATTTCAGCAGTAGTGGAGGCAGTGCTTAAGAAGATAAAGACGGAAAGCAATATTACTGAAGACGCAAGGGAGCGCAAGGATAAGAAACCTAAAGTTGTGCCTTATGTTCACAAGACTTCCCACGACTTAAAAAAAGGTTTTGAAACGGTATGGAGTTGAGATAGCGTTCTCGGCTCTCGGCAAGCTCGCTGGGCTATGCTCGTCATAGGAAGAAGTAAAGATAGGATCCAAGGGTGCGGAACAACACTCCATTTTGCACGTCGATTGCAGTGTTGGAGTAGTTTATCAGATACCTATCATGCGGCAAAGTTTACATAGGCCAAACAAGAAGGTGCGTGATTGTGCGCTTGCATGAGCATGAACTGTCAATTAGAAATAAAACGAATGGGCACCTGCCTGTCCACTGCTTGGCGTGCCTGTGCAAGCCGATCATGAAGGAAGTAAAGATTTTGTGCCGCTGCCGAGATAGCCGAGCCAGAGAGCTACTCGAGGCATACCATATTAGAAAGAAGGGACAGAGTGCGTCAGTGACACCTCAGTTTATTTACATAACAGTGAGATGAGGTTTATTCACGAGCGTAGGTAGGTCGCGTTTGGTTATACAAGGTTGTACTTTTCTTTTATCTTACCTTTTTTCGCACACGCGCAGTGGTGTATGTCGGGGGTGTACTTATATGTGGTCTTTGTGGAATAAACATTAGTTGCAAGTCTCTGCCCGTCCTTGTCCCATGCTGTCTCTGTGGCCCGTTTGTTAGCGCAGTTGAACAATGTTCGCCAATATGTACGAACTCGCCCAACAACAAGTTCTTCTAATCAAAATGCAGGGATGGCCACATATCATAACATTACATCAAGCGATGATGTGGCTAATCACACTCTTTGTCCATCAGGCGCAAACTCCTGGTGCAAGCAAAATGCTGTAGTGGCCAAGGGTGAGCCGGTTGCAAAACACTCTCGAAAGCTTCCTCCTGATGTGTGTCAGGCTTTACGTCCGATATATGAATGTCTTTCAGACAAGAAACTGCTGCAACGTTGCCAGCGTGGTAAAATGCAAAATAACAACGAAAAGCTGCATTCTATGATCTGGGCACTGGCACCAAAAGACCGGCACGCTTCTTTGTTCATGGTGGAGGCTGCTGTGGCAGAGGCAATATTAAAGCTCAATGCAGGCAGTGCAAGGGCCTCTGTATAAATCCAAGCTAGCAAAGTCGCACCCACATGACCGAGAAAGATAAGTGTCGAATGGCAGTATCAGCCAAGAAGCGCAAAGCATCAGAAAATTTGTGCCTGTCCCTCAAAAAAGCGGCACACAGGGGCTGGGAGTCAGCAGGACTACATGCCTGGTGTCTACTGAGCTGTTCCAGCTGTAAATTTGTAAATAAAATTGGGTTTTGCATGTTTTCGCACTTTTCTCAAAACATGTTTTCGGGTCACTTCACCAGACTGTCGGAGTCATATCTCATGATCTAGAACAGCTAGAGCAATATTTCTTTAGCAGAAAGCCTAATCTGCACATTACAAAGTGCTGAAAGCAGAATTTCAAATTTGTGCGCATGTATATTTCCATTTTATTAATTTTCTTTTGGTGGGGTAGTCTTAGGACAAGGAAAGTATTTTGATCACCTGCAGAATGGCTAATTAGAATTTCATTTGAAAACGTTCTGCAGCATTGCAGTTATTGCACATTGTAGTATCTAGCTATGCAATAGTATACACTTTCTGCGGAGCAGTTTTTTTTCCATTGTCTCGGGAAACAATAGAGTGGCAGCACTGTCAATCTCCGGAACTAATGGACCTACAAGAAAAATTATTGCATATTTGCAATCAGCACGAAAAACTAAGTAAGCTTGTTTATTTTCATCAGTTTTGGCCATAAGATGCAGGAAATGCAGGAAACCTCCCCAACCCATGTCCCCCCCTTAAAGCTCCTGTAACAAATTTAATGACACTGTACAATATTGTTCACGTAGTCATTTTTATAATGGACCAATTAGTTTTTCACGATTTCTTGGTCTTTAAAACCAATGCCCCCCGCCTCCTGCAGGATCTCCTCAGCGTAGTGCTGCAAAGGCTGTGGCTTGACCAAGACAGGAGAGCTCACTGAAGTGTTCTGGTCTTTGTCTGTGACTTGCACTGATCACTTGTTCTTGGTTGCAGAGGGACCTGGACTTCAGCATAGACATCGACTTCAAGGGGGAGTTGTCAGAGCTGTGCGAGAGCTTTGCCTACCGGATGCGCTGAGAGGGCTGCCAATGATAAGCTGTGCCGTCAGCAGATAGGGAGGGAGGGAGGGAGGGCCTGCAACAGAGGGGAAGAAAAATAAAGGGACATCTACATCCTGTCTTCATGTTTCCCCTTTCTTGAGTCTGCCTCGAGCATTGCTTGCTCTTGTGCTGGTGTGGCTGAACATTAATAAAGGATGGGAGCTGTGACGAAACCAGAGCGTAGGCAGTAGTCATCTTACATTCTGCATCTAGATTTCTTGACTTTTCTGGCTGGGTGTACATACGTCATTGGTGGCGCTAGCAAATTAATGAGGGATCTTAGCATGCCGCTTTGAGTGACATGGTAAGGGCCCTGTGTGCATGTTCTTTTGGTGCACTCGAGTGCCCAATTGGCGCTGTTGCGTAAGTACAGTTGAATCCACTTCTAACAATATTCAAGTGCCAAGAAAATTATCACCAGGTGAACGTGAAAATCATTACAGACATGCATAGGTCGGCGCACCGATTTCAAAGGCATGAGTTCCAGAGTGTGAGCCGAGGTGTGTGCGAGTATGAGAGTGTGAGCGGAGGTGTGTCAGTGAGTGAGCGTGAAGCGTGTGTGTTTCCGAGCGAGTGCCAGTGAGTGTGAATGTGGGTGAGTGGAGGTGAGCGTGAACCTGACTGAATGTGAGTGAGTGCTTGTGAGTTGAGGTGACTGAATATGAATGTTAATGACTGTATGTGAATAAGTGGTTGTGATTTAGTAGACGTGAGTACGAAGGTGAGTGAGTGAGCGCGAGTATTAGCGTGGGTGAGTATATCGCAGCTAGCACAACAATTGGACTTAAAGTTCCCTTGAAGAGTGGAACGTCGTAGCGTAAACGTGCTACGTTCGCTTCGGAAATCAAGGCAGGCTGTTGTTGGCGGGACCCTATCGAAGAGGAAGTGGACGCAGCATCGAAGGCGGGCATATGCCGCATCCGAACTTAATATAAAACCCTGTAGAGCATGCGCACAAACGAGCGACAGTGGCTGAATTCGGCAATGAATAAAAGACTGGCTGAATGGGTTAACGTGTTGTAGGTTAACCTACAGTTCCTAGGGTCGAATCCCTGGCACACGATTTTTTTTCAGGTTAATGTCTATTGCCTTACCGGGGTAGTTGGAGAAGTGTGGGAGAAGCGCGCTGAACCAGCGGCAGCTAGAGAAGCTACAAATAGCGTCATAGAGGCCCTCTCAAGCCTTAACAATGGCGGGCCACACTAAAGAATTTATCATATGGCAGTGGAACTGCGCCAGTTTTCAGAGGCGAAAGGCCCCACTGCAGCAATTTATCACGACACAGACGAACGAACCACATGTTATCTTACTACAGGAAACTAAAACTGAAATTTCGTCATTTCGAAGTTACTGAGCTATCTCGGCAACCGCAGAGGGCAAACTCGGCCTGGCGGTCCTAGTTGCGAAGGAGTGCTTTCAAGAGCACAAATTGCAGTTGGGCAACACGAGGGTGGAGGTAATGCTGGTAGAAATCATTCCCAGCAGCTGGCTTAAAAACTGTTTTCATTTTAAACATTTACAGTTCCCCGAGAGACCGCCAGCAGGCATTTTTGTCAATTGTAGCCAAGGCGGCGGCAGAATTAAGGGATGCTTCACTGGTGGTGGCTGGAGACTTTAACGCGGTGCATCAGGCGTGGGTTATGTGATACACTCCCCTAAAGGAATAAATCTACTTCAAGCGGTTACAAACTGCTCATTAGAGCTAGTTACGGACCCGCAGTTTCCCACACGCATCGGTAATTCACTCTCGCGGGATACCACGCACGATCTGGCCTTCGTTAAGAATGCCACCTCTGTTAGTTGGCACAATAAGCAAGAGAACCTGGGAAGTGACCATTTTATTATGGAGATTTCTCTGGAAGTTGCCGCAGCCCCCCTTGGGGCGTTCGCCGTAGTAGACCGGGACGCCTTCCGTAAACGCCGGCGAGACGACTTGGAGGAGTACGAGTCCTTCGAAGACCTCTTAAAGAGACTGAAAGAGGACGTCAAGGCTGTTGCTAAAACAGTCGAAACTGACTTAAAGGTCAACAGGATGGATGCGCACTTGGTGCACCTTGTAGAGGCCAAAAGCTCCTTACTCGCCAGATGGCAAACGCACAGGCTCAATCGGAGGCTGCGTAAGAAAGTGCCGACGTTAAATCGTGAAATCGAAGCGTATTGCCAAGAGTTGAGCGAGCAGCTGTGGAGCGAGGTTTGCTCGGCACTTGATGGACAGATGCGTATGGGAGGCGGCAAATGGAACCTCCTGAAGCAACTGTTAGATGACTCACAATCCAAAAGCAATCAGTGCCTAGCTATTGATAGAATAATTCACGATCTTAAAGGAAAGGGGCTAACAGATGCAGACATACTTCAGAGCCTAGCAGACAGGTTCCGTAGGCAGTCAGTCCACGTAGGCCCCACGGGGCACGAAGACTACCCAGAGTATACAGGTGAACCCATAGAGGAGCTTGATGCCCCGGTGACTAAAGCGGAAGTCAGAAAGGTGCTACACGAGCTAAACGGCCGCTCGGCGCCCGGGCCGGATGGCATCTCCAACAGACTCCTGCGTAACCTCGATGAGAAATCAATTGAGAAGCTTACGGAACAGATCAACCGCACGTGGGAAACTGTCTGGAACCCAGAGGACTGGAAAACGGCCTCTGTGGTCCTTATCCCGAAATCAGTTAAGCATTCACACTCGAAAACCTTAGACCAGTCTCGCTCACGTACTGCGTGGGCAAGGTGGCTGAGCACGTCTTCCATGAGAGAGTAACGAGATACATCGAGGAACGAGAACTGTTGCCGTAGGCTTCAGGCCCTCTCTATCCGCGCAAGATGTCATGCTTCTCATCAAAAGGCAGATAATCGACGTGAACACCGGGGAAGTCAGAGGCATTTTAGCGTTAGATCTCGCCAAAGCCTTTCACACCATCACACACACATTCATTCTGGAATCCATCTCGCACTTAAACTTAGGGAAACGCTTTCACGCTTACGTCAGCTCTTTCTTAAGGGACTATAAAGCCACTTAAAATCGGTCAACTAAGATCCGACGAGTTCAAGTTAAGGGCTAAGGGCACTCCGCAGGGTGCAGTAATCTCAACCCTCCTTTTCAATATAGCGATGAAAGGCCTCTCGGAAAGGCTGGCTAGAGTTGAGGGCGCGAATCATGTGCTCTATGCGGACATCACCGTTTGTAGCGGTGGGGGGTCCTAGGGGGCCGTGGAGCGTGCCCTTCAGGAGGCCTTGAATATTACGGAAGAGTACTTAAAAGGGACGGGACTGTGTCTATCACCATCAAAGTCAGAACTACTGCTTTATAGACCGGATCGCAGGGGCAAGAGGCACTCTACCCCTCTCGAACAGATTCCTATTAACCTATACGCAGAATCTGGTCAGATGATCCCTAGATTCGAATCGGTCAGGATTGTAGGTCTGCTCCTAAATGCAAAGGGAAGCAACAATCAAAGTGTTGTCCGCGTCCAGGCAAAAACAGAAAGCATGCTCCGATTAATCACAAGAGTCTCGAACCGCAGAGGCGGCCTCAGTGAGAGCAATCTCCTTAGGCTGTATCAGGCGTTCCTCATGAGTCACATAAACTACGTAGCATCGGCGCTCAACTGGTCCCGCTCGGAGGAGGCCAAAATTGATGCGCTGATGAGAAAAAGCATTAAACACATACTGGGAATTCCCACTAGCACCAGCATGGAAAAGCTCCTACAATTAGGGGTTCACAATACCCTGACGGAGGTGACCGAAGCACAAAGAACGACACAAACCGTCCGCGTCTCGTCTTCGAAGGCAGGCAGAAGCATATTAATGTCCGTAGGTCTGGCCCCCTTGGCCGTCGACCAGAATGCCATCATGCTCTCACACCGTTAGGGCAACCTTTCAAGTTAGCCCTTTCCCTCGGAATGTACACCCCCAATATGATGCAGCTAGACGCAAGGCACGAGCCCGCTCTCTCATTGACTTTACGCACAAAAGCCTGCAATTAACTACCTATGTAGATGCTGCCCAGTATGGGCGCACAGATTCATTTGTAGCTGTTGTAGCTGATCCTCACGGGAAAATCTTAAAGGGCCCCTGAAACGGTTCGGACAAATTTTGTAGACGCGTAGGGTATAGCTTAAGTAGAACATTCGTACCACAATTTAAATGAAGCGTTACGCATTAATGGAGCTACAAGCGATTACAAGTTACTCCCCTCCCTAGCCATGCTTTTCCTCCTCAACTCGTTCGCCGAGCGATCGGGGCTAAGCTCCGCCTTCACTGGTTCTGCGTCACGATGCGACGTCACATCGTCCACTTCCGGTTGTTTTGGAGCCCGCCCGCGCGAAACGTCTCCGCTAGCGGCTTGGTCGTCAACCCCAAGCGAGAGCTATCGAAGCAGTGTGCGTTGCGAGCATTCTGTCGTAGCGCCGAACGTGTCTGGTATTCCGGTAATCGCACCCTGGCAGAACGTTTCGACGGAACGGTGAAGGCATAAACTCAAGTTGATGAAGGAACTTTAGCGTAGACGTACAGTCGCGGACAGAATAAAATGGACCACGGGATCTCCGAAAACGTTCAATTCCCGAGCAGCCTGTAGCAGTAACCAGTAAAACTGCCCACGACAACGTTGTTAGCATATTCTAGTCCAGGTCCAAAATGCAAATACCAGATTGCGTTGTGAGGTTGCGGAGATATTCAGCTTTTTCTTAGATTTCATGGTCCATAATATTCTGTCCGCGACTGTACGTGAGCTGCCTGATGGGTCTCCACGGTCCAGCCACCCGTTGGCGCAGAGCTTAACCTGCCAAAGAAAGAGCTAATATTGCTCTAACCAAGTGTAAAACATTTTAAACATTTACAAAAACAATGTGTTAACGATTACGCTCCTGCGAAAAATTTACACCAGCAGCAAAGAAGAATACATTTTGTTACTGCTACTGTGTGTGGTAAGTAAGTAAGTAAGTAAGTAAGTGGTCCGGATCCCTTTTGACTCAGGGCAGGCGTTTGTCAACGCCACAGGAGATGTTGAAAGTACAAAAAGGAAAGAAAGTAAGGCGTAGAAAGTAAGGAGAGAAAGAACATAAAACACAGTTTTGTCACAGTCACAGTCTGTGAGTCCGTCTGGTTGGTCCGGTTTGTTGTATTCTCTGGCTGCCTGGTCGGCCGTCTCTGTCTTAGGAGCTCGTGTAGCTGAGGTGGTCGGCATCAGCGGCCACTCACTGTGACTAGGCGGCTCTAGCCGGGCGATGTCTGTCTGGGGGTTTCCTTCACCTATTCGGCTCGCTTACCCAGTCGTTCCCACTGTTCTAGCCGGATCTTCGTAGTCTCGGCGCGTGCAGTTCGGTCCTCCTCGGTGAGACCAGTCAGTGCCAGGCTCTCAGCCAGGGTGCACGATCGGGGATCTGCGGGAAGTCTCGGACATTGTTGTAGCACATGGAGAAGGGTTTCTTCTGGTGCACCGCACAAGCGGCACGTCGGATCCACGCCGAATAGTTCGTGGCGGCGTTGGTTTGTGAGGAGAGCGCCAGTGCGGGCTTGAAACAGCAGGGCGCTGCCTCTATCTCCTCGGTAGTCTGGTGATGAGCACGGTTCCGGCACGTGTTGGTAATGTAGTGCCAGGCTTTGCTTTTTGCCACTGTCGTGCGCCAAATCGTTTTTTCAGCATCATTGATTTCCTTGGTGACTGCCTTGCGCCAATCTGCCTCTGTCTTATTGTAGTGGTGTTTTGAATTTTCGCTGTATTTCGTGTCTATGGACGTGTATTTCCGAATCCAAGCAGTCTTGATGTTTTTGTATCTTAGGTGTAGGTACATTCTGCTACTGTAATTTGTGTTTGCCATGAATCTGAGTCTGCCGGCATATTGTAATTTTGACCTCGCCTCCCTTGCCTCGTACGAGGACCAGCTAATTTCCCCGCTTACTGCTGCATTTGCAGTGGCTATGCTGCCCCCTAGCAGCCAACGGCCTAGTTCTGTTTGATGAGGGCCGATTTACGCTCGAGCCGCCTATCGCCGCAAGCCGCACCGCACGCGTGCGGTTGCGCGAAGGATTGCACGTATCAAACACTTGTGCACAAATTTTGGTTTACAATGTGTAGGGTATACACTGTGCACACAGTGTAAATGGTAATTTGTGCACATGTGCTGGATACGTTCAATTTTTCGCGCGACCGCAAGCGATCGGTGTGGCTTGCGGCGATGGGCGGCTCGAGCGTAAATCGGCCCTGACGCTCCAGGCATTTTATGGTTTCACTGGAGTAGGCCAGCACATCGTCTGCGTATGTTGCCGCTGGTACTGCTACTCCCTTCCACAGTGTGCGTCCGACAGTGTATGGGTTGTATGAATGTCTGGCCAAGTGCCAGATGCGGCCTTTGAGGCGATTAGATTTTTTTTACTAATGCATTTTGATGCGGATCCAGAAAGGTTAATTTGGATCCGGAAAGTTCCGGATTCTGATCCGGAAAGTTCCGGATCCTGATCCGGAAAGAAAGCTTCAACAAAGTAAGACGAAACACCTTTCTAATAATTCACCGTCAAATAACGCATTAGTTCTTGGAGATGCCATCGTAAGTGATACCTATAGAAAAACCCCTGCTTTAAGTCCTAAGCACTGTCTTAAGCCTAACATAAAACCCGTTGACATTTTAAGCATACCGCGCTGCATAACCAGGTTCGTCCCGGAAGAAGAACGCTCGCGCTGTATTTCAGATTGCATTGCTAGCATTGAACAATCAAATTCTCATTTTAAGACGTCTGACCCTGTCCGACCGGTAGTTAATTACCTTGTGGAGCATAAACTTAGACCAGTAATATCTGACAAGGAAGGCTATTTCGTAATTGTGCCAGATGACATGTTTTCAGAAAAAGCGATTTCAGCTATAGAAACGAATTTGCAGCCAGTAAAACTCAAGCCGTCGGCAGTTAAGCAACGTGCGGTTAACCTCCTGTCAAGACATAACGTTTGATAGGGTTGTCTCTAATGTCAAGAAAGCAAAATCCCTCACCTTAGAACTGTTTGTCTCGGCGAAGACCCATAAGCAAGAAATCCGTTTTCGTGCTATAGTGTCATATAAAGGGACGTGGCAGGTCTGTGTCGCTAGTTACCTACAGCTGCATAGCTTCACTAGTTTTTTCAGACCACTTTTGCTTGCGTAATTCTCAGCAACTAGTTCAGTATTTACGAGAGGAAAATCCTGGTGATTCTGGCATATCTATAACGGTGTAAGTGCGTGCGTGAGTCAGCCTTCGATTACTTCACATAAGAGATTAAGTGCCTTAACAGGTATCTCTCACGTAGACCGACACATATGTATCCGACTGAAACGTGGCGATACCATACCTGAGCTTGCGCAGATGAGTTCTGTGTCTTCTTTCTTTTTTCGCTGCAGTGCTCCCTTCACTTGATATTCGGCGTTCGTGTTGTCCACTTCTCTACTCTTGTGTCCTGTCTGTACTCCTCACCTCTTTTTTGCGTAATGATTCAGTACGCATCCCGCCAGCCGCGCTTACGGGTCGTGCTTTTCTGCTGCCGCTGGTGCTGGTCCGAAGGCCTGGTTCTGCAGCATCCTCGCAAGCCTTTAACATCGTCATCATCATCATCATCATCATCATCATGATCTTTATCACCCGCCGTGGTTGCTCAGTGGCTATGGTGTTAGGCTGCTGAGCACGAGGTCGCGGGATCGAATCCCGGCCACGGCGGCCGCATTTCGATGGGGGCGAAATGCGAAAACACCCGTGTGCTTAGATTTAGGTGCACGTTAAAGAACCCCAGGTGGTCGAAATTTCCGGAGTCCTCCACTACGGCGTGCCTCATAATCAGAAAGTGGTTTTGGCACGTAAAACCCCATAATTAATTAATGATCTTTATTTTCACCACTGAATACAATGTGAAGAAGCGAGAGCCGGAAAAAAAGCCGAAATTTCTTCGGCTTGACAAAGCTCCGGTCTCCCAGACAGGCACGGTAGCGGCTGGTGGCCAATACAATCACGCCTAAAGTGTGTATATAACAGCATTTTAAACACATATATGCAGATAATATTATGTTATGTAAACTAGTTACAATACAGTAGCGAAAAATAACTACCAGTATACAATTACAATCTGTTATCTTCCATATTATTTAACACAGACTCAATCTCACATATTGCCACATTCTATATGGTCGCAGCGGGTATGTGCCAAGCGATGAGAACGACGCTGAAGTAGCGCGCGAGTAGAAAAACAGAGACGACAACGACGTCTCGTTGACTGCTCTCATAAAGTGCTTTTACACGTCCTCGACACCGGCTTTCCCGTCTCCTACTAGGCTGTGACACTGGTGGAGGTGCTGGGTGGGATTGCCTCATGATCGGCACCCCTTCGCGGAGCCATACATTGAACGCGGAATCACCTGCGTTCGTCCAAACTCCTGTTCACCGCTACAGTCGCCGCCTGCTAGGCCTGACGCCCGAGTTCAACCCTTTGCAGGACCCTGCAAGAACGCGTCTACCAATTTCCGCCATGGCCACTGCAACTCCATCGCAGGGGACGCTGCAGAATCCCAAGATCCCAGAAAGTTTCCATGGTGACGCTTTTGAAGATGTCCAAGATCGGCTGGACCAATTTGAGCGTGTCGCCAGTTATAATGACTGGGGCTCCCAGCAAAAGTTGTCTAATGTCAATTTTGCGCTTCAAGACAGTGCGCGTACGTGGTTTGTGAACCGGGGGAGAAATTTGACCACGTGGGATGCCTTCCGCTCCCAGCTGCTAGACACATTCACTCTAGTAGCGACAGAAGAGACACCGCGCAGCGCCTTCTCGAATCCCGTATTCAAAAACCAAACGAGAGCGCTGTCATGTTTGCAGAGGATATGGCCCGCCTTTTCCGCAGAGCAGAACCTGAGATGGCCGAAGAAAAAAAGTTGCGCTATCTCTTGCGCGGAGTGAAGGAGGAACTGTTTGCCGGGCTCGTGAGGAACCCACCGACGACAGTGGCCGAATTTACCAAGGAGGCTACCGCTATAGAACCCCGCAGGGGCGTCTGCGCAAGCAGGCGTTTGGTGTGTTGCGACACCACGGACCCGAGCACACGAGGGTTGGACCCTCCCGCGTGTAGCCGTGCGCGGCTTAGCCGTGTCCGGGGAAAAGGGGATCCTGGGGGTTGAGCCAATGCCGGGTGTCTGGACCTTTACGGCCCCTCGGCGGCGGCAACACACCCCTTTGGCCTCGGCTTCACGTAGACGGCACCCCCGGACTGACCCACCCGGGGGAAATCGGTAGTTGCCTCTTCCTGTCTCTCTCTTCCTCTAATCTTCGTCTTTCTCTTACTTTTTCATCTTTCCTGTCTCCTCCTAGCTTCCGTTTACTTCCAATTTTCCAGGCAGCAAGGGTTAACCTTGTGTGAATAACCAACCTAGGTTATCTCATATTTGGTTATAGTGATAACGTACAGCTGGCGTTTGCAGGACCTGTTCTTACAGTCCCTGTAGCGTCCCCTTGTAGGACTCCACGGTGGGTGGCTGGCGTTATTGCCGAAAATTCAATCCCTTTATGGCAACCTCTTTCCCTCCGCTTCCTGATCGCCCTCACAAAAGAGGGCGCACCGATGAAGTTTTCCAGTTCCTTGGACGTCAAAGACCAAACTTCCCACATTACCATGTCATCCACTCAGAAAAATCCGACAAACAAGTACGAAACATTTCCCCTTTTCTAGTTTCCAGGTCCTTAACTGATGTCCTTGGCCCAGGCTACAAGGTATCAAGGCTGGCAAGTGGTGATCTCTTGTTAGAGCTCCATGATCAGAAACAGTACGAAAAGTTGCCCAGTATAGTATCATTTGGAGATGTTCCACTAACAGTAACTCCACACCGCACTCTCAACACCACCCGCGGCGTTGTCTCGGATGACGATTTGCTCCAACTGACAGAGGCTGAGCTCCTGGAGGGCTTCAGTGATCAGAATGTCGTCAATGTGAGAAGAATTAAGATGAGAAGAGATGGGAAAGAAATTCAAACAAAGCACCTAATACTCACATTTGGTTCAAGTATTCTGCCCGAGTCTGTAGAGGCGGGGTACATCAAGCTCCGTGTCAGACCATATGTGCCGAATCCCCTAAGATGTTTCAAATGCCAGCGTTTCGGCCACAGTTCGCAGAGCTGCCGGGGCCGCCAAACATGTGCGAAATGTAGTGCCCTTGAACACGCCACTGAAGCTTGTAATAACTCCTTTCACTGTGTAAACTGTGACGGGGATCACGCCGCGTACTCGCGGTCGTGCCCCTCCTGGAAGAAGGAAAAAGAAATTGTAACCATAAAAGTAAAAGAGAACATATCGTTCAAAGAGGCACGAAGGCGGTTAGCATACCTGCCAAAGAAAAGCTTTGCCGAAGTGGCGCGTCAGGGGGCAGCGCCACAACGGCCTCCGGCAACTGTCCGACCCACAAATAGTGAGTCGGCAGTCACGCCATCTGCCCCCACGGTGGTCGCAGCTTGCGCTGCTCCACCAACCGAGCAGAAGGGACTACCAACCCCGAAGGTGGGCGCAGCCGAGACTTCCCCAACCTCCCCGGCCCCTTCCAGCGCTGGCAACAGCCGGCGCAGCCAAATCCCTCAGGGAGCCCCATCGACCTCCGGGCTGGTGGGCGCAGGGGTCCTGCCCTCCAAGGCGGGACTCTCTCGGGAAACATCTCGCTCGCAAGAGCACGTGTCCAGCGCCTTGCAAGAGGCAATGGACACTACACCTATTCTCAAGGCGCACCAAGCGCCTAAGGAGCGGCGAGGCTCCCTCGAACGCTCCAGAAAGGGTAGAACCCCCGTTACAGGGCCTCGAAAGAGCTCTGTAACCTAAGGCGTCACCTCCGTTTCCGTAAACACAGCACCAAATTTTTCTTTAATATGGATACACAAATCATTCAATGGAATGTCAGAGGTCTTCTTAGGAATCTCGATGATCTACAAGAACTTATCCACCAACACAATCCAAAAGTGCTGTGTTTACAGGAAACACACTTAAAACCAAAACACACAAATTTTCTTCGACAACACGTTACTTTTCGCAAAGACCGCGATGATGCTGTCGCATCATCGGGTGGTGTTGCCATTGTAATTCAAAAAAGCATAGCGTGTCAACGTCTGCAGCTACGAACGGCCCTCGAAGCAGTGGCGGTTCGAGTTGTCCTACTAAACAAACTCATCACTATTTGTTCACTTTACATACCTCCACATTACAAACTAAACAAACCTGAATTTCAGTCCTTCATAGATGAATTGCCAGAACCCTATGTCGTTCTTGGCGATTTCAATGCACACAACACCTTGTGGGGAGACTCTCGCATCGATGCGCGAGGTCGTCTCGTTGAACAGTTCCTTTTTTCTTCTGGAGCGTGCCTTCTCAATAAGAAAGAGCCCACATATTACTCACTTGCAAACAGAACCTTTTCGTCAATAGATCTTAGTATAGTTTCCGCGTCTATACTGCCCGAACTCGAATGGGAAGTTACGAGAAATCCTTACGGGAGCGATCACTTCCCCGTACTGCTAAGAAAATCCAAAGAAAATGAATTTCCTCCACAAGCTCCTAGGTGGAAGATAGACACAGCCGAATGGGAGAAATTTCGAACTCTATCTAGCATCTCATGGGCTGATATGTCTTCTTTGGAAATTGATGCGGCTGTGGAGTATTTTACAGCCTTCATTACAGATGCCGCATCTAAATGCATATCTGAAGTAAGTGGCTTGGCATGTAGACGACGCGTCCCATGGTGGAACGACGAATGTAGGATCGCCCGTAAGAAACAGAACAAAGCGTGGGAGTTGCTACGCGCTTCGCCTACTGCAGAGAATCTTGTTAACTTTAAGAAAGTAAAGTCTCAAGGCAGGAGAACCCGCCGACAGGCCAGAAGAGAGAGCTGGCAAAAGTTCCTATCGGGTATCAACTCTTATACAGAGCAGGCGAAAGTCTGGAACAGGGTTAACAGGATAAAAGGACGACAAACTTATTCACTTCCCCTGGTAAACACCCAAGGCGATACCCTGCTTGAACAAGCAGACTCACTTGGGGAGCACTTTCAGAGCGTGTCAAGTTCCACCAACTATTCGCAATCTTTTCTCAAATATAAACACATAGAAGAATGCAAGCCACTCACAAGAAACTGTCGGCAGAATGAACCGTTCAACCGCCCCTTTAGTATTGCAGAGTTGAGAGCTGCCTTGAGCGCATGCAAGAGCTCTGCACCGGGCTCTGATAGAATCATGTACGAAATGCTCAAAAACTTACACAATGACACGCAAGTAACACTACTTACACTTTTCAACACCATCTGGGACGCAGGGTACCTTCCAACGGCATGGAAAGAAGCCATTGTGGTCCCTGTTTTGAAACAAGGCAAAGACCCTTCTTCAGTGGCAAGTTACCGCCCGATAGCCCTCACAAGCTGCATGTGCAAGGTATTCGAAAAAATGATAAATCGGCGACTCATCCATTTCCTTGAACAGAACAAAAAGCTTGATCCCTATCAGTGTGGTTTCCGAGAAGGGCGCTCCACAACCGACCATCTTGTACGTATTGAAGCAAATATCCGGGACGCCTTTATACATAAACAGTTCTTCTTATCGATATTTCTCGATATGGAAAAGGCGTACGACACAACGTGGCGATACGGTATCTTGCGAGACTTATCGGAAATGGGCATTCATGGTAATATGTTAAACGTAATAAAAAGCTACTTGTCCAATCGCACCTTCCGGGTAAAAGTCGGCAATGTGCTCTCACGTCCATTTACACAAGAAACTGGTGTACCCCAGGGTGGCGTGCTGAGTTGCACACTCTTTATTGTTAAGATGACAACACTTCGTGCTTCCTTACCACCGGCCATTTTGTATTCCGTCTATGTGGACGACATTCAAATAGGTTTCAAGTCCTGTAACCTCGCAGTCTGCGAGAGACAGGTACAGCATGGTTTGAACAAGGTGTCAGGGTGGGCAGAGAAAAATGGATTTAAAATCAATCCTCACAAGAGTTCTTGTGTTTTGTTTACAAGAAAGAGAGGCCTGGTTCCGGACCCTTCCTTAGAACTGTGTGGACAACAGATACCTGTAAACAAAGAGCACAAATTTCTAGGTGTCATACTTGACAATAGACTCACTTTCGTCCCACACATTAAACATCTGAAAGAAAAGTGCCTGAAAACAATGAACCTAATGAAACTTTTATCCCAGACTACGTGGGGTAGTGACAGGAAGTGCTTAATGAATCTGTATAAGAGCCTCATCCGGTCACGATTAGATTATGGTGCCGTGATATATAACTCTGCCGCCCCAAGCGCGCTAAAGATGCTAGACCCGGTTCACCATCTAGGAATTAGACTGGCCACTGGCGCTTTCAGAACGAGTCCCATACAAAGTTTATATGTAGAATCAAATGAGTGGTCACTTCATCTGCAGAGAACATACATCAGCCAAACATATTTTCTTAAAGTCCACTCAAATCCTCAACATCCCTGTTTTAATACCATTAATGACATGACACATGCTACACTCTTTCGCAATCGTCCCTCCGTAAGACAGCCTTTCTCGCTGCGTGTGAGGGAGCTTAGTGAAGAAATGCACGTTCCACTCCTCGAGCTTCGCCTAATGCATCCAGCCAAGCTGCTACCTCCTTGGGAGTGGCAGCTCATACAATGTGATATATCTTTCGTGGAAGTCACAAAGCATGCTCCAGAGATTGAAATCCAGATGCATTTCCGGGAACTCCAGCACAAATACTCCTGCACGGAGTTCTACACAGACGCATCGAAGTCACACGACGGGGTGTCCTATGCAGCCGTCGGTCCATCCTTCTCGGAATCCGACGTACTGCATCCGGAAACTAG
Source organism: Dermacentor andersoni (assembly GCF_023375885.2). Lineage (NCBI taxonomy): Eukaryota > Metazoa > Arthropoda > Arachnida > Ixodida > Ixodidae > Dermacentor > Dermacentor andersoni. The sequence goes on from NC_092817.1 coordinate 214,687,539, forward strand.
TATCTTTACGGCTGAGGCTTACGCACTCCTGCAGGTCGCAAAGCATATAAATAAATCAAAACTCCAGAAATCAGTTATATATACGGACTCCCTTAGTGTTGTGAAGGCCTTGATGTCTTTCTGTAGCCACAAAAATCCGGTAATTAATGAACTCTACTCCCTACTGTGTAAAGCATATATATCTAACCAACATGTGATCATATGCTGGGTGCCTGGACATAGGGGCATCGAGGGAAACGTTCTGGCTGACCAGATGGCCACATCAATTTCATTGCATGCAGTTAATCCTACTGCTTCGGTCCCTGTCACATACCTGAAGCCTTTCTTAAGAAGGAAACTACGAAAGCATTGGCAACGCATGTGGGACGAAGAAATAAATAATAAACTGCATGTAATAAAGCCACAATTAGGGTTTTGGCCTCCTGTAACAAAATCCCGCCGTACAGATGTCCTATTCTGCCGTCTAAGAATAGGGCACACGTTTGGCACACATAACTTTTTACTCACGGGAAACGAGCCTCCAACCTGTGGCAGATGCGGGGAGAGGCTGACCGTCCTCCACGTCCTACTGGAGTGTCGGGAAGCCGAATCCAATAGAAAGAAACATTTTCACTTAGCATACCGCCAGCACATCCCCCTTCATCCAGTAATGTTACTCGGCCCAGAACCGCTGTTTGACTCCAGCGCAGTCCTGGGCTTCCTGAAAGATGTTGTCTTGCATGTTCTTAGCCCCACATGTTCGTAGCGGGTCCTCTCTTCAGAGGATACCGCTGTGATAGCTCTCTCGTATAGCACGCGCCTCTAGGCCCTTGTGTTTCAAGGGCTCTGGCGAGGCAGCAGTGCTCCAAGTAATTTTACTATCTTATACATTTTCCATTTTGCATCATTCTCCTACGATGGATTTTAATGGTCATAGTTTTCTTCAATAATCATCGCCATAATTTTATAGCACGTAGATTTTACGCACTTTACATCGACTATTTTTAGGCCACTTTACAGCCAAGTCACATCTTCCATAATACATCAACATTAACACTTGTCATGGCGCTCTTTGGCCAAACCTGGCCCTTGCGCCACTAAACACAACACATCATCAACCGCTATAGAACGGGCACTACAGCAGCGGTACCCCCAATATGACCGCAAGAGCTCGCCGGTGAATGCTTCTATTCTACCTGAGAGCTGCAGCACGTCTCTGCGTGAAGTTATCCGAGAGATTGTGCGAGAGGAGATCCGGCAGCTCGGGATCTCTCCCATGGCACCAGGGGTGGCTTCTGTCGCTGATATCGTTCGGGAGGAAGTTCGAGAGGCCTTTTCGTCGCCCGACTGGCAGGTGGTGCCGCGACGATTAACCTACACGGAAGCTGTCTGTCGTCCACCTCCCGCCACTTCGATGCTGCTGACGCCGTCGACCACTACGACGCAGCGATCACCCCACCCCGACGCCCTATTTTCGACAGTCACAGCCGCCGCCAACTATGCCGTATCGCCGCCAGTCGATCGCTGCGCCTCGTTTCTACGGCGACTCCCCTGCCGGATACCCGTTTCGAAAGACCGATTTGTGGCGCACCGCTGACCGCCGGCCGCTATGCTTTCATTGCGGCGAAGCAGGACATGTTTACCGCGCGTGCCACTACCGCGCGGCTGAGTATGAAAGATTTCCCAACTGCAATTACCCTGTGTCTGATGCTGCACGTAGCTGCGACAGAAATTCTACAAACTTTCGGCCAGAAGGTTCAAGGACGCCTCGACGCCACTGTATTTTTTTCACTTAGCACTCCTTTCCGTAATGCCTTCGGGCCAGGAAAGTATCCGAATTGAATAAATAAATAAAAATGCGCGTACTTAGCACGTGCTTTGGCAGAAAACTACGTACGCGCGCTGCCAAGAGCAGCATGCGCGTGCTTAGCACGTGGTTTGGCAGAAAACCTCGTGCACGTGCTGCCAAGAGCAGCATGTGCGTGCTTAGCACTTGATTTGGCAGAAAACCAAGTGTGCGCTTCCAAAAGCAATACGCGCGTGATTAACACGTACTTTGGCAGAAAACAATGAGCGCGTGCTGCCAAAAGCTGCATGTGCATGCTTAACACGTCGGTTGTCAGAAAACCACGTGCGCGCGCTGCCAAGAGCAGCATGCGCAAGATTAGAGCGTCGTTTGTTAGAAAAGCACGTGCACGTGCTGCCAAAAGCAGCATGTGCGTGCTTAGCAGTGCTTTGGCAGAAAACCACGTGCGCGCGCTGCCACGAGCTGCATGTGCATGCCTAACACGTGATTTCGCAGAAAACCAGGTGCACGCGCTGCCGAAAGCAGCATGTGCGTGCTTAGGACGTGCTTTGCGCGTGCCTACCACGTGGTATGGCAGGAAAACACGTGGGCGCTCTGGCAAGAGCTGTTTGTGCATGCCTAGCACGTGCTTTGGCTGAAAACCATGTGCGCGTGCTACAAATAACAGCATGTGCGTGCTTGACACGTGGTTTGGCAGAAAACCACGTGCGCGCGCTGCTAAGAGCTGCTCGTGCATGCTTAGCACGTGGTTTGGCGGAAAACCACGTGCACGCGCTGCCAAGAGCAGCATGCGCGTGCATAGTGCGTGGTTTTGCAGAAAAGCACGTTTCCGTGGAGCCAAGGCAGCATGCACATTCTTAGCACGTGGGCTGAAAACCAGGTGGGTGCGCTGCAAAGAGCAGCATGCGCGTGTTTAGCTCGTGGTTTGGCAGAAAGCCACGTGCGCGTGGAGCCAAAAGTAGCTTCCACGTGGTTTGGAAAAACCACGCGCGTGGTGCCAAGACCAGCATGTGCGTGCTTATAGCGTGGTTCGGCAGAAAACCACGTGCGCGCGCTGCCAAGAACTACATGTGCGTACTTAGCACGTGGTTTGGCTGAAAACAACGTGCGCGCGCTGCCAAAAGCTGCATGTGCATGCTTACCACGTGATTTGGCAGAAAACCACGTGCGTGCGCTGCCAAGAGCACCATGCGCGTGCTTAGCACGTGGTTTGGCAGAAAACCACGAGCGCGCAGCCAAGAGCAGCATGCGCGTGCTTAGCGCATACTTAAGTAAAAGACCACGTGCACGCGCTGCCAAGAGCAGCATGCGCGTGTTTAGCATGTAGATGGGCAGAAAAGCACATGCGCGAGCTGGGAATGCTTAGAGCGTCGTTTGGCAGAAAACCATGTGCACGCGCTGCCAAAAGCAGCATTTGCGTGCTTAGTAGTGCTTTGGCAGAAAACCACGTGCGCGCGCTGCCATGAGCCGCATGTGCACACGTAACACGTGATTTGGCAGAAGACCACCTGCGCGCGCTGCCAAATACTGCGTGTGCATACTTAGCACGTGCTTTCGCAGAAAAAAATGTGCGCCCGCTGCCAAGAGAGGCATGGGCGTGCATAGCACGTAATTTGGCAGAAAACCACGTTAACGCGCTGCCAAGAGCAGCATGTCCCTGCTTAGCACGTGGTTTGACAGAAGACAAGGTTTGCGCACTGCCAAGAGCTGCATGTGCATGCTAAGCACGTAGTTTGGCAGAAAACAATGTGCGCGAACTGCCAAAAGCTTCATGTACTTGCATAGCACGTGGTTTGGGTGAAAACCACGATCACGCGCTCCCTAGTGCAGCCTGCGCGTGCTTAGCATGTCGCTTGGCAGAAAGCACCGTGCGCGCGCTGCCAATAGCAGCATGTGCATGTTTAGCAGGTGATTTGGCAGAAAACCACATACTGTGCTGCCAGTAGCAGCATGCACGTGCATAGCACATTGGTTGGCTGAAAACCACGTTCAAGCAGTGCCAAGAGCAGCATGTGCGTGCTTAGAACGCGGTTCGCCAGAAAAGCACGTGTGCGCGCAGCCAAAAAAGCATGCGCTTTCTTAGCATGCGGTTTGTGTAAAATCGAGGTGCGCGATCTGCAAAAAGCTCCACGTGCATGCTTACCAATTGGTTTGGCAGAAAACCACGTGCGCTTGCTACCAACAACAGCATGTGCATGCTTAGCACTTGGTTTGGTAGAAAACCTTGTGTGCACGCTGCCAATAGCAGCAGGTCCGTGCTTAGCACCTAGTTTGGCAGAGAAGCATGTGCGCGCGCTGTCAAGTGCTGCATGTGCATGCTTAGCACGTGGTTTGGCAGGAAGCAACGTGCGCGCGCTGCCATAAGCAGCATGCGCGTGCTTAACACTTAGGCTTTGTAAAAAACCATGTGCGATCGCTGCCAATAGCAGCAGGCGCGTGCTTAGCACGTGGTTTGGCAGAGAACCACGCGCGCGCGCTTCCAAGAGCAGCATGTTCGTGCTTATAGCATGGTTTGTCAGAAAACCAGCTGCGCGCGCTGCCAAGAGAAGCATGCGCGTGTTCAGCACGTGATTTGGCAGAAAACCACGTGCGTGCGCTGCCAAGAGTAGCATGCGCATTCTTAGCATGCGGTTTGGCAGAAAACCTCGTGAGTGCGCTGCCAAAAGCAGCATGCGAATGCTTCGTGCGTGCTTTGGGAGGAAACCACGTAAACGCGCTCCGAAATGCTGCATAGGCGTGCTCAGCGCATGCTTTGGAAGAAAACGTTCGCGCGGAACCAAAAGCAGTACGCGCGTGCTGACCACGTTGTTTGGCAGAAAACCAGGTGCGTGCGCTGCGAAGAGCAGCATGTGCGTGCGATGCCAAATACAGCATGCGCGTTCTTGGCACATGGTCTTGGCAGAAAGGCCACGTGCGCGCGTTGCCAAAAGGTGCATGTACATGTTTACCGCTTGGTTTGGCAGAAAACCACGTGCTCGTGCTACCAACAGCAGCATTCGCGTTTTTAGCACATGGTCTTGGCAGAAAGGCCACGTGCGCGCGCTGGAAGAGCTGTATGCGCATGCTTATAGCACGGGGTTTGGCAGAAAACAAAGTGCGCGCGCTGCTAAAAGCTGCATGTGCATGCTTACCACTTGGTTTGGCAGAAAGCCAGGCGCGCGCGCTGCCAAGAGCAGCATGCGCGTGCTTTGGCAGAAAACCAAGAGCACGCGGAGCCAAAGCAGCATGCGCGTTCTTAGTACGTGGGTTGGCAGAAAACCAGGCGCGCGCGCTACCGCGAGCAGCGTGTGCATGCTCAGCACGTGGTTTGGCAGAAAACCACGCGCGCGCACAAGAAAGAGCAGCATGCGCGTGCTTAGCGCGTGGTTTGGCATAAAACCACGTGCGGGCGTTGTGAAGAGCTGCATGTGCATGCTTAGCACGTGGTTTGGCAGAAAGTAACATGCGCGCGCTGCCAAAAGCTGCATGTGCATACTTAGCACGTGGTTTCGCAAAAAACAACGTGCACCCGCTGCGAAGAGCAGCATGCGCGTGCATAGCACGTAATTTGGCAGAAAACGACGTTCACGCGCTGCCAAGAGAAGCATGTGCGTGCTTAGCACGTGGTTGGGTTGAAGACAAGGTGTGCGCACTGCCAAGAGCTGCAGGTGGATGCTGAGCACGTGGTTTGGCAGAAAACCACGTGCCCGCGCTGACAAGAGCAGCACGTGCGTGCATAGCACGTGCTTTGGTAGAATAGCACGTGCATGCGCTGCCAAGAGCTGCATGTGTATGCTTAGCACGTGATTTGGCAGAAAACCACGTGTGCGCGCTGCCAAAACCAGCATGCCCGTGCTTAGAACGTGATTTGGCAGAAAACCACGTCTGCACGCTGCCGAAAGCGGCATGCGCGCGCATAACACTTGGCCTTTGTAGAAAACTCCGTGCGCAGCTAAAAGCAGCGTGCGCGTGCTTAGCACGTTGTCTTGGCAGAAAGGCCACGTGTGTGCGCTGCCAGAAGCTGCATGTGCATGCTTACCACGTGGTTTAACAGAAAACCACGGATGCGCGCTACCAAGAGCAGCACGCGCGTGCTTGCGCGTGGTGTGGGAGAAAACCATGTGTGCGCGCTGCCAAGAGCTGCATGTGCATGTTTAGCAGGTGATTTGGCAGAAAACCACATACTGTGCTGCCAATAGCAGCATGCGCGTGCTTAGCACGTAGTTTGGCAGAAAACCACGTTCACGCACTGCCAAGAGCAGCACATGCGTGCTTAGCACGCGGTTTACCAGAAGATCACGTGCGCGCGGAGCCAAAGCAGCATGCGCGTTCTTAGCACGTGGTTTGGCAAAAAACCAGGTGCGCGCGCTGCCATAAGCGGCATGTGCATGCTTAGCACGTGGTTTGGCAGAAAACCACGTGCGCGCGCAGCCAAGACCAGCATGCGTGTGCATGCTGGTCGTGTGCGTGCAACCACGTGAGCTCTTTGGCATTTCAGCACTAAAAGCTCGCGCTCAGCTTGACGACTTATTTCATCGCCGCATGTATCCGTTTCCGCTATGTAGTACCCCTTCGGGGGCCTTTAGGGGTATTATGAAATAAAATAAATAAATGCGTGTGCTTAGCGTGTGGTTTGGCAGAAAACCACGCGCGCGGAGCCAAAGCAGCATGCGCGTTCTTAGCACCTGGTTTGGAGCAAAACGATGAGCGCGCGCTGCCGAGAGCGGCATATGCATAATTAGCACTTGATTTGGCAGAAAACAACGTGCGCGTGCTGCCAATAGTAGCACATGCGTGATTAGCACGCGGTTTGGCAGAAGACCACGTGCGTGCACTGCCGAAAGGTGCATGTGGATGCTTGCCACGTGGCTTGGCAGACAACCACACGCGCCCTTCCAAGAGCAACATGCGCATGCTTAGCACGAAGTTTGGCAGAAAATCACGTGCGCGCGGAGGCGAAGCAGCTTGCACGTTTTTAGCACGTGGTTTGGTAGAAAACCAGGTGAGCGCGCAGCCAAGAGCAGCATGCGCATGCTTAGAACGTAGTTTGGCAGAAAACCACATGCGCGGGCTGCCAATAACAGCATGCGAGTGCTTAGCACGTCGTTTCGCAGAAAACCACGTTCACGCACTGCCAAGAAGAGCACATGAGTGCTTAGCACGTGGTTTGGCAGAAAACCACGTTCACGCACTGCCAAGAGCAACACATGCGTGCTTAGCACGCGGTTTGACAGAAGACCACATGCGCGCACTGCCGAAAGCTGAATGTGCATGCATGCCACGTGGCTTGGCAGAAAACCACGCCTGCGCGCTGCCAAGATCAGCATGCGCGTGCTTAGCGCGTAGTTTGACAGAAACCCACGTGTGCGCGGTGCCAGAAGCTCCAGGCGCGTTCTTACCACGTGGTTTGGCAGAAAACCACGCGCGCGCGCTGCCAAGAGCAGCATGGGCGTGCTTAGAGCGTGGTTTGACAGAAAACCACGTGCGTGCGCTGCCAAGAACTGTGTGTGCATGCCTAGCACGTATATTGGCAGAAATTATCGTGCGCGCGCTGCCAAAAGCTGCATGTGCATACTTAGCAGGTGGTTTCGCCGAAAACAACGTACGCGCGCTGCAAAAAGCTGCATGTGCATGCTTACCACGTGGTTGGGTAGAAAACCGCACGCGCGCGCTTCCAAGAGGAGAATGCAGATGCTTAGCATGTGGTTTGGCAGAAAATCATGCGCGCGCGCTGCCAAGAGCAGCATTCGCGTGCCTAGCACGTGCTTTGGCAGAAAACTACGTGCGCGTGGTGCCAAAAGCTGCATGTGCATGCTTAGCACGCAGTTTCAAGCAAAACAACGTCCGCGCGCTGCCAAGAGCAGCATACGCGTGCTTAGCGCGTGGTCTGGCAGAAAACCACGCGCGCGCGCTGCCAAGAGCACCATGTGCATGCTTACACCGTGGTTTTGTAGAAAACCACGCGCGCGCTGCCAAAAGCAGCATGCGCGTGGTTAGAACGTAATTTGGCAGAAAACCACGTGCGCGCGGAGCCAAAGCAGCATGGGCGTTCTTAGCACGAGGTTTCGCAGAAAACCAGGAGCGCGCGCAGCCAACAGCAGCATGCGCGTGCTTAGCACTTGCGCTTGGTAGAGAACCACTTGCACAGGCAAAAACTGCTTGCGCGTGCTTAGCACATGGTCTTGGCAGCAAGGCCATTTGCGCGCGCTGACTGAAGCTGTATGTGCATGCTTACCACGTGGTTTAACAGAAAACCAGGTGTGCGCGTTGTCAAGAGCAGCATACGCGTGCTTAGCGCGTAGTTTTGCAGAAAACCACGTGCGTGTGGAGCCAAAAAGGGCAAGCCCGTGCTTACCTAGTGGTTTGGGAGAAAACCACACGAGCGCACTGCCAAGAGCAGCATGTGCGTGCTTATAGCGTGGTTTGGCAGAAAACCACGTGCGCGCGCTACCAAGAGCAGCACGCGCTTGCTTAACGTGTGGTTTGGCAGAAAACAACCTACGAGCGCTGCAAAAAGCTGCATGTGCATGCTTACCACGTGGTTTGGTAGAAAACCACAAGCGCGCGCTGCCACGAGCAGAATGCGCGTGCTCAGCGCGTGCTTTGGCAGAAAACCACGTGCGCGCAGAGCCAGAGAAGCGTACGCGTTCATAGCACGTGGTTTGGCTGAAAACCAGGTCCGCGCGGTGGCATAAGCTTCATGTGCATGTTAGCACATTGTTTGGCAGAAAACCACGTGCGCGCAGGCAAGACCAGCATGCGCGTGCTTAGCCTGTGGTTTGGCAGAAAACCACGTGCGCGCGGAACCAAATTAGCATCGGCGTTCTTAGCACGTGGTTTTGCAGAAAACTATGTGCGCGCGCTGCCAAAAGCTGCACGTGCATGCTTAGCACGTGGTTTGGCAGAACACCACGTGCGCGCGCAACCAAGAGCAGCATGCGCGTGGTTAGCACGTGGTTTGGCAGAAAACAACGTGCGTGCGCTGCAAAAAGCTGCGTGTGCATGCATACCACGTGGTTTGGTATAAAAACACACGGGCACTGCCAAGACCAGAAGGCGCGTGCTTAGCGCGTGCTTTGGCAGAAAACCACGTGTGCGCGGAGCCAAAGCGGCATGCGCGTTCTTAGCACGTGGTTTGGCAGAAAACCAGGTGCACGCGCTGCCATCTATTAGGTTCATATTGTTACGTGTAGAAACTCACAGACGACAGAGACTACTTACAGGATATTTACACTGGACTGGAGCCAGAGCACCAAGTCGACATTCACTCTCGCCAAGGGCAGAGACCCAGTTCTCGCGGCGGCTCGCCCATTGAGCATCGCTTGATATCGTAATTGTCCCCCGGCGGCAAAAGCGCCGTCACGGTGCTGTTAAATATCCAAGGCGCGTGTTGAGTATAGAGTTTGAGTCGGGCGGCGTGGGCAATGTCACGGTTTGTCACAGCAGAGGACGTAGTGGGCGTGGCTAGAACGATTTCGTAGGTGACATCGGTCACTTGGCGAAGCACGCGATATGGGCCCCTGTAGCAGGAAAGCAGTTTTTCACAAAGGCCAACTTTACGCGATGGTTACCATAGCAACACGAGGGTGCCGGGCACAAAATTGACATCACGGTGACGGAGGTCGTAGCGTTGCTTTTGTTTGCCTTGAGAGACTTGTAGACGAGCGCGCGCAAGTTGGCGAGCATAGTCAGCATGGGCGATAGCATCACGGACATAAGCGCTAGTTGATGCTGTGGTGGACGGAAACACAGTGTCCAGTGGTAGCGTCGGATCACGGCCATACAAGAGGTAAAAAGGAGAAAAGGCAGCAGTGTCGAGACGGGAAAAGTTGTACGCAAAGGTGATGTACGGTAGAGCCTGGTCGCAGTCACGGTGGTCGTCTGAAACGTATTTGGATAGCATGTCTGTAAGGGTGCGGTTCAAACGCTCAGTGAGGCCGTTCGTGTGAGGGTGGTATGAGTGGTAAATTTATGCTGTGTTGACCAGGCACGAATGATGTCGCCAATGACTTTGGCTAAGAACGTACGGCCACGGTCTGTTAGTAATTGACGCGGAGCACCATGAATCAAAATGATATTATGTAGGAGGAAGTCCGCAACATCAGATGCGCAACTGGTCGGAAGAGCGCGGGTTACGGCGTAGCGGGTCCCGTAGTCAGCCGCGACTGCAACCCACTTGTTTCCTGATGTAGATTCCGGAAATGGGCCGAGAAGGTCTAAGCCGACACGATGGAAGGGCTCGGCAGGGATATCGAGTGGCTGCAGGTAACCAGCGGGGAGCTGGGAAGGCTTCTTGCGTCGTTGGCAAAGTTCACAAGCTGCGACGTAACGTCGTACGGAACGGGCAAGGCCCGGCCAGAAAAAACGGCGACGTGTCCTGCCGTTGATGCGTCGTGAAGCTCTTCTAGAACGGTTGAGCGGAGGTGTTTAGGTATGACAAGTAGGAACTCAGAGCCGTCCAGATGAAGGTTACTACGGTACAGAGTACCGTCGCGAAGGACGAAGAGGCGTAGTGTGGCGTCGGCCGGAGAGTGTTTAAAACGGTGGATGAGTGCTCTGATATAGGTGTCACGACGTTGCTCGTCGGCGAAATGAAGCAGCTGCAACACAGAATACGCAAGCAGCACTGGTAATATTGGAGGAGCCAGGGTCGTCAACAGGGTAACGCGACAAGCTGTCAGCGTCTTGGTGCAGGCGGCCAGACTTATTGACCACGGAATATGAAAATTCTTGTAGCCTCAAAGCCCATCGACCAAACCGGCCTGTAGGATCTCTTAGCGATGAGAGCCAGCAGAGAGCATGATGGTCAGTGACTGCGGAAAAAGGGCGACCGTAAAGGTAAGGACGGAACTTCGCAACCACCCAGACTACAGCAAGGCATTTTCGTTCCGTAATGGAATAGTTGCGCTCCGATGGTGTGGGGAGGCGGCTCGCATAAGCAATAACGCGATCCTGGCCACGCTGACGCTGGTCTAAGACGGCACCTACGCCATGACCGCTGGCATCTGTACGCAATTCTGCTGGGGCATCAGGGTCGAAGTGGGCGAGAATGGGTGGTGAGGAGAGAAGAGTAACGATACGAGAGAAGGCGGCGGCTTCTGCACGACAATTGTACGCCTTTCTTCAAAAGATTAGTGAGGGGCCTAGCAATGGCCGCAAAATCTTGAATAAAACGACGAAAGTACGAGCATAGCCTACAAAACTTCGAACGTCTGCGGCTGTCTTCGGAACCGGAAACTCTCGGACAGCGCGAGTTTTTTCGGGATCAGGCTGTACTCCGGAAGCGTCAACGAGGTGGTCCAAATGTCGTTTTGGCGGCGGCCGAAACGACATTTGGACGAGTTAAGTTGCAGCTTCGCCTTTCGAAATACATCAAGTATAGCTCTAGTATAGTATAGTATAGCTGTATAGTATAGTATCAAGTATAGCTGTTAGACGCTCAAAGTGAGTGTCGAACGTGGGCGAGAAGACGATGACGTCGTCGAGGTAGCAGAGACATGTGGACCATTTGAAACCTCGGAGCAAGGAGTCCATCATACGCTCAAAGGTGGCAGGGGCGTTGCATAATCCAAGCGGCATTACTTTAAATTCGTATAGGCCATCAGGTGTGATGAACGCGGTTTTTTCTCTGTCCATATCGTCAACAGCAATCTGCCAGTATCCAGAACGAAGTTCAATAGAAGAGAAATAGCTGGAACCATGGATGCAGTCAAGGGCGTCGTCTACACGTGGGAGCGGGTAGACGTCCTTCTTAGTAATGTTGTTCAGATGACGGTAGTCTACAAGAAGCGCCACGTGCCATCCTTCTTAACCAACACTACAGGTGACGCGCAGGGACTCGAAGAAGGCTCAATGATGTTTTTGTCTAGCATTTTGTTCACTTCACTTTGAATTATTTGACGTTCCGACGCAGAAACTCGATATGGTCGTCGGTGAATAGGAGTAGAATCGCCAGTAAGAATCCGATGCTTGACCGCGAACGTATGGCCTAAAGGGCGATCGTCGAAGTCGAAAATATCTCTGTAGGACGCTAATACTTGGTAAAGGTCTTCAGCCTGCGCAGAAGACAGGTCCGTCGCAACCATTTTCTGTATCTTGGCATCGGCGGCCGAGGCTGGCACGATGGGCCTGCTATGCTCGCAAGAAGCATCGGTCGATAAAGTTGGCACGTGATGGTCGCCGAGACAGTCAACGTTGGCAAGGCAAATATTTTGCGGTACAATTTGCTTTGCCAATCCAAAGTTAAAGATAGGCATGAAAGTGCGGTTCGCAGTAATAGTAAGTACAGTGAACTCTCAGTTGAGTGAACTTCAAGGGACGGAAGGAAACAGTTCACTTAACTGAAAGTTCACTAAACTGAATATTCACTAGACCTACATAAGACATGGCATACAGAGTCAAAAGTTTAAAGTGCAATTCATGGAGCAATAGACATGGCATCCATAGTGTTGGAAATGTGTGAAATGGAATTTGTACATATCAAGTGCAAGGTGCATAACAGTTATAATGCTGCCTTTGTGTGCACACACGGAACCGACGAGACTGGAAAGAAAGAGACGGTCGACAATGCCACGGCTAGCCGGTCGGAAAAAAACACACCACATGGTTTGTGGTGCGACAGATCGCAGCTTTGCTCTGGCGGCGTTGTAAGCGTCAGCGATGTTACTTTGTTTATGGCCTCCGAGATTACACGCTTGCTCATTTTGCGCGGGTGATCTCGGAGGCCATGCCTCGTTGCCGTCCGTTTTCCGTGCCGCGGCCTTGCCCCAGGGGCGCTGTAGCGCCAGCGACGTTACATTGCCGCTGGAGCGGCGGTTTGATGAGGGTGGGCATCGGATGCGCCTGCACTGCAGGGCGCAAAACTTCGTTAAAAATGAGCCTTGGTCCTCTGAGCGAGTTCGTTAAACTGAAATATTGAGTGTTCCGAAATTCGTTTAAGTGAAACATTTTTGCATAGAATATATAAGAAAACTGCCGGGGATTTTTAAAAAGTTCGTTATTCTGAAATATTCGATAAACCGACGTTCGTACAACTGAGAGTTTACTGTATACTGTGAGGCACGGTAACGTCATACTGTAGTGGAATGTCGGGCAGAGGAGTGACGAGGTACTCGCCATCAGGAACTGGTGGGAATCCGGTGGGACGTAAGCGGCAGTGGGGTGCGTCAGAAGGTTCTGCGAGCATTGGTAACTCAAGGCGAAGGGTACTGGAAGAGCAGTCAATAAGAGCAGAATGTGCGGAGAGAAAATCGAGGCCGAGAATGAGGTCGGGGGGGCACTGAGCAATTACAGTGAAGAGGACAGGAGTGTGGCGGCCGGCGATGCTGACGCGTGTCGTACACATGCCGATGATAGGCACAGCACCGCCATCCGCAACGGGACGACGCGTGCCGACGCTGGGGTGAGGAGCTTGTTCAGTCGTCGTCGGAAGGCAGCCCTCATAATTGAAAGATGTGCTCCTGTATCGATGAGTGCCGTGACAGGATAGCCGTCAACGTCAAGAAGGTTTCGGTTCGTGGGTAACGTGAGCAGAGGATTTGAGGGCAGGGTCGACAACGCAGCTTCACCTCCAGAAGCTGCAGTGCCTAGTTTTCCGGCTGGGCCCGGGAGGCGATAGGCTACGAAGAGAAGCGGCGGGGTTGGGGCGAACGAGACTGATGGCGTCGAGGTGAGGGCCAGCGGCTGTAGCGCAGGTTCGGAGCAGGGGCATCAGCGGCAGTGGGTTCATGGCGGGTGGCAGCATAGGGAACAGAAGGTTCAAAGGTGCGGGAATAAGCGGCGCCGTATGTCCGAGGAGGCGGTGACCATCGGTTGCGGCAGTGATGAGCGACGTTGCCGATGCGACAGCAGTGGAAGCAGATTGGTCTGTCATCAGGGGTACGCCATTCGGACGGGTTGCGGCGAGATGTGGTAGAAAAGGACTGTCGGGGACGAGGAGGGCCGGTGGAGAACTGGGGAACGCTGGGTTGAGATCTTGAACACACGGAGTTCAGACCCATGTTCTCAAATTCCTGTCTGACTACGGCCTGAATCATGGCAATCGTGGTTGCTGGCGGATCGGGAGGCGTCGCGGAGAAAGCTCGCGAACAGACAGCTTCGAGCTCGCGGCGAACAATACGAGTGACGTCGTCACAGGTGGTGGCCTGACGCGGTCGACCCTCACATTTCGACGTAGCAGCGGTGTTGGGTAGCCGCGTGATGTGGTTTGTGATACTGCGGCTCTTGGCTTGTTCAAGGCGACGGCATATTTAATAATGGCGTCGATTGTTGAGACGTTGCCGAAAACAATCAAATTGAAAGCGTCGTCGGCGATGCCTTTTAGAACATGTGACACTTATCTTATTCAGACATAGCATCATCAGCTTTGCGGCATAGAGCCAAGACGTCGAAGATGTATGAAACGTACGGCTCTGTAGATGTCTGAACACGAGACGCAAGAGCCTTTTTCGCTCGCGGTAACCTTGCGGCAAATGGTGTCGCCGAACAGTTCCCGTAGCTTTTCTTTAAAAGTGTCCCAACTGCTTATCGTCGTCACGTTTTTGGTACCACACGCGTGGGGTGCCGCCAAGATAAAAGATGACATTGGCGAGCATAATGGTTGGGTCCCACCTGTTATTAGTGCTGGCCTGTTCATATAGCTTGATCCAGTCGAGAAGTATGCGCGTTCTTAGCACGTGGTTTGGCAGAAAACCAGGTGCACGCGCTGCCAGAAGCTGCATGTGCATGCTTAGCACGGTGTTTGCCAGAAAACCACGTGCGCGCGCTGCCAAGAGAAGCATGCGCGTGTTCAGCACGTGGTTCGGCAGAAAACCAGGTGCACGCGCTGCCAGAAGCTGCATGTGCATGCTTAGCACGGTGTTTGCCAGAAAACCACGTGCGCGCGCTGCCAAGAGAAGCATGCGCGTGTTCAGCACGTGGTTCGGCAGAAGACCACGTGCGCGCACTGCCAAGAGGTGCATGTGCATGCTTAGCGTTGGTTTGGCAGAAAACAATCGGCGCCCGCTGCGAAAAGCTACATGTGCACACTTAGCACGTGGTTTGGCAGAAAACAACGTGCGCGCAATGCAAAAAGATCCATATGGATGCTTCCGCGTGGTTTGGTAAAAAACGACACGCCCGCGCTGGCAAGAGCAGAATGCGCGTGCTTAGCGCGTACTTTGGCAGAAAACCACGTGCGAGCGGAGCCAAAGCAGCATCCGCGTTCATAGCCCGTGGTTTGGCAGAAAACCAGGTACGCGCGTTGCCAAAAGCTGCATGTGCATGCTTAGCACTTGGTTTGGCAGAAAACCACGTGCGCGCGCTGACGAGACCTGCATGTGTAGCTTACCACGAGGTTTGGCAGAAAACCGCGTGGGCGCGCAGCCAAGAGCAACATGCAGGTGCTTAGCGCATGCTTAGGGAGATAACGTTCGCGCGGAGCCAAAAGCAGCACGCGCGTGCTTACCACGTGGTTTGGCAGAAAACCACGCGCGCGCGCTGCCAAGAGCAGCATGCGCATGCTTAGTGCGTCGTTTGGCAGAGAAGTGGTTCTTGAAGGGAGAAGGAAAGGTTGACGCTGTTTTCTGCAGCACTTGCGGGAGCACGGCTCAGCGTCAATAGGGGGGGGGGAGAGTGGGAGCAAAGGATATAGGAGAGTAGAGGGTTAAAGTGACGCCATGGGCAGCGGCTGAGCAGTCCGGCAGGAAGGGCCCATTGGGTCCGGTAGGAGTGGTGATCGGTTGAAAGGCCAGGGGGCGGTGATCCAGCAGGAGCCAGATGATTGGGGCAGGTTGAGTAGCCTGTAGTGGTTTGGATAGCCGTGAGGCTATCCGTCTTTGCAGAAAATCCTAGAGTCTCGCCGAGAGCCCCGACGAGTCGAGGTACTCGACGACACTTAGGAGGGCTGGTAGCTCGCTACGACCAGGGAAGAGGATGTCTTCCTGCCGTGCAGAAGGAAGCCCCAGGCGTCGGAACTACTGCAGGAGACGGTCACGCTGCTGTAGGTAAGCAGGGCAGGCCAGCAGGAGGTGCTCCAGGGTCTCGGGCTCCCCACAGGAGGCACAGGCTGGAGAGGCGATGAGGCCATGGCGGTGGCGGCGAGCACCCGTCCAACAGCAGCCAATCCTCAGTCGCAGAAGGAGGGAGGTCTCCCTGCGTGCGAGGCCGCGCTGTGGAAGTGGTCGCGGAGGGCGGCCCAAGGACGTCCGCTTGTCCGGATGGCAGGCCAGCAGATGGCGCCGAAGCCTGTGGCTTGTGAAATCATTGGCTGTCACAGCCAGGCTGGGCGGGACCACGCAGTGGTGGGCACGCTTTGCCAGTGCATCTGCTTCCTCGTTGCCCGGTATCCCTACGTGGGCTGGAAGCCAGTGCAGGGACACTGAGCAGCCCGCCTCCTGGAGCGCCATCAGCCTTGTCGAGAGCAGGGCAACCCCGAGGCTGGCCCTTTCTGGCCTCTGCAGGCTGAGAAGTGCCGCCTTGGAATCGCAGTAGATGGTCACTGGGGTCACCGGCAGCTCCTCTGCGAGTAAGTCCACAGCCAGGTGAAGGCCTGCTACCTCTGCCGCTGTTGACGTCGCATGGTCGGGGAGGCGACACTGCTTGCTCTTCCGCAAAGCGGGCACCACGCAGGCCGCAATCGACGAGCATGTGTCTGGCATCACCGAGCCGTCAACGTAGATCTGCAGGTTTCCTCCGTGGTCCTCATGCAGGAGGGAGGCAGCCGTCTGTTGAAGGGCACAAGTCGGGGAGCGCCGTTTGGAAACGCTGGGCAGCTCTGTGGTGATGTGTATGGGTGGTCTCTGGGGAGGAGGCAGCTGTGCGTTGTTCGCTGGAGGCCTCCCGATCACCTCCTCGTACAGCCCACAGAGTCTGCCCATCTGTGAATGGGGCCGCGAGCGCAGTCGGGAGAGCAGGGCACTGCCGTCTGGTCCATGGTGGAGGCGGTCAACATGGCGTAGCCCCTGCTGCAGGAGGAGGAGTGACAGGGGCCATGCTCCCGCCTCGGCCAAGGTTGCAGCGACTTGGGAGCTGCGGGGAGCGCCCAGGCAGAGCCTAATCGCGGCCCGATGCTGCAGCTCCAGCTTCTTGAGACGGGCAGGTGGTAGTGCCACGAGTGGGAGGGCGTACCGCAGGCGTGAGGTAGCTGCTGCATCGTACAGCCGCAGTGCCCACCCAGTGGTACAGCCCTGTCCTCGGGCAAGAAGCTGGGAGACTGCCTTGTGGACCCGGAGGACCTGCACATGCAGGATCTTGACAGCAGGCAGCCAGGACAGTCGGTGATCAATGCGCAGCCCCAGGCACGTCACTGCAGTGCTCCAGGGTAGCTGGACGCCTTCCAGGTGCAGCCGGGGTGCTGTGCGGCGGGCGGCTGCTCTTGGGTGGAGCAGCATGGCCTCCGTCTTCCTTGCCGAGATGGCAAGGCCAATGCTGCTCAGGTAAGCAGCGGCGGTGTCGAGAGCTCTTTGCAGGGCCGAGCGTGCGCTGCGGTGGTTGTGTGGTGGGCTTCGCACCCACAGGGCGATGTCGTCCGCGTAGATGGAGGCGCTCACCGGATAGTCGGGGTCGATCGGCAGGGCAGCAGGAAGCCGGGCCAGGGCCAGGTTGAACAGGAAGGGGCTCACCACTGACCCTTGTGGGACGCCCGCTGCCACCGGCCGAGGGGAGCTCCTCGATTGGCCCACTCGTACCCTGAGGGTGCGTTCCTCCAGGAACGACGAGATGAACCGCCGCAGATTCCCGTTGATGCCAAGTAGGTCCAGGGCCTGCTGAACGACTGGGTGGGGCAGGCCATCGAAGGCCCCCTTGATATCGATAAGCACCAGGAGCACGGCGTCACCGCAGGCCTTGGCCTCTTCCAGCGTGGAGACCACATCCGCGATGGAGTCCGCGGTGCACCGGCGCCGCCGGAACCCCGTCTGCTCGTCGGCCAGGAAGCCACGGGCCACCCAGTCCAGTCGGACCAAAGCAATGGCCTCCATCACCTTGCAGGAGGCGGAAGTGAGGGAGACCGGCCGGTAGGAGCTCACGTTTCCAGCCGGCTTTCCGGCCTTCAGGATGGGGGCCACGATGGCTGTGCGCCATGACTCCGGCACCTGCCCTGACCGCCAGATGTCATTGTAGCAGTCGAGCAGCTAGCGCTGCTGCTCGCTGGCGGCCAGGTTGCGGAGCATTTGGGTCGTCACTCCGTCGGCTCCTGGCGCCCTGCGGCGCTTCCCCCTCTTCAGGGCCACTTGGAGTTCGTGCAGCGTCAGTGGGTCCTGGCAGATAGCAGTAACCTGGCTCGATGTCCACCCCGGGTGATGGTTGTGCAGGCAGCTAGGCAGGCTGAAGGAAGGCTGTCCTACCGGCAGGATGGCTGCAGTGCGTGGTACAGCCGGCGCAAACTGGTCGGCGAGGAGTTCCGCAAGGGCCTCTTCGCTGACGCCCAGCGTGATGGCAGCGGCGAGGACAGGTTGTAGAATTGTTCTCCTGCCGGTGAGAGATTTGAGCAGTCTCCAAGCCAGGGGTCCCCTGGACCTGTCCTCGATGGCAGAGCAGAGGCTCCTCCAGCTCTGGCTCCTCCTGCGCCGGGCCTGGCGTCTGCAGCGGGCATCCGCGCGTCTGTACTCGGTCCAATGCTCTGCCTTGCCCGTCCGGATTGCTCTACGCTCCATACGGCGCCTGGGGGCGCGGAGGTTGAGCAGGTGGAGGTCCGGAGCGGGGGTATCTGGTTGGGCAGAGCACTGAACGGTGGCAGCCTGAGCACAGTCCGCGATGGCGTTGAGGAAGTCACGGCCATCGTCCAAATCGCTGCAGTGCTTCCGGAACAGGGACCAGTCTGTGACGTGGTATGTTCTTGATCTAGGCCTTCTCCCGGACCCGGGGCTGATCACGATAGGGAAGTGGTCAGACCCCCATGTGTCCGGAGTTGTGGCCCAGGAGTAGGAGCACTGCTCGGTGGTGATGGAGAGGTCGATGGCCGTGCGAGCTCCGCGACGGACGTAGGTAGGCTCCCCGGTGTTCATGATCAGCAGGCCAGCTCGGCTGATGGCGTCTGTGAGGTCCTTGCCTCGGCGGGTGCAGCTGCGGCTACCCCAATCCGTGTGGTGTGCGTTGAAGTCACCGCACAGGACTGCATGCCCACCGAGGCGAACAGCCAGCTGGACGACGCTGGAGGGATCCCACGGCTTTCCGGGACGAATGTAGATGCTCGCCACAGCCGTGTCCTGACTGCCAAGGCGTACGGTGACGGCACATGACTCCAGGGGGCCACCCGCGATGTCAGTAACGGGTAGAACAGCATGCGCCAGAGTGCTGCGGACGTAGATTGCGGTGCGTGGCTTCCCTGTCTTGTGGGCTCCATCTAGGCAGGGTGCCGCAGTGCAACTGCGTGTGGCACAGGTGGTGGCGCCCGAGTAGCCCGTGTAGCCGGAGAGCCGTAGGTTCTCGGCCACGGCGTATACCTCCTGCAGTGCGAGAACGTCGAAGTCGCACTGCAAGAGGTACTCACACAGCTCGCCGTGCCGTCGCCGCAGCGAGTTTACATTCCACTGGAGCACCCTCGGGCGGCTGCGGCGGGACCTCGTGGGATGCTAGCCATGCTGGTGTTGGGTGGATGGCACGCCTCCCGCCTGGAGGCAGAGGGCTCGGAGTGGGCTATCAGCAGGCAGCATCTCTCCGATGGCCTTCAGCGTCAGCTGCAGGCTCGCGATCAGCTGGTCGCGGGGGTCTGGACAGGCCTGCGGTGGTGGTGTGGCTGGTGCCTCCGTGGTTGTGGTGGTGGCTACAGATGGTCCGGCTCGGAGGGTCCGTGGGGCTGCTTTGGGTGGCTGGCCAGGAGGGAGCGTGGCCGGCTGGTGCATTCGTGAGCGGCCGGTTAGGGCCTGTGCATACGAGACTTGCGTGGAGGTCTTCGCCTGCTGTGTCTCTTCCCGCACAGAGGCCCGGACGGCACGACGAGAGAGGGGAGTAGGGGCGGTCGCCATGATGGTTGCCACCCTACGTTCTTCCTGCCACCTGGGGCAGGCAGGAGTATTAGCAGGGTGATTGCCACCACAATTATTGCAGTGGGCGGCATTTGGGCAGCTTTCTCCTCGCTCGTGCGACCTCCCACAGTGCAGGCAGCTGGTAGGTCTGTCGCAGGTTGCAGCCACGTGCCCATAGCGGCCACATTGCTGGCACTGCAGGGGGCGCGGTCTTCCAGGCCTCACCCGGAACTGGAGCTTGTATATGGACACATGCTCGGGAGGGACCTGGCTGCTAAAGCGAAGCATCGCCTTGTTGCCGGAGCGGGTCGCAGACAGGATAGGGACACTGGACTCGATCGCACCAGCCAGCTCTGCGTCGGTAGTCTCTCCGTCAATGCCGTGTATAAAGCCCGTGCTGTTTCCACGGACAGCTGGTGGACGAGCAGCAACGGGAATGCCTCGGAGCTCGGTGGTGGCGAGCAGTTCCTCCAAGCAGGCCTGCGAGGTCGCGTCCGCGGCCACGATGTTTCTTTTAGTGTTAACCCGGACGGCGGACACCCCTGGTAGCGCAGAGAGCACGGCTGCAATAGCAAGGCGGGATCCTCGCTCGAAGGCCCCTCCCGGGCCAGAAGGTCGGAACAGGGCCGTCCCGACCACCGCTGGGTCAACCGGTATGGTGGCGGCTTGTAGAGCCCTGGCGCGACGCTGGGCGTTCCTGGAGAGGACGGTGGTGAACGCGTCCTCTGCTGGTTCGCCGCTCTCGGGTGCCAGGGAGAGTGCGGTTTGAGAACTGGTGGGGGTGTTCTTCAGTGGCGCCTGTTGCTGTGGAGAAGCCGCTGGGCCCGAGGTGGTAGCAGTCGCTGGAGGCTGCCTGGAGTGTTCCGTCGCTTCCCCTTGCCCTTCTTTTTGGAGGCAAGGCGCTTTGCAGGGGGAGCTGGCGGATCCTTCAGGAAGGCAGCTGCGCTCTGTCCAGTAGCTGGTGGAGCGTGGTCATGAGTAGTCGCGCCCTCTCTTGGAGAAAGTGCCAAGGAGGCAGTCGATGACTCATCAGGCGTCCGAGAGACGGCGCTCGCGTTGTCTAGGAGCGGGGACAGGCAAGTCGCAGCAGCCGGCGCCGACGTTTCGAGACCAGCGCCATCTTGTGCGTGGGTCAGGGACGATTTCATGGCCGTCACTCCTGGTTGTCGGGGGATCGCGCTGTCGACATCCGCCCGCTCCGAGCGTACGTCGGGTGATACGTGAGCCTCGGAGCACGGTGCGGCGCTTGATGGCTGCTTGCGAGGGCCGGCCACGTCGTCCTCCTCACTCTCAGCTTCACGGGCGCGTTTCCGCGAGCTCGAGGAGTCCATGTCTTCCTCGTCGTCTGAAGAGGGAAGAAAGGCGGCAGTCCTCTCTGCAAGGGTGGAGTCCTGCGTCAGGGAGATGGGGCTCGCCTGGGGTAACTCCACAGCTGCTGCCTGTGCCACAGTGCTGTCGAGTGCAGCCATAGGCAGAGCGGGAGCCGCTGGTTGCGTAGTGGTGGCTTGCTTGCGCAGCCACTCGTCGACAATGTGCGCGGCGCGGTTCTGGAGCTCTTCTCTCGCACGCAGCTCTTGAAGAGTAGTCGGCTCGAATGTCACGAGTGACATGCTGGCATGCCGACGGTGAACCGCGCGCGGTGGGCGTCCTTCCGGCGGGCGGAAACTCATGCTTTAAAAAAAAAAACAGAAAAAAAGAACGCTTACACAATACATCCGCAGGGCACGATATCAGGACGTCGCGAAAAAAACGCGTGCCCACCGCGGAACACACTCTCGCTCGACACGCGCAGCGCGCGCACAACACAACACACGTGCGTGGAGCAGGTGTCTTGGTGTCTCGTCACTCGAAGTGTGGACGCAGGGTCGGGGGAGTGATCCCGCGGCAGGCACGATGCAGCGGGGTAGGCGCAGAAGGTCGCGCAGGGCATGCGTGGCAGCACGCGATGGCGGTGGCCACGCGGCTCATGCAGCACACGCCAGAGCGATGTACAAGCACGTCCGCACACGTGGAGTCGGGTGCGACTGGCGAGGCGAGGTCGTCGGAACGAAAGAGCTGCGTGACCTCTCTCTTCGACTGTCCGCGACGATCCCGTAGCAGTAAGGGCGCGTCAGACCGACTGGGCGGCTGGAAGCGACCCGTCGTTTGGCAGAAAACCACGTGCCCGCGCTGACAAGAGCAGCACGTGCATGCTTAGCACGTGCTTTGGCAGAATAGCACGTGCACGCGCTGCCAAGAGCTGCATGTGTATGCTTAGCACGTGATTTGGTAGAAAACCACGTGTGCCCGCTGCCGAAAGGGGCGTGCACGCGCTTAACACTTGGGCTTTGTAGAAAACCACTTGCACAGTCAAAAGCTGCATGCGCGTGCTTAGCAGATGGTCTTGGCAGCAAGGCCACGTGCGCGCGATGCCAGAAGCTGCATGTGCATGCTTAACACGTGGTTTAACCGAAAACTACGCGTGCGCGCTGCCAAGAGTAGCATACGCATGCTTAGCGCGTGGTTTGGCAGAAAACAACGTGCGCGCGAAGCCAAAACGAGCATCCGCGTTCTTACCTAGTGGTTTGGCAGAATACCACGTGCGCGCGCTGCCAAGTACAGCATGCGCGTGCTTAGCACGCGGTTTCACAGAAAACCAGACGCGCGTGAGGCCATTAGCGGCATGTGCATGCTTAGCGCGTGGTTTGGCAGAACACCACGTGCGCGCGCTACTAAGAGCAGCACGCGCGTGATTCGCGCGTGCTTTGGGAGGAAACCACGTGCACGCGCTGCCAAAAGGTGCATGCGCGTGCTTAGCGCATGCTTTGGGAGGAAACGTTCGCGCGGAGCCAAAAGCAGCACACGCGTGCTTACCACGTGGTTTGGCAGAATACCACAGGCGCGTGAATACCACAGCAGGCGCGTGATTAGCATGTAGTCTGGCAGAAAACCACGCGCGCGCGCTGCCAAGAGCCGCATGCGCATGCTTAGTGCGTCGTTTGGCAGAAAACCACGTGCCCACGTTGCCAAAAGCAGCATGTGCGTGCTTAGCACGAGGTTTGGCAGAAAACAACGTGGGCACGATGCCGAAAGCAGCATGCGCGTGCTTAACACTAAGGCTTTGCAGAAAACCCCTTGCGCAGCCAAAAGCTGCATGCGCTTGCTTAGCGCATGCGTTGGGAGAAAACCGCGCGCGCGCGCTTCCTAGCGCAGCATGCGCATGCTTATAGTGCGTCGTTTGGCAGAAAACAACGTGACCGCGCTGACAAGAGCAGCATGTGCGTGATTAGCACGTGATTTGTCAGAATAGCACGTGCACGCGCTGCCAAGAGCTGCATGTGTATGCTTAGCACGTGGTTTGGCAGAAAACCACGTGTGCACTCTGCCGAAAGCGGCATGCGCGCGCTAAACAATAGGGCTTTGCAAAAAAAGCCCGTGCGCAGCCAAAATCAGCATGCGCGTGCTTAGCACATGGTCCTGGCAGAAAGGCCACGTGGGCGCGCGGCCAAGTACAGCACGCGCGTGCTTAGCACGTGGTTTCACAAAAAACCAGGCGCGCGCGCTGCCATTAGCGACATGTGCTTGCTTAGAACGTGGTTTGACTGAACATCACGTGCGCGCGAAAGCAAAAGCTGCATGTGCATGCTTAGCACGTGGTTTGGCCGAAAAGCGCGTGCGCGCGCAGCCAAGAGCAGCGGGCGCGTGCTTCGCGCGTGTTTTGGGAGGAAACCACGTGCAGGCGCTGGCAAAAGCTGCATGCGCGTGCTTAGCGCATGCTTTGGGAGAAAACGTTCGCGCGGAGCCAAAAGCAGCACGTGCGTGCTTACCACGTGGTTTGGCAGAATACCACAGGCGCGTGAATACCACAGCAGGCGCGTGATTAGCATGTAGTCTGGCAGAAAACCACGCGCGCGTGCAAGAAAGAGCAGCATGGGCGTGCTTAGCGCGTGGTTTGGCAGGAAACCACGTGCGCGCATATCCAAACTAACATGAGCGTTCTTAACACGTGTTTGGCAGAAACCCAGGTGCGCGTGCAGCCAAGAGCAGCATACGCGTGCTTAGCGCGTGGTTTCGCATAAAACCTCGTGCGCGCATTGCCAAGAGCTGCATGTACATTCTTAGCACGTAGTTTGGCAGAAAGTAACGTGCGCGCGCTGCCAAAAGCTGCATGTGTATGCTTAGCACGTGATTTGGCAGAAAACCACGTGCGCGTGCTGCCAAAAGCTGCATGTGCATGCTTAGCACGTGGTTTCGCAAAAAACAACGTGCGCGTGTTGCAAAAAGCTGCATGTGCAGGCTTACCACGTGGTTTGCTAGAAAACCAGACGCGCGCGCTGCCAAAAATAGAATGCGCGTGCTTAGCGCGTGTGTTTCCAGAAAACCATGTGCGGGCGGAGCCAAAGCGAGGCGCGTTCTTAGTACTTGGTTTGGCAGAAAACCAGGGACGCGCGCTGCCATAAGCGGCATGTGCATGCGTAGCACGTGCTTTGGCAGAAAACCACGGGCGTGGGCCGCCAAGACCAGCATGCGCGTGCTTAGCGTCTGGTTCGGCAGAAAACCACGTGCGCGTGGAGCAAAAGGAGCATGCTCGTTGTTGGCATGTGGTTGCGCAAAAAACCAGGTGCGCGCGCTGCCAAAAGCTGCATGTGCATGCTTAGCACGTGGTTTGGCAGAAAACCACGTGTGCGCGCTTCCAGGAGCAGCATGCGCGTGCTTTGGGAGAAAACGTTCGCGCGAAGCCAAACGCAGCACGCACCTGCTTACCACGTGGTTTGGCTGAAAACCACGCGCGCGTGCTGCCAAGAGCAGCATGTGCGTACTTAGAGCGTGGTTTGACAGAAAACCACGTGCGCGCACTGCCGAGAGAAGCATTCGGGTGTTACGCACGTGATTTGGCTGAAAAGCACGTGCGGCCGCTGCCAAGAGTAGCATGCGCGTGCTTAGCACGTGGTTTGGCAGAAAACCACGTGCACGCTCTGCGAAGAGCGGCATTTGCGTGCTTAACACCTAGCTTAATAGAAAACCACGTTCACACGTTGCCAAGAGCAGCATGTGCATGCTTCGCACGTGGTTTGTCAGAAGGCCAGGTGCGCGTGCGGCCAAAAGCTGCAAGTGCATGGCTAGCACGTGGTTTGGCAGAAAACCACGTGCGCACGCAGCCAAGAGGAGCATGCACATACTTAACAGGTGGTTCGAGAGAAAACCACGTGCGCGCGCGCTGCAAGAGCTGCATGTGCATGCTTAGCACGTGATTTGGCAGAAAACCACGTGCGCGTGCTGCCAAAAGCTGCATGTAAATGCTTAGTACGTGGTTTCGCAAAAAACAACGTGCGCGTGCGGACAAAACCTGCATGTGCATGCTTACCACGTGGTTTGGTAGAAAACCACACGCACGTGTTTTTCCAAGAGCAGCATACGCGTGCTTAGGGCGTGGTTAGGAAAAAAACCGCGTGCGCGCGGAGCCAAAGCAGCATGCGCGATGTTAGCACCTGGTTTGGGTGAAATCGAGCTGCGCGCGCTGCCAAAAGCTGCATGTACATGCTTAGAACGTGGTTTGGCACAAAACCACGCGCGTGCGCTAGAACGAGCAGCAGGTGCGTACCTTTAGCGTAGTTTGACAGAAAACCACGTGCGCGCGTTGCCAAGAGCTGCATGTGCATTCTTAGCACGTGGTTTGGCAGAAATTAACGTGCGCGCGCTGCCAAAAGCTGCATGTGCATACTTAGTACGTGGTTTGGCAGAAAATAACGTAAGCGCGCTGCGAAAAGCTCCATGTGGATGCTTACCACGTGGTTTGGTAGAAAACCACGCACGTGCACTGCCAACAGCAGCTTGCGCGTGCTTAGCACATGCTCTGGCAGAAAGCCACATGCGCGCACTGCCAATAGCAGCATGCGCCTGTTAGCACGTAGTTTGGCAGCAGACCACGTGCGCGCACTGTCAAGAGCTGCATGTGCATGCTTAGCACGGGGTTTAGCAGAAAAGAACGTTGTGGTATCCTGTGTTAACTTCTGGTTTCGGTTTTAGGTCGTTTACGTCAGGGCGCCCCTCAGCGCCAAGCCCTGTAAGTTGCCTCCGCAGAAATAAACATTCTTTCTTTGTCTGGTCCCCGACTGAAGCACTCCGGATTCTATGGTCCGGCTCTTTCTTGCAGCGCTGCGCCCCCCGGCCGTTTAGGTCTCATGCCGTAAATCCTCCGTCCGGCCGCCCCGTCGAAGCTACAACAAACTGGCGACGAGGTAAACCGCTCGCTTTATTTTTTACGTCCCCTTGCTTTTCTACTTCTGCTGCTCCCCTGCTTCCGGCATGCAAGACGCTACGTCCAGTTCGACGTCGTCCCCCGCAACTCCCCCGCCTTTCTTCTTGGTGCCCAGCATGGCGTTCGCACCCCCCATGCCGCCTTTCCTTACATTACCCGGTACTCCTTCGGTACCGTGGCTCACATGAAAACATTGTTTTTGCACGTTTCATCAGGCGAGCGGATGCGAAGCATTACAAGACGAGAGGAAGAAACCATTTTTCTGAGTAATTTAGGCTTTGAGGGGCAGCGTCTCTACTATGACCTCGCGTCGCAGACGGACCAGACGGCCACTACGTTCGAAGACATTCTTCGCATCTTCGACCAGCACTACGAAGAAAGCACCAATCCCCTGGTGTACCGTATTATCTTCCGGGAAAGGAAGCAACTACCCGGAGAAACTGTTCAGGACTTCGTCACCGTGCTACAAAGGCTAGCACTTGCTTGTGCGTTCGGCGCTTGGCACGACGAGTCCCTTCGTGACCAAATCCTACAAGGCGTCGCATCAACAAGAATTCGAGAAAGGTTACTCTACGAAGGAGCGCCCCTCACGCTCAAGACGCAGGAAATCGGACGAACCGTACAACAAGTTCACAAAGAACTTCAAGTCTTTAGCAGCTCGTCTGTTCAGCGCGTCTCGACGCAGCGCCAAGATGGCGTCGACAGCCATCACCTTCCTCCCCCGGGCGCGCAAGATGGCGGTTCCCGCAACCCCTCTCCATCGACCCGGTGGCTTCAAAATGGCGCTCGGCGGCATGGCGGAAAGTCGCGACGTGGGGAGGCCGGCCAACATGGCGCGCGGCCCGAACTCCGCGAAGCCAGTCGAGACATTGCGGGCCATCGCTACCGATGTGGTTCACCTCACCACATCGCACCTGATCCAGGCTTTCCGGCAAAGCACGTTACCTGCCGTGCGTGCAGAAAAGTGGGACATTACGCTTCGGTTTGCCGTTCGAGGAACCGAACGCAGCGACAGTCTCCTGCTCGAACGCAGCTTGTTTCCGTTACTGCTGATACAAAATCAGTCTCTACAGTCCCGTTTGTGCTTACAATTCAAGCACCCAATTTCCGTCCGGTAACAATTCGCGCCGAAGTCCTTATTGCGAATACGACACTCAAGTTAATCGTGGACACAGGAGTTACGGTGTCGCTGATGAACAGCGCTGGATTGGGAAGAATTAATTGGGGATAAGAGTAAATGGAGAATACCTTAGTAACTTGCGCTTCGCTGATGATATTGCCTTGCTTAGTAACTCAGGGGACCAACTGCAATGCATGCTCACTGACCTGGAGAGGCAGAGCAGAAGGGTGGGACTAAAAATTAATCTGCAGAAAACTAAAGTAATGTTTAACAGTCTCGGAAGGGAACAGCAGTTTACGATAGGTAGCGAGGCACTGGAAGTGGTAAGGGAATACATCTACTTAGGACAGGTAGTGACTGCTGATCCGGACCATGAGGGTGAAATAATCAGAAGAATAAGAATGGGCTGGGGTGCGTTTGGCAGGCATTCGCAGATAATGAACAGCAGGTTGCCATTATCCCTCAAGAGAAAAGTGTACAACAGCTGTGTCTTACCAGTACTCACGTACGGGGCAGAAACCTGGAGGCTTACGAAAAGGGTTCTACTTAAATTGAGGACGACGCAACGAGCTATGGAAAGAAGAATGATAGGTGTAACGTTAAGGGATAAGAAAAGAGCAGATTGGGTGAGGGAACAAACACGTGTTAATGACATCTTAGCTGAAATCAAGAAAAAGAAATAAGCATGGGCAGGACATGTAATGAGGAGGGAAGATAACCGATGGTCATTAAAGGTTACAGACTGGATTCCGAGGGAAGGGAAGCGTAGCGGGGGGCGACAGAAAGTTAGGTGGGCAGATGAGATCAGGAAGTTTGGAGGGTCAAC
Organism: Dermacentor andersoni; assembly: GCF_023375885.2. Lineage (NCBI taxonomy): Eukaryota > Metazoa > Arthropoda > Arachnida > Ixodida > Ixodidae > Dermacentor > Dermacentor andersoni. The sequence goes on from NC_092817.1 coordinate 214,715,430, forward strand.
ATGGCCACAATTAGTACATGATCGGGGCAGTTGGACAAGTATGGGAGAGGCCTTTGCCACGCAGTGGGCGTAACCAGGCTGATGATGACGATGATGAACAGCTCCCTATACGAAGAAAATTTCAAGGTTTTTCCATTATTTCCTTCGAGTCTTCGACTCAAGAATTATTCGCAGCAAGAAATTCTGCATTCAGGGCGTTTCTCCATGCTCGTCAAGTATCGCAACAACGCTGCAGTAGTGACATTTCACGTCACGAACCAAGGCACTTCTCTTCTGGGCTTAGATGCCATTCAAGCTTTGGGCATTGACATTCAAGGGTCTTCGCTCACATGTCAAGTATCAGCACTTCCAGCTGACCCAAGCGTTCAGCCTCCGTCTCTTCCGCACAACGCTCCAACAGAGTTCGCCCATCTGTTCTCAGGGCAATTGGGACTTGTAAAGGGCTTCGTCCACGACGTTCGTCTCAGACCTTCAGTGCAACCAGTGTCAGCGAAACTGCGTCCTCTACCGCTGGTTCTCCGGGAGCAAGTCTCCGCCGAGCTGCAACGCCTGGAATCAGCTGATGTCATCGAACGAGTCACTGCGTCCGAGTGGATTTCTCCGCTCGTCGTCGTTCGAAAGAAGGACAATTCCATTCGACTTTGCGTCGATCTTCGAGACCCCAACAAGGCTATCATCATCGACGCCTTTCCACTACCGAGAGCTGACGAACTGTTGCATCGACTCGCTGGTGCTACTGTCTTTAGTAAGTTGGACTTGCAGTCCGCTTATCATCAGGTTTTATTATCCGAGAAAAGCCGTGAGCTTACTACTTTTGTAACTCATGACGGTCTTTTCCGCTTCAAGCGTGTGTGTTTCGATTTGGCATCTGCGCCATCCGCTTTCCAGCAGATCATGTCATCTGTTTTGAAAGACTGTCCGGGCACCTTGTGCTACCTTGATTATGTGCTTGTATGGGGTCACACTCAACGTGACCACGACAGAAATTCGCAAACAGTCCTGCCTAGGATAAGTAATGCAGGCATGCAGCTTAACCACAAGTGCGTATTCAGTGTCCCAGAATTAACTTTCCTAGGACATAAAATTTCCGCAAACGGCATTTCGCCGATGGATAGTAAAATTCAGGCAATCGTGGAGGCACCACAGCCTAAGGACAAAAAGGCTCTACATTCATTTCTGGGCCTCACGGGATATTATGCTAAATTTATCCCGCAGTATGCCGACGTAGTGGAACCGCTAAGGAAACTCCTAAGGCAAGGACAAACCTTTGTCTGGGATCGGGATACTGAATGCAGCTTTCAGGCTATTAAAGACGTACTTGCATCATGCCCTGTGGTACGCATGTTTCAACCGCATCTGTCCATTGTTGGGACGGTTGATGCTTCTGACGTTGGCATGGGAGCCGTCCTGCAGCAAAAATGCGGAAATGAGCTCTTGCTTCTCGTACGTTATCTTCCGCAGAACGACGGTACTCCGTAGGCGAACGGGAAGCATTGGCATGTCTGTTTGCATGTGAACATTGGCATGTTTACTTGTGGGGTCGACTGTTCACTCTACGAACTGATCACCAAGCTCTAGTCGCATTGCTATCTTCAAAGGGTCCTGGACAGCGACCGTTAAGAATTTCAAGATGGAATGCAAGATTGCTATATTACATTTTCTCCATTCAGTACTGTAAAGGTGACCAAAATGTCATTGCGGACGCATTGTCACGCCTACCTGTCCCTCCCGAATGTGAACCAGCACTAGATGAGGAAATAGTGTGTTTAGTTTCATCTTGTATTACAAAGGAGGAATTCCAAGCAGCCACACAGGCAGATCAAGTGTGCCAAGCATTAAAAGACAAAATAGCAAAAGGATGGAGAACTGCGGCGGACCTTCCGCCAGAATTACAGGCGTATGCTGCTGTACAGTCCGAATTGTCCTACATGGATAATTTGCTTCTCCGAGGTGAACGTATCGTTCCTAATGCTTCCTTGCGTCAGACACTCCTGTCTATTGCTCATGAAGGTCACTTAGGCATCACGAAAACCAAGCTCAGATTGAGAGGCATCTACTGGTGGCCTCACATGGATAGGCAAGTTGAGGAACTTGTGGGAAACTGCTTTGTGTGCCAACAAGCAGATAAATCTGCCAAACCATCTTTTGCGCCAGTACAACCTGTCGAATGGCCATTAAGACCATGGGAAAAGTTAGCCATAGACATAATAGGCCCTCTTGATCGTGCTCCACAGTATGCTCGTTCTGCTTTGGTCATGGTTGACTATAATTCCAAATGGCCCGAAGTTGCTTTTATGCCTTCCGTCACATCGGAAGCCATCATGCACAGTCTCATGTCCATATTCAGTAGGGAAGGATTTCCTGATGCTATAGTGTCCGATAATGGACCACAGTTTGTTTCTGCACAGTTCGAAAACTTCCTGAAGGAAAGAGGCATTAAGCATTTCTTGTCCTCTCTTTACTACCCACAGGCCAATGGCCAGGTAGAAAGATTTAACCGTGTCCTTAAAGAATTCATACAGATTGCTATTTTAGAACAGCGAGACCTCAGACTTGCGGTCTTAGAATGCTTGGCAATATACAGGTTTACTCCACATATGACTACCGGTGTGTCTCCAGCTATGCTGCTCCATAGTCGACAAACACGAACTCTGCTGGACGTTGCAAACATGCCTCCAATTCATCCTGAATTTGCTTCTCCAAAGTTGCGCCAGGAAGTGCAGAGTAGAGTACGTGAAAAACAGGAAAATACTAAAAAGTATGCGGATCGTCGTCGCGCAACTAAATGTCCTCAGTTTCAGCCAGGCGATCTGGTTAGGGTACGTACTTCACGGAAATCTGGTCCTAAATACTCCGGTCCGTTCAAGATTTACCGCAAAGTAGGTCGAGGTACTTTCCAGCTTGAAAATGGCAAGCGTTGGAACGCGTCTAAACTGGTGAAGTACTCGGTACGTTAGGGTGAAACAAATGAAAGGAGTAATTTCAATGACGGGACATCCTTTGACGATAGTTTTCCACCTTTTTTTCCAGTTCCTACTGGTACTCATTTTCCTGCTGCAACCCCTTCTTTGCAACCACGTGTCTCACCACCACCACCGGGTTCACCCCGTGCAGAAAAGTCTCCTGAGCGTCCGTGCGACACTCCTCCCCAAGACACTGCCCCTGAAGGCACTCAGGTCTCTGACACACCTTCCAGTCCCTATACGAGTAACACTTCTGCTGTTCCTCCTCTACAACCTGAACCAGTCCTCCGTAGGTCTACACACCATAGACAACCTCCGGAACGGTTTAAGGATTATGTTTCCAAGTAGCTTGTTGCCTTGGGTTACTGTCTACAGAGGTTTCAACCCGCCCATGCGAATTCGGCTCTTAACGCCAAAAGCATTTCCTCTCTTGTTTGTTAGGTGAATAGGACATAAGTAGTATCCTTCAAATGGGGGGATTTCTGGCAGCATAAACGGTGCTATGCGCACGCAGTACTTACTGCTATACTGCAGATTTATCAGTGGATCCTAGTGGTAGGAACACTTTTCTTCATTTCTTAGCATCCCCGCAGAAGAGATACCATACATTTCTTGCAGCATAAACATGTAGTATGCACATTTTCACCATGGTAGTAGCCGCCATACTAAGTTGTCTTTCATGCGAAAAAGTTTTTTAACACTAAAAGTCGTTAGCATTCTTACGGGGGGACTATGGAGTGTAAAGTGCTTTTACGCACAATGCCCAATCCACGACAGCCACAGAGACTGTCTCGAGTCAGGCTCAGGGCGAATGAGCCACCCATCCGTGCTGTCCCAGGGGGCAGACAGATGTTTGTACTGTCTCCGTTTCTACTTCGTGAATTTTTTTTTCATATGTTATCTGTGTGTGCAAGGCTGCATCTCATCGTCTTCCTAAGACGGGTACTGAAACTCTGCAGAAGTGGAATGCAATAGATCATATTCAGTTTTCATGTTGTGCGTTTTTCTTAAATGGGGAAGCCAAAGATCTTTTTCTATTGTGTAAATATGTCATCACTAAACATGTGTGTTACAGTGCTAACATGTGCTCTTTGACTCATGACTTACTTCTGTTGCGAGGAGAGCGAGTAGAGGATTTTTCCTTTCAAGGGAGAGGTGATGTGGTATCCTGTGTTAACTTCTGGTTTCGGTTTTGGGTCGTTTACGTCAGGGCGCCACTCAGCGCCAAACGCTGTAAGTTGCCTCCGCAGAAATAAACATACATTCTTTGGCTGGTCCCCGACTGAAGCAGTCCGGCTCTTCCTTGCGGCGCTGCGCGTCCCGGCCGTTTAGGCCTCATGCCGTAGATCCTCCGTGCGGCCGCCCCGTCGAAGCTACAACAAACGTGCGCGCGCTGCCAAAAGTTGCATGTGCATGCATAGCACGTGGTTCTGCAGATAACCACCCGCACGCGCTAGAAAGAGCTGCATGTGCATGCTTACCACGTGGTTTGGCAGAAAACCACACGCGCGTGCTGCCAAGAGCAGCATACGCGTGCTTAGCACGTGGTGTGTCGTGGTGCGGCGCTTGGTGTGTCGTCTTCTCTCACGTCTGCGTCGTTTTTTTGTCGCGCAATATCATTAAAGAAACCAAGCATTTTCATTCTTTCAAGGACGTCACAACTAGTGAAAGGTATTTTGCGCTAACATAACTACTTTGAGACTTCCAGTAAATATGTTGTTCTCATAAAAAGTATCCAAATAATTTTGGCCTAAGCAGTTATACATTAACCATGTAGGATTCATCAACTTCTGACATAACTTGGTCTTGGCAAACTTGGGAGCTGACAAGTTTGAGAAATAGAAATAGAAAATAGAGCATGGAGTCACTTCCCTCCATATTTGTTTCGATGAAGGCTTGCGCTTTGGTGCTAATCTGGATCCACCCCAGTTTCCTGTGATTACCACTACGGTCTTCAAGGCACACACCCTCAGGAAAACTTTTCATGCACCAACCTGGTTATTTCACACTTTTACTAAGACATACATTGAAAGCAAGGCTGGCATAGCAGGCATGTTGGTTACCTAAGTACTCTGTTAAATAGTTCTGTAAGTATTCACCTAGTGGACATGTCCATATCCTCTTCTGCTGAAGTGCAAATTAGCTAAGGGAGCCTGTCTCCTTCTTATGCGTACCCCAGCCCAGCCAATCAGAACTTCAGCAGCAGATGAAATGGACATTTCCACTAGGGCGAGACGGAATACCCCCCCTGTGCTCTCTATCTTTCCACCCTTCTCCATGTATTTTACTCAGTAAGCTACTGGTTGAGCATGTTGGTCACCTTAATCAATCTTTCAATAGCTCAGCACTTAAAGGGTACACAATACAAATAAGGCACTGTAAACCTTAGCAGTTAGCCTGGCGATTGCTGCTGTTATGCACCATACAGGCTCAAGAAATGGCTTCACCGTAGCTTTCTAAGTTAACTTTACCGAACTTTGAATGTAGGGAAGGCAGCATATAAAAACAGACTAGCATTTTTCTAATGTGCTTCACCCCTTCTGCTTTCTTGCGTTACTACAATCAGTATATTCAACTCAAATGAACTAAAAATAAAAGGAAATTGTGACACTAATTTCATTTCACTGTATCTTTTTTAAAGGTATAGCAAGATTTTTTAATAGCATTACGAGTTGTTACTCCTGTTTCAATCTTAATGTTCATTTCTCATGCTCCAAATAAGGCTACAACTGTTCCCTTATCCACAGCTATCAAGACGTTATGGCAACTTTGGAAGCTCTCTGAACTGAGTAAATGCTATGCATTGCATAATTTCTTAATACGTTTTCATCTCTGGCTTTAACATCTATAGTTTCTCATTAAAGCCAGCATCTCTCTTGTGACCACCATTAAAGAGCCTGTGGTAATGTATGCCTAACAAGGGAGATGGGTGCTTTGTAGTGCTAGTATGCTCTGCTAAGTATATCGTCTTATGCGAAAATTGCTGACATACATGTCTGACAAATACCGCATCAAGCAGTGGTGTTTGCTATTTTGCCTTCTGTTTCAATTTCACTGCATCTATACATGTTACCAGTGCACCAGTAGGGTTCAAGGCTGTTCTTTAAAATGCTCATGAGCACTTATCATGATCAATTCCCCATATAAGTGGTTTTGCTGAAGAAAATACAGGAATACAAGCATAATTACACAACGAGAAATGTGGGTAGGAACACTTTATTTTCAGCACACATTTTTTTAAAGAACTGCTGTTATACTGCTAAAATCTGCGCATTTAATAAAAGTACACTGCTCTTTAAGTGCAAGTATCTTGTACCAGGAAGTCAAACCAAGACGTGGGATGTTCAGTCTGTGAAAATAAAAACGAGTTTGAAACATTAAAGTCCAAAAAATAAAGCACACTCAAGAAAATAAACACAGTACAGGAACAAATCCAATGAATCAGAATTACCTTTTAAAGCAAACATATAGTTTCTATGGCACAGTAAAGAAACTTTATTCCTCCTACTTTCTTGTGCACGAGAAAATATAAAAGTGCATGTGTTCTCCCCATTTTGTTTGTGTGATACCTTTTCACACACTACGAAGATGTCTCAATGCGCCCAACTGTCTTTGCACATCCATTTCTGTGCTCTCATGCCATGATACCTACAGGTAAAGGCTGTAGTAATGCTCAGCTTGAATGAACCAACAACAGCTACATGCACGGTGCTGTTGAAGATGGCATTGTAAGTTAGATTCATGCAGAGCATATTCATGTGCTATAAACATTTGATCGGGATTGTAGGCAAGATAAATAAAAGGTATGTAAATAAGAATGTTCCCTAATAAGCTATGCAGAAGTGCTCTCCCATTTAGCCAGAAGCCGAGCGCAACTGTAGTGAACAAGAAGACAACTTATACAGCATTTAAAATCTAGGTTCTAAATGTGCTACAGACTTTTGCTGAATTCATGGTCGGAAATGTAGGTGTTAAAGGTGACACACATTTAAACAGGTCTCTGTCCGGACTGGTAATGCTATGTATCGCTTCGTTTGATAAAATATACCGTACCACTGGTCTCCCAAGCTAAGGCTACTGTCTAGTTGCAAGTGCAAATCACTCAATTATGAGCAAAAGGCAGTCACGATTACTGTGTCACAGAGGTCTATTTCCTGGCATCTGATTTCTTCTCAGAAAGCTACCTCTCTAAAAAAAACCTTCACAACAAAATAACCCCTACCTTTCTTGAGAAAAGACATCACACTGGTCCTTGAACACTAATTAGGCAGTGGCTCCTTCCGATGTAATGTTATGTACGTCAGCACCTTACAAAGTACAGGAAAATTTAATAATGGCAGCATGACAAGTACATAAAGAAGTAAAGGGATAAAATATCACACAGGCTGCCATGAGTGTTCATGTCTCCATTTCAATGTGGATGTATTTAGCAGTGAATACATGTTCTCATTAAACTGAGTGTCATAATATCAGAAAAGCAAGGGTCTTTACGTTCTAAACTGACAAATGTGCTTTATTATGCAAAATAGAAGTGAGGCGTGCAGACAGGACACAAGAGTAGAGAAGTGGACAACACGAACGCCGACTATCAACTGAAGGGAGCACTGAGGCGAAAAAAGAAAGAAGACACATAACTTTATAATGATTCACCGCAATACAGGATGTGTTTTGTAGTGAACGGTCACCTAAGGTTTTGGCTAACTACAGCGGGCGTGTCCTGCAGCGAGGCTTCTTCTGTATTGCAGTAAAGCGTGTTATTCTGACAAGAGCTAACCTGGCATGTATAGCTTTAGCCAACAAAAGTTCTGAAGACATCGTGCATTCTGCCGCGAAAGTATGTTTTTTTGAGAGTAGAACATTAGGTTCGTCGCTGACTGAAACCATACATTCCAGATTCGCGTAGATCCTTCCCAATATCGGCATGCTTCACCGCAACACAGAGATATGTTGTGGTGATAACAGTGGTCGAACAGGCTGGTGCAAATGTTTCGACAGGGGAGCTTGCCTTCATGAGGGCTACTGCTTTCCTTGGCAGTTTTCATATACGTGAGTCTTCCCCACTCCCAACAGGGGAGATTTAGCTGGACCTTTGCCAAGAGACGTACCGACAAGCGTTCGGTAGTGGTTGGTAGAGATGCAGGAGTCTAAAAAAGCGTTGCAAGATTCGGTTCAGTAAGGTTAGCTTCACCGCAGTACAAGTATGTTAAGCGGTAGACATACAGATGTTTTGCGATGAAGCATATCAAGGGTGCCTGGCCTTTGATGCAAAGCAGCTTCTCATGAGGCACGCTGATCTCATGGCTAGTTATGCAGTTCCTCGCGTTCGGTGGTTTCCCAGTGACATATAAAATGACATTCATTGACTGTGTTGTAAATGGGCGACGGCACTATATACTGGTGGAAAAGCGTCGTTTCGCTTTCAAAAATTGCACTCGGCTAAAGAGAACACCTTGACTCGCGTATGACTAAGGCAGTTGAACAGGAAACTACGAAATTACGTGGCTATGATGGAAGAAATCAAGAGTTGAGAAAGAAATGACCGTGTAAACATTAACTGGCTTACGTGGTCGACAAACCAACGGTTCAAAGCATCACAGCCACGTCCGAAATAGCTCTGAAGGTCGGCCAGTACACTTATTAGGTGCCTCGGCGCGCGTAATTTAATAGGAGACGGCGGGTGCACGCGTACATTATTAAGGAACACATAATATATACGTCGCGTGAACGTGGTCACTCTTTACTTCTGACATGCGTCACTGCAATACAGTTGGGTGTGCTTCACTGCGTAAAGTATAAACCCCATGCAAGCGATCTTGCACGCGACAGCGACAAGCGACGCGATGGAGATGGCTGTCGCGTTCGCTCGTCGCCTACAAGTTGCACCCCATGCGAGCGATGACTTCGAGCGACGTCTCCCCAGTGTTGCCGGTATGAGGGCAGCAATATAGGCGCCGAAACTAGCGTGACGCGTGCTTTATTAACTTAAGTTGATGTATTTTACTGTAAAAAGCAGCATAACTATTTCTGAAAGTCTTGCAGTAGATTCTTATCCTTACACGTATAAAAATTCAATTGTTTGCTCGTTCCGTGCGACAATCGGAAGTGCTGGAGTTATGTACGTCCCGTTCCGGCTTTGCGCTATTGGCTAGTCGCTCATAGCACTTCCGGGCGACGAGCGACGGATTCTAGATTTGCAAAACCGAGCGATCGCGCGACAAGACCGAGCGATCTGTTCAAGCGACGGCCCGATCCGTCGCGCGAAGCCGTCGCTCGTCGCTGTCGCGCACAAAATCGCGCCAATGGGGTTTAGCCTTAACACTAGTCTACTGCGGCAAGGCTGACTCCAGGACGCCGATCTTTTGACCACATTTGACCACATTTTCTGCATTAATTTCGTTTGTTCTTTTTAATTTTCCTTTCATAGTGACCCTGTATCACGCAGTAACAGAGCTGGTGCCGCGTCTTAACTGCGTTAGGAAAGGTAAGCGTGTATGCAGCAGGCACGGCGGCATTGGCTCTTGTTGGGAAACTTCAAGAGACGCTCTTCTGCGCAGCGATGCCATTTGTATTATTAAAAGAATGCAGGTGATGAATAAATGCGCTGCAGCAAAGCTGTAAAAAAGCAGTAGTAATGCTGTTCTAAGATCCTCTCGCTCGAGCGAGATGGTCTTAGAAAAAAAGCGCGATGTAACGCGATCTGACGGAACAGCTCGTCATGCCAGTGTTTTCTTACGTCCTCGTTCTTTCGCGCATCCTCCCCTGAACCAGACTACTGAATGGTTCTCTGCACGCACTGACGATCCTGACGGAGGTAATACCACTCAAATGAGCAGTTCTATATAAGATGCCCGGCCTATTCCACATGCCGGCTGCAATTTGACGCGGCCAGGAGGCAAAATGTGCGCGCAAGGTACTTAACGGTAACGCATCAAATAGCTCACAGCCCCAAGCTTTTATTGCACGGATATAGGGTGGAAAGATAAATTACTCACGTTGTAAGTGGCCACGGAATACGGACTGCTTCGCAGCGCAACCGGTCCCATAAGACACGCCACGGAAATGAATGGATGTGACATCATGGGTTATAGCGGGCGTGCCGTCATGGGTGAACGTAGACATTGAGGGCACCTTTGGTCTGCTGTGCCCCGGTCGCATCAGTCACGGCCTTTTAAAAACTCTGGCTAAAGTTAGCTGGGATACCCTGTACATACAAACTCTCAGAACTTCATTTCGGACTGAAAAGAAATGAAGCTAGCGCCATTTCTTTCATCAGAGCACCGCATTTACAAGTGCAATGTGTTAAAACCTACGTGAGCTTTGCTCGCTTGCGAGCATAATTGCGCACTCAAGGCAGGTTCTCGCTGCAGGAACGGAGCATGAACATGCATTCGCGTCAACAAATAAAATTGGATGACATGGGCCGTAAACATGTCAAATTGCACACGGCATTGGAAACGCACAAGAGTGTCGCAAAAGCACCGACACTGCGGCAAAACACGCGTGTAATAAACACCGCCAAAACGCGTGAATTGCCGCGGTCACATAGAATAAAGAGCCAACATTAGAGAAGGGAAACTGTACGTTCTGCAGTTGTTCGAAAATAAGCAGCGGTAGCGCATTGAACTTGCCTAGGTGGACGCCAGATGGCGCTGCTAAAACAGGAAGCGTAAAAGAGTAAATTCACAATGTCAAGAGCATCTTTGGTTATCAGGTACAATGAGTGGGAAAGAAACTTGGCTGGGAGTTACGTATTTGTGGACCGGAAAAAATTGCACAGAGAAGAATAAAGAGTTAGTGGAATGCATAAGCGCTGATATTAAGGGTTTCGGGAATGGTGCTGAGATTGTCCTATTAGGTGACATGAATGCCCGCATACAGGATTTAGATGGCTATACCGACAATAACGGGAAGTCAATGCTAGACCTTTGCGAGCAACATAACCTCGTGATCGTGAATACAGGGCTTCAGTGTGACAGACAGATCACTTGGGAAGTGGGAAACCGGCAATCGACCATTGATTACTGTCTGATGACAGAAGGAATTCATGATAAGTTGAGAGAAATGGTCATCGATGAGGAATGGTTTAGCAGCATAGGGAGTGACCATAAACGCATCATTTTGAAAATGGGATATTGACACGTGTACTTATCTTTATCGGGCGACCACGTTTCGCCGCTTAACAATCTGTAATCGCACAGCGCGGGACGCGCTTGCATGTATCCGACGTTTCTGGAAAGTTATCGATGCTTCTACCCGGCTGTCTGTTGTCGCCGAACCTCGCGTTATCTGATTTCATCGCTTGACGCGAATTGTGTAGAACTTTGTAGAAGGCATGCGGGTCCCAACGATTAGTCTGGAACATTCGATGACTGCTGTATAAAAGCCGACGAGCTTGACCCGCTGATCAGATTTTCGACGATCGCCGACCGGGTTCGCCGCTATCGTTGTGCTTAAGTGTAGCCTGTTTTGTGGGCACAGGTTCGCCCAATAAAAGTTAGTTTTGTCGTCCACAGTATTGCTACTGTGTTCTTTGAAGTAACGACCACGTGACATCTGGTGGAGGTGCTTTTCGTCCATGTACCGGACGCCCCCGACAAGCCGTGATCCAAGCCCGGACCGCAAAGAGAGCACCAACGTAGTCCTGGACCATCGAGCAAGCCGTCGTCTACAACAGCTGCCCCCGGAGCACGGACTTCTACCTGAGAAGCCCAAGAAGATTGTGGCCAAGACAACCACAATGGCTGCCCCAGTGTCGCCCATCGTACTTCAACAACCCAGGGAGCCCCCTACCTTCCGTGGTGCTACGTCAGAGGATCCTGAAACCTGGCTCGAAACCTTCGAAAGGATCTCGACCTTCAATAACTGGACCTCTGAGGATAAGCTACGACACGTGTACTTCTCCTTGGAAGATGCCGCGAGGACTTGGTTCGAGAACCGGGAGTCCACCCTAGCAACATGGGACCTGTTCCGCAGTAACTTCCTGAGGACGTTCACGAGCGTTGTCCGAAAAGAAAGGGCCGAAGCTCTACTGGAAACCCGAGGCCAACTACCCAATGAGACCATCGCCATCTTCACAGAAGAGATGACCCGTCTTTTCCGGCACGCCGACCCGGAAATGTCCGAAGAGAAAAAAGTGCGTTTCTTGATGCGAGGCGTAAAGGAGGAACTTTTCGCCGGAATGGTAAGAAGCCCACCGAAGACCGTCGACGAGTTTCTTCGTGAGGCGACGAGCATCGAGAAGACACTGGAATTGCGGAATCGGCAATTCGACCGCCGCACCAAGCCAACAAGCTACGCCGGAATTCAATCACTGGCCATGGACGATCTGTGCGAGACCATCAGGGCCATTGTGCGCGAAGAACTGCGCAAGGTCTTGCCATCGTCGCAGCCTCAAGTGGCCTCGATCGCCGACATCGTGAAAGAAGAGCTGCACCGATCGCTTGGAGTTCCTGAGGTGCAACCACAAGTACCGCCGCCTCAGCCAGAAGCGATGACTTACGCCGCCGTCGCACGTCGTCAAGGTCCCCCTTCGCGACCGCGCCAGGGCCCTGCAACGCCCCAATTCCGTCGTCCGCCGCCGCCGCCAGTACGACCACCCGTCGCCCAGCGCACCTACGCGAGGAAGACGGACATTTGGCGCGCCCCCGACCACCGCCCGCTCTGCTACCACTGCGGCGAAGCCGGCCATGTTTACCGCCGATGCCCATACCGCGAGCTGGGATTGCGAGGCTTCGCCGTCAACGCACAGCGCCCGATGGAAGGTGAACGCCCTCGTGACATCGCCGACTACCTCGCCGCTACTCAGTGGAGCTCTCGACGACCGTCGCGTTCGCCGTCACCAGGCCGCTACCTGTCGCCACAGCGCCGACCATACACTGGCCCAGCCCGGGGCCGGTCCGTCAGCCCATATCCGGAAAACTAAAAGCAGCAACCGATGGAGGTGCGGTTGCTGTTCGTCGAACTGACGAAGATCCTCCGCCGCCGACGAAGACGCCGAAAAGCCTATCTCGACGACATAACAACGACGACACACCGCCGTCCCGACGAAGTCTGGCAGGAAAGAACACGCTGACGAATGACCACCTGACGACGCCACGTACCAACCACAGGTCAACGCGACGCAGCCGTGATCCGACGCCGAGGCCTAACTGTAACGCAAGACAAAGAACCACCGACCTCGACGTGCTTCTCGACGGCCACACAGTCACCGCCTTAGTAGACACAGGAGCCGATTACTCTGTCATGAGTGGACCCATCGCAGCCCAATTGAAGAAAGTTAAGACTGCATGGGAAGGCCCGTTAATTCGGACCGCTGGAGGACACCTCATCACGCCGAGTGGAATCTGCACGGCAAGAATTACCATTCATGACCGGACTTACCCTGCCACCTTCGTTATCCTGCAACAGTGTTCACGAGATGTCATTCTCGGCATGGACTTCCTGAATCAACATGGCGCAGTCATCGACCTGAACTCGAAATCGATAACGCTGTCACAAGATCAAGCGATACCGCCGGAGAGCTGTCGTAGTCACCACGCCTTGAGTGTGCTCGAAGATCAAGTGAGCTTCCCGCCGCGCTCCAGCATTATTATTTCCGTCGGCACTGAGACACCCGCTGACGTAGAAGGGCTCATCGAGGGCGACCAACATCTACTGCTCGACCGCGAAATTTGCGTCGCAAGAGGGATCGCTCAACCCCACGGAGGGCAAGTGGAAGTTATGCTAACCAACTTCAGCCAAGAGTTCAAGCACATCAACAAGGGTACGACAATCGCATACATCGAGGAAATTGTGCAGCAATGCCTTTGTCCTCTCGGATTCAGCCGCATCTACCCCGATGAGCACTGTCCCCGAACCAGAATTCGACGTGAATCCAAGTCTTCCTATGAGTAAGCAGCAACAGATCAGAAGTCTTCTCCGACGATACAAAGACTGCTTTTCGACGTCATCGAGGATTCGACAAACACCAGTTGCAAAGCATCGCATAATAACCGAAGAGAGCGCTCGACCACTCCGCCAGAGCCCTTACCGAGTTTCGACGCGAGAACGTGAAGCTATTAGGCAACAAGTCGACGAAATGCTGCGCGACGACATGATCCAGCCGTCGAAAAGCCCGTGGGCCTCTCCTGTAGTCCTGGTGAAGAAAAAGGACGGAACCCTACGCTTCTGCGTCGATTATCGTCGATTGAACAAGATCACGAAGAAGGATGTGTACCCCCTTCCACGGATAGACGACGCATTGGATCGGCTCTGCAACGCTAAATACTTCTCGTCGATGGACCTCAAGTCTGGCTACTGGCAAATAGAAGTCGACGAGAGAGATCGCGAAAAGACTGCCTTCATCACGCCAGACGGCCTCTACGAGTTCAAGGTCATGCCATTCGGACTGTGCTCGGCGCCTGCAACGTTTCAGCGCGTCATGGACACGGTGTTAGCCGGACTGAAGTGGCAGACGTGCCTTGTTTACCTGGATGACGTCGTTGTCTTCGCCGGAAATTTCGACGATCACCTTAGGCGGCTTGCGACAGTGTTAGAAGCCATCAAGTCATCAGGGCTCACTCTGAAGCCGGAAAAGTGCCGCTTCGCTTACGATGAGGCCACGTGATCAGCAAATCAGGAGTACGCCCCGACCCACAGAAGACAGCTGCCATCGCAAAGTTCCCGCAGCCAACCGACAAGAAGGCAGTGCGCAGATTCCTTGGCATGTGTGCCTACTATAGGCGCTTTGTCAATGACTTTTCAAGCATCGCGGAGCCGCTAACACATCCAACCAAATGTGATGTCGCGTTCAAGTGGGAAACGCCGCAGGCCAAGGCATTTCAAGAACTCAAACGACGCATGCAGTCGCCGCCGGTACTTGCACACTTCGACGAGGACGCCGATACCGCAATCCACACTGACGCCAGTAGCCTAGGCCTCGGTGCCGTCCTAGTCCAGAGGAAAGAAGGTCTTGAAAGGGTGATATCGTATGCTAGCCGGTCACTGTCAAAAGCGGAAAGCAACTATTCTACGACTGAAAAGGAATGCCTCGCCATCATTTGGGCTACGGCAAAATTCCGCCCTTACCTCTATGGCAGGCCATTCAAAGTCGTCAGTGACCATCACGCATTGTGTTGGCTAGCTAACTTAAAGGACCCTTCAGGACGGCTGGCGCGGTGGAGCCTCAGATTGCAAGAATATGACGTCACCGTAATATACAAGTCCGGAAGAAAACACTCTGACGCCGACTGCTTATCACGCGCCCCCATCGATCCCCCGCCGCAAGACGACGAGGACGACGACGCCTTCCTTGGAGTAATAAGCGCGGAAGACTTCACTAAACAGCAGCGAGCAGACCCGGAGCTAAAAGGCCTCGTCGAGGACTTGGAAGGGAACACCGACGTTGTCCCTAGGGCATTTAAGCGCGGGTTGTCTTCGTTCACGCTACAAAACAACCTGCTCGTGAAGAAGAACTTCTCACCAATCCGCGCCAGCTACCTTCTTGTTGTACCGTCAGCGCTGCGTCCAGAAATACTGCACGCCCTACACGACGATCCAACCGCTGGGCACCTCGGATTCTCCCGGACGCTGTCGAGAATACAGGAAAGGTATTACTGGCCGCGTCTGACCGCCGACGTCGCCCGTTACGTCAAGACATGCCGAGACTGCCAACGACGCAAGACACCACCGACAAGGCCAGCAGGATTACTACAGCCGATCGAACCTCCTCGCCGACCATTCCAGCAGATTGGGATGGATTTGTTGGGGCCGTTTCCGATATTAACATCCGGGAATAAGTGGATCGTCGTGGCGACGGACTATCTCACCCGCTTTGCTGAAACTAAAGCTCTACCAAAAGGCAGCGCAGCCGAAGTGGCGAAATTTTTCGTCGAGAACATCCTGCTGCGACATGGTGCCCCAGAAGTCCTCATCACCGACAGAGGAACGGCTTTTACAGCAGAGCTCACCCAAGCCATTCTGCAGTACAGCCAGACAAGCCACAGGAGGACAACTGCCTACCATCCGCAGACGAATGGTCTCACGGAGCGCCTGAACAAGACCCTCGCCGACATGCTAGCAATGTACGTTGACGTCGAGCACAAGACGTGGGACGCGGTCCTGCCGTACGTAACCTTTGCGTACAACACGGCGGTGCAAGAAACAACGCAGATCACGCCGTTTAAGCTGGTTTACGGCAGGAACCCGACGACGACGCTTGACGGCATGCTGCCGCACGTAACTGACGAAGAGAATGTTGACGTCGCTAGCTATCTCCAGCGCGCCGAAGAAGCCCGACAGCTCGCCCGCCTGCGAATCAAGAGCCAGCAGAGGACCGACAGCCGACACTACAACCTCCGACGACGCTTCGTCGAGTACCAGCCTGGCGACCGTGTTTGGGTCTGGACCCCGATACGCCGACGAGGACTCAGTGAGAAACTACTCCGACGCTATTTCGGACCCTACAAGGTCATCCGACGTATTGGCGCTCTGGACTATGAGGTCGTGCCAGACGGCATTTCGCATTCACAGCGGCGCCGCGCACGATCTGAAGTGGTCCACGTGGTGCGCCTTAAACCCTTTTACGGACGCTGACGAACTTCATTTTTGTTCTTTTCTTTGCTACGAGTGCTTTTGTTTAGTACTTTCGTTTGTTTGCAGCATCGGGTCGATGCTTTTTAAGAGGGGGGTGTTGACACGTGTACTTATCTTTATCGGGCGACCACGTTTCGCCGCTTAACAATCTGTAATCGCACAGCGCGGGACGCGCTTGCATGTATCCGACGTTTCTGGAAAGTTATCGATGCTTCTACCCGGCTGTCTGTTGTCGCCGAACCTCGCGTTATCTGATTTCATCGCTTGACGCGAATTGTGTAGAACTTTGTAGAAGGCATGCGGGTCCCAACGATTAGTCTGGAACATTCGATGACTGCTGTATAAAAGCCGACGAGCTTGACCCGCTGATCAGATTTTCGACGATCGCCGACCGTGTTCGCCGCTATCGTTGTGCTTAAGTGTAGCCTGTTTTGTGGGCACAGGTTCGCCCAATAAAAGTTAGTTTTGTCGTCCACAGTATTGCTACTGTGTTCTTCGAAGTCACGACCACGTGACAATATGAACACCCTTGGGAATGAAAGCAAGGAGTGCAAAATGGCCAGTCCAAATTTGAACGTTGAACAAATAGCAAATATAGTCACTAGTGTTGAGAAAGAACTTAGCAAGTGGCCAAGTAAGGAGTGGGAATATGGTGAGCTTCTAAGTGTAATAACGACAGAAATACGGAAAGAGAAACAACATGTTCGTTGGAAAGCAAATAAGAAACCGAAAAGCTGGCGGAACAAGGAGATACGAGAAGCGATCGCCGAACGACAGAAAGCATCTCGAGAGCACAGGCAGGCAAAGAAGGCGCAGTTGCCACAGGATGAAGTAACCAGTAAATCGGAAATATACTGGGAGAAAAGGTCTATGGTTCAAATACTGGTGCAAGCAAAATTAAAGGTGAAAGTGAACGTTGGTTGTCAGAAATACGTGAGAAAAAGAAGGCCGCACCTAGAATATATTGGAACCACATAAAATTATTAGGCAGGAAGCTAACAACAATAGAACAACATATCCTAGACGAAGATGAAAACAGACTGGAAGGAGAAGCGGCAATAAATTACATCCAAAAAGTAACAGCCGAATCTTTCCAAGGCAAGGACGAGGTTGTATTTGAAGAAAAAAAGAGCATGAAAGAGACCCAAGTGGAAAAGAAGCTGGTTCTGACAAATTTAAACTGGAACAAAGCGGAAGAGAAAATTCCTAAGCGCACAGCCACAGGGCAAGACGAGGTTCCTGTTAGGCTGATAAATGAACTGGGACCAAAAAGTAAGGAAGCTCTGGTGAAAGCAGCGGAAAAAACTTTAAAAGATAGACGAATACCAGACAGTTGGCGACAAAGTAGAATGAATTTAATGTATAAAGGTAAGAGGGAGAAAAACAGAATTCACTCGTATAGACCGTTGACCATTACATCGGTAATATACAGGCTAGCAATGCAGACAATCAAATTAAAGCTTCAAGCATGGGCAGAGAATAATGGCATTTTGGGAGAGCTTTAGAATGGCTTTAGAATAGGTAGGCGTTTGGATGATAACTTGTTTGTTCTTACTCAGTGTATTGAAATAGAAAAAGCAGAAAGCAGACCGTTGTATGTGGCCTTTTTGGACATTACAGGAGCCTACGACAACGTAGACCGCAACATTTTGTGGGATATTCTGGAAGGGGAAGGCTTAGGTAACGATTTTCTACAGCTTTTGAGAGAGATTTACCTAGAAAATACCGTTTGCGTTGAATGGGAAGGGATGAGGAGCGCGGAGAAAGTTCATATCTACAAGGGACTGAGGCAGGGGTGCCCTTTATCCCCGCTGCTGTTTATTATGTACATGGTGAGGATGGAGAGGTCGCTAGAAGGAAGTAATATCGGGTTTAATCTCTCATACAAACAGGCAGGTACAGTAATAGAGCAGCAACTTCCAGGTTTATTTTATGCGGACGACATTGTGTTGCTGGCTAACAAGCAAAGTGATTTGCAACGTCTGGCAAATATCTGTGAACAGGAAGGCAACAATTTAGGTTTGAAATTTAGGGTTAGAAAATCAGGTGTTATGGTATTCAATGAAAACAGTGAACAGACAGTGGTGATACAGGGCCAAGAAATACCTCGGGTAACAGAATATAAATACCTTGGTATATGGATAAACGAAGCCAATTGATATATGGAAACACAGGAAAAAAACATAACAGTCATGGGGAAGAGAAATGCAGCCATAATGAAGCACAGAACGCTATGGGGATACAATGGGTACGAAGTCCTCCGAGGTATGTGGAAAGGGGTAATGGTTCCAGGACTTACTTTTGGAAATGCGGTTGTTTGCTTTAAATCAGGGGTACAATCAGGACTCGACGGGAATCAAAGATCAGTGGGTCGCCTCGCATTGGGCGCTCACAGGAAGACTACAAATGAAGCTGTGCAGGGGGATATGGGCTGGACTAGTTTTGAAGTAAGGGAAGCTCGCAGTAAAATTGAGTATGAAGAACGGCTGAGGAATATGGAAGAAAGTAATTGGGCTGGGAGAGTGTTCAGGTATCTGTACAGGCAAAGCATTGATTCACAGTGGAGGAAAAGAACTAGGAAACTTACCAGCAAGTATGCGGCCTGTGGGGTGGGCAACACAGCAACAAAGAAGGTCAAGCGGAAAGTCAGAGAGGCTGAATTAATCTCATGGGTGGCGGCAATGGAAAAGAAACCTGCCATGACTAACTACTTAAGAGGAAAAAACGAAATCAGGAAAGAAACCATTTATGATAACTCAAGGGCAGCTCATTACTTTTCGAAGCGAGATCGGGATGTATTAGAACACGCACCTATAAAGCGAGATATAAGAAGGAAGAAGAAGCATGTGCTTGCTGCGGTAAAGCTAGGGAAACGACGGAGCATATTTTATTGATATGTGAAGACGTCTACGCAGTGGTCGATTTAGGCACCACTGGCCGCCTTGAAGCCCTTTGGTTCAGCGGGAGCAGTGGTAAAGCAAACAGGTCCGCAACAGACATTAGTAAGAGGCGATTGGAGGATTGGTGGAGGAAAAGTAGGGAAACGACAAAAGACGGAGACGTACAAAAGCACAGTTCGCAATAGGGCATCAGAAAATTTGGACGTGGTAGTTCATAGTGTTTTTCTTTCTTTTTTTATTGGTTAACCTAGGTAGGATATTAGGCAGCATAGTAGCAAGAGCTTGGTGGCGCAACCCACCGCCCCGTTCCAAAGGGGACGCTCATAACGTCTATCCATCCATCCAGCGGAAGTGCAGTTTTTTTAGCGCAATATTCAATATGGCCGCGTTTCGTCGGTCATGTACGCTTGCATCCGCTCGTACGCGCCGTGCTCGCCCTGCCGGCTATGCGGCATGCCTCGATGCCTCGGCTGTGGCGTAGCCGGTGCGTTCTAATTGCCAGGAGACCAAAGAGCCTCTACTGACGCCCATACAAACAAGCCACAAGTGAGTGAACAGAATGTGCGACTTTAGTGGCAGAAGACAAGCAGTGTACATTCTCGTGAAGTAGCAGCAATAAAATTTGCATGTCGAGATACGCTGGAATCATTTACGCGATCTCGTAAACGGCTCACCGTCGTCGGTGCACATGGCGGTCTGGTAACGAGCGACAACCAGCGGCACAAGCAGACTGGGCAAAGTGTCCCACCTGTCTGCAGCGGCAGTCGTCGTTAAAGATGAGCAACTTGCATTGCGATGCTATCGGGTGATGCAGGCATCTGCTGCCGCAGCCAGCACAGCGACATGGACTACCCGGCTCCTTTGGACTACCCGGCTCCGTTGACTCCTTTCCGACCTGCACGTTTTTTTTTTTCTTTCGGGGGCCTCTAATGTGTGGCTCACACTTGGTGTCCCACATTGTTTCAATATGGACAAGTCGCTTTCGTGGGCATCACCTTCATCAGCCACTTTTGCAGGCCTTTCCACCCATGTGGCTATCAACTTCATACACGTCGGACCATGTAAACACCTATGCTGGTCTCCGTTCGTGCTTAATCACCGCCGAGAAAGGCCACAGGCGCAATTTTCTCATGGCTGCAGCAGGAGAGGGTGAACAGGGAGCACAAATCACGGTGTGTGTAAATTGGGAGTCTGTGTCACTGGGCAGACTGCAGGTGGAAATGCTTACTTCGAGAGATTGCTTTCCAATGCAGCTGACCAGGCTGCCACATCCGAGAAGCATAACACGGCGACCGTAACCAAGTGAGATAACAGCAAAATTAAACAGCACTCAATCACTGCATAGAATTCAGACAATACATTATACATTGGCTACGAACCACGTGGCAACAGTGAGCATTCTCGTACATGGGTCTCTTGCGGTACATTCAGCCGCCTACCTACAGGCGTAGTGCTTGCCTTCGTCGCATGTGGTGGTCTGGTAACGAGCGAAAACCAGCAGCAGAAACAGATTGGACAGAGTGTCCTACCTGCTTGCAGCGATAGTCGCCGTTAAAGATGAGCACCTTGCAGTGCGAAGCAATCGGGTCACGCAGGCATCTGCTGCCGCAGCCTACACAGCGACATGGACTACCCGGTTTTTAGCATTAACTCCTTTCCAACCTGCACGTTTATTTTATTTCGAGGGCCGCTAATGCGTGGCTCACACTTGGTGTACCACTTTGTCTCAATATGGACAAGTCGCTTTCGTGGGCATCACCTTTGGCAGCCATTTTTGCGGACCTTTCCGCCGATACGGCTATCAGCTTCATACACTGCGAACCATGTAAGCACATATGCTGGTCTCAGTTTTGAGCAAATCATGGCCGAGGTGGGCCACAAGCACAATTTGCCCATCGTTGCAGCAGGAAAGAACGAATGGGGAGCACCAGTCACGGTGTGTGTATACTGGTAGTCTATGTCACTGTGCGGACTGCAGGAGCAAATGCTTACTTCGAATGACTGCTTACCAATGCAATTGACCAGGCCCCCACATCCGAGAAACGTAAGACGGCTACCACACCAAGTGGGGCAGCAAAACCAGATTCTGCAATCAATCACTTCAATGTAGCTTGCGCAAATACCCAGGCTATCGAGGAAGAAGAATAATCATCAACGAGACTAGCAATATGGATAATGAGAAAGCTTGCATTCAAGGGAGAAGGCACTCTGCTCTGCAAGCATTGAAGGCTTTAAACATCAAGAAAAGTAAAATTGTACATAGCACACGGTGTGTAGGTTAATGCAAGACCCATTCCGATGCTGCATCAGCATCGCAACAGCATCAGGAGAGGAATTGTGCATGAAAACATACACTAGAAGATACTGCTACAGATATGTTAGGCTACTAGACAATGACTGGTATTAAGTATAAGTTTGACCTTTATGTTTGGATGAGGAAGAATGATCTCTAACGAAAATGGGCAATGAAAAAGCTTGCATTTATAGAAGAAAAATAACACTTGGCACAAATGGAATTGACATGGTCAGGAAGCTGATTAAGGGCAAACTGACGAAACTCTTTTGGCCAGCGTCGTCCGTGCTTGGTCAGAAGTTGCAGGTGCATCTGAAGACGAAGAATTTCTAGAAAGTCCTTTTTGAGTTACCTGGATGACTCAGCCAAATGCCCGTGCTGGTGGAATGGTGGCTGAAGCTCTTTTCAGTCTTGGCACATTCCTCTGCAGACTTGATATCTCATCCAAATTCTTCTGCATGCGCTTCTTTGTTCATGGTGTAAAAGCCTTGCAAATTCAGCTCCAGCCCCTTCAGATTGGTGTAGATAGGAGCTCCTGTGATGACCAAGATGGGCTTGGCATAGACTCTGACGCGAGATACAGCACAGATTAGCCAAACTCATGTGTGTTTTCTTTTATGTTCGAACCAATTATACTGAACCATAAATATGAACAAACATTCATATCTGCTGCAAATAGCAAGCCAATACAGCATATATCAAGCATATTTAATTCTGAACCATGTGTTGTTTACCTTGTAATAGCTGCCAACGTCCACACAATGGCCTTGTTGTAACAGGCAGCAGCTTCTGTTTAGTGCGTGGAGCGTGTTGCTTTATACTGGTGCCGTCCTCATTACTGCATGTCTGGAACAGAAATTTTGACTGAATCAGAAATTGAAAAAGCACAATTTTGCAATATGAAATGCAAAAAGGTGTGACATATAGACTGTAATGGTTTGCTACTACAGAACACATGCAAATGTACACTGTCTGTCCTAGGGTGCTTAAGCAGCATGTTAAATAAATATTGCTACAGAGAGAGAGAGTAAAAACTTTATTGAACATAAATAAAATAAGGCACGATGGTTGGAGCCCCTATTCCAAGGCCCCACTGGCAAGAGCGACTCGCGGGGCTTGGTCCAGTATTGCCAACTGGCTCTTCCGACCCTCGTCCGCAAGCCATGCCTCCCACCGCCTATTCCTCATTAGTGGATGTTGGTGTAATATGGGGCTGTCTATGTGCGGAGGCCTCCTGGGGCACTCCCATGTGATGTGTTTTAGTGTGGCTGTGTCTGTGCACCACGGGCACTCGTCAGTGAACCTCGTGGGGTGTAGTCTGTGTAGGTGGTGCAGGTTTGGGCATGTATTCGTCTGAATACGACGCCAGTCCCTCTCCTGTTGGCTGTTTAAATCGGAGTGAGGATGTCGAAAACGTCTCCGCTCCTGCCTTTGCTGTAGGAGGATGTCACGAGAATTCAGTGGAAGGTCGTCGCTAGGCCATGCCGTTGCTCGAGCAATACGGTCTGCCCTCGCATTTCCTTCCAGTCGCTCGTGTGCCGGACACCATACGATAGTGTGGTGCTCCTTTAGTTCAGTGCCTAAAATTTTGATTATTGATTTGGGTGCTGTTCCATGTAGAAACAGGCGGCAAGCCGCTTGTGACAGCCAAATTGGTTTGGCGCTTGGCGTCCTGAATGGCCAAGGCTATGGCTGCAGCCTCGGCCACGCATGCCGAGGCGGTTTTGAAGGATACCGTTGTTATGTTGTTGTTGCATGTAGAGACTATGGTGAAAGTGTCTGAGCTGGCTCGACTGGCCTCCGTATAATACACCCCCGGTTCCATGCCAAACCGTTTGGGAAAAGTCTCTACCCTTGCTCTGCGTTGTCCGGGATGGTAATTGGGGTGCATGTTTTGGGGAATTGGGGCCACCGCGATGTGCGATCGAACGTTGCGGCCTATCTGTGGCGTTTCCTCTCCGCAATACTGGGGTCTCAGGGGAAAGCCTAACTTCGCCAATATAACCTCGCCCTGAGTTGAAGAACAAAGTCGTTCTTTCTTAGTATATAACATCGCGACTGCGTACGCGTCAAAAGTATTGTGCAGGCCCAGTCCCTCGAATCTCTGTGCTAGCGCATTCGGGAAGCTCAAGGGCGGCTTTGAAGGCTTTTCTTATTATTGTGTTTGCCTGTATATTTTCTTGGTTTGTCAAGGCCTGATACGGAAGGGCGTATGTGATTCGGCTAATTACGAATGAGTGAACCAGGCTGATGGTCTCTGCCTCACTTAGGCCGTCTCTGCTTCTTGCCACTCTCCGTATCATTCTGGCTACGTTTCCTGTGACCGCCTTTAGTTTTTGAAGGGTGTGGGATGTCCCGGCGTTCTGCTGTATCCACATCCCCAATATTCTGAGTGTCTCCACTTCACGAATTGGCGGCCCGTCGAGAGTCAGAGTGAGTAACACCCAGTCCTTCTTTCTTGCGTATTTCGCACGCACCCGAATGAATTCCAATTTTTCGGGTGCGCATGCCATGTCCGCCGCCCTCGCGTATTCCACGACTGCGTCTATGGCCTTTTGAAGAGTTTCTTGCTTGTCCCCGTAGGACCCTTGGTGAGCCCAGAACGTGAGGTCATTGGCATATATCGCACCGCCGAGATTCGGGTGTTTATCTAGCTCCAGGGCTAGATTTCTCATCCCTACATTAAATAGCCGTGGAGAGAGCATAGCTTCCTGAGGGGTACCACTGTCGGAACAGTTGAAGGTGTCGGACCTCGTGGAGCCTAATCGGATAGTGGCCGTGCGGTCGCTGAGGAACGAGCGGATGTAGTTATAAATTCGCGTTCCGCAGTTCACCGCTTCCAGCCCCTCCAGAATAGTGTGGCGGGAGATGCTGTCAAAGGCCTTTTTGATGTCCAATGCCAGTACAAATTTATCGTCCGGCCCTTTGTTGGGGTGCAGGACCTCGTGCTTTAGTAGTAGAAAAACGTCCTGCGCTGACACGTGGGGTCGGAAACCGAACATGTTGGAGGGAAACATGTTGTTTAGCTCTATGTGGTTCGAGAGATGTACCTGCACAACCTTTTCAAAGAGTTTCCCCGCGCACGACGTTAGGGAGATGGGTTGAAGGTTGTTGTTACGAGGCTTACCTGGTTTAGGAATGAGAATAATTTTTGCTTTCTTCCATTCTTTTGGAAGGACGCCGTCCTCTGTCCAGACCGTGTCGTTAAAGAATTTGGTCAAGCTCTTAGCGTGTCGTCACTTAGATTGCGAATCATTGCGTTCGTGACCTGATCTACCCCTGGGGTCGTGTTTTTCCTGAAGGAGTGTGCCGCTGCATAAACCTCTTCAAAGGTTATGGGGGCGTCCAGTTCCGGTTGGTCCTGAGCTCCGTAAACGGGTTTGGTGGATTGCCCGATCGGAACAGTTCCTACGTATATCTGTTTAATTTTGTCTATCATGTCAGCTTCCCGACCTTCAAATTCGTTTTCAAGCAGCTTGAGTGTGCGATTCGCGGCTGTTTTTGTTCCTCCCGGGTGAATCATACTTCGAAGAATGCACCATGTTTTCTTTGTAGTCAACGTGCCCTGAAGCGAGTCGCTAAACTGACGCCAATTGCTGTCGCTTAACTTTTGTGCGTATGCGTATTCATTAGCTTCCTGCGCTGGCTGAGCTATCCGTATCCTGAGTTTTCGATTAAGCTTCTGCCTTTTCCATCTTTTTGTGAGGCCTCTCCGGGCTTCCCAGAGATGCAGCAGGTGACGATTCACGGCTGGAGCCTCCATTGTCGTTTCAATTGTTTTTGTAACCCCAGAGTGAATAACTCTGATCCGCTCGGCCCATTCTCTTACGTCTGTTATGCTACTGATTGTTTTCTGTTTTTCACGAAATTTGGTCCAGTCGGATAGCCTTGCCTTGCCAATAGCTCTTCGAATCCTGGCTGCATTAACCGATATGCTTAAGATATAGTGATCACTTCCTAGGTTTTCATCTAGGTTCGCCCATCGCGTCTCACTTTCGTTGTTGGTGAACGTGAGGTCGGGGGAAGTGTCCTTGGACACGCTGTTCCCGATTCGCGTTGGGAGATCCGGTTGAGTTAGCTGGAAAAGTCCGTAGCGCGCTACAACGTCTGCTAGGCCTGGAAGGCCTGGAAAAGGTTATATTTAAACGTCTTTCTACATTTCTGGAAAATAAAAACCTCTTAACTAACTGTCAGTACGCCTTCCGTAAAAACCGGTCAACACAACTTGCCTTGTTGGGTCAAAAATAATTTATTCTCAAAAACATCGAAGAGCGCTTGCTCACACTTGCAGTGTTAATAGATTTTACGAAAGCTTTCGACTGCATTAATCATGAACTTCTACTCAATAAATTGTTTAACTATGGAATTCGCGGCGTCGCTCTTGACTTAATTAGATCATATCTAAACTCCAGAGTTCAGTTTACACACGTAAATAACCTGTCCTCTCGGTTAAGGAACACATGGATAGGATTGCCGCAAGGGAGCCTACTTGGCCCTCTCCTTTTCAATATCTACGTTAATGATATTGTCAATATTGACAATGACACCAAATACATCATCTATGCTGATGACACTACACTACTGTTTTCGTCTCTCATGCCTCAGACTTGTTAAGGACTGCTAATGCAGTACTAGACAAGCTACATGTGTGGTCCGTTAAATATGGTCTCATAATTAACACTACTAAAACAAAAACCATATTATTTCAAGCCAAGAACAAAAACGCTACGTTGCCTGCTGACATCACACTTAATTCGAAGAAAATTGAACTAGTGAACAGTTGAACAGTTAAGAGCCTAGGGATCATTTTCGACCACGATATGTCGTGGAATAGCCACATATTATCACTTGTCACTAAACTTTCACAGATAGTGGGACTGGTTTTCTCCCTTAGGTACCTTCCACGCCATGTAAAAATGCTTATATATAACTCCGTTTTCATCAGTCATCTGAATTATTGCTGCCTTGTCTGGGGTACCACATCTGTCACAAATATAGGTAGATTATTCATAATTCAGAAAAAAAATTCTCCGTGTGATATGTGATGTACTATGGGACTCCCCAAGTGAACCTCTTTTCCAAGAACTGAAAATACACAAAGCGCATAATTTATTATACACTTACAGGTTAGTCCGTGCATACGTTAGAGTGTAAATATAATAATTGTTGTATCCGTTCCATAGCTAACCTTAAACAGAACATACGCCATTATCAAACGCGATCTCCAGAATATTGGTACGTAATGCATCCGCGCACTAATTATGGAAAGCAAATGATAGCTTATACGCTGCCTGTCCTGCTTAACACACTGATCGCAGATGATATCGATGTTTTAGAGTCTTCGTTAATTAGTCTGTATAATTATTATTGCTGCTAGAGCTGGTTTTATGCTTAATACTTTGTACTTGTTGATCACAATATTACTTTTGCAACATCATCTGCTGTTAGTATGCATGACTGATCTGAGTGACTGATCTGAGTGCCGTATTTTTTTTTCTCCATACTGCTGATTTCTTAATATGCAAGCTAAGTAACTTGCTTTGGTTTATCAATTTTTGTGTTTGTTTCTTTTGCGTTATTTTATTCGTCTTATTCTGCTTTATTGTTATCATTTCGACATGCACTGTTGTTCCCCCTGCTGCTGCCATAAAATGGGTTTTAGGACTTAGTCAATCTGCTGCCGCAGCTTTTTTCCTCAAGACCTGTCCATATTCAAATGTATGTTGTATATGGGAAATAAAGCACTCACTTACTTACTTACTTACTTACTAACAAGATGCCCTTGGGATTGTCTCTACTGTAGCCCCAGTTTAAGTGTTGTGCGTTAAAGTCGCCTAACAATATTAATTTGTCCCTACCTTGAGCGAGTCGCACCGCGGTCGCCACCACGTTTTCGAAATCCGCCTGTTTTTCTCTGGGAGAACTATAAACGTTGAGAATAATCGTTTTAGGTTTGCCCCTTTTCTGCGGCCAAATCGTGATTATCTGGTGCTGAATAGGTTACCCAAAAAAATAATTTACGCTAATCGCGACATCCTTCTTGGCAAAGGTGGCTACTTGAGGGTAATCTGGGTGAGCATAAAGCTCGTATCCTTTGAGTTTTTGATTTTGTTTCCCTATTTCCTGATACAAATAACGTCGGGAGGGATTGGCGCCGATTCTATGTAGTGCGTGAAATTAGCCAATTTAGTGCGTAGCGTGCAGCAATTCCATTGCCAGATTTCAAGGTGTCCGGTCTTTGTGTTGTTTGCCACATTATCCATGGATATTGCTGTCACTATCAGTGTGCTCTATAGCTTGCGGTGTCCTGGTAGGAGCTCCCGGACTTTGACTGACCCTCTTTCGGGGGACGGCTGCGGCTTTTGTTTGCACATCCTCTATCATTCGCTTGAGTTTGTGTAGCTCTGCGAACATTAGTTGCGTGTTTTGTGCTAACTGTTCCAGCGTTACCGTTTGAGCTCTGGAGGCGGTACTTTGTTGCAGTGATGTCTGCGGTGGTGATCTGGAAGTGTGGTCCGCAATTTGTATGGTTTGCTGTGATGTGCTGTTGTTTGCCATGCGTTTAAAAGCTTCAAACTCGGCTCGTAGCTCGGCTAAATGGTTTCGAAGTATCTTGTTTTCTTCTACTATATTCTGGTACTCTGGGTTTTGTGTGATTGGTGTAGGTGTATTCTTAGCATTGGCAGTGGGAAATGCGACTTGCGCCCAGCTCACTTGATTATTTTGAGGGGTGCTGCAGCACAGTAGGATCCCTGGTGACTTACTTCTTGTGGCCTCCTTCTTTTTCGTCTGATGTTGCTGAGGCACCTTGGGTCGGGATGCCGACCGTCTTCTCTGGCCCGGCTACCCGGAACAAGATTGGCTCCGCGACGGCGACCGGGTTCTGGAGCGGCTGCGACGATCCATCGGCGGAAGGAACTCCAGCTCGGACTCCTCGTCTTCGGTGGCGAACCACCGTAGCTGGGTCTTCGTTGGTTTCTTTGGAGGTGGTCTTGATATCTGCCTGACTGGCTTTAGTCTTTTGGGACATCTGCGCTCACCCGTTGGATGATCCCTCCCACAAATGGCGCATTTGGGGGTGCACGTGTGTCCATCGGCAGGCTCCCGCACCCCGCACGAGCGGCACACCTGTACGTCGGGCTGTGGACATACGTCGGTGCGGTGTCCCACGGTGCCAGAGATACGGCAGAATTATACCGCATTTCGGTAGGGTGCGCAGAGTTTCTCTCCTCACCCCCCCCCCCCCCCCCCGAAGTGATAAACACACCCTGGCACTCGGGTGCCATAGAAGATGAGCAAAGCACTTTGTGAGTCACCCATCATTCTTGCGTCGATCAACTCCAGTCCCTGCGTTCGGATACGTAGGTTCGATCGCAGCACGTCAGAAGGGGTGTGTGCTTCTATCCCGTGGATTACTCCCCGCGTCGTGTGTTCTCCTGCCGTAACGCACGCATTGACTGGGTGTTGTCGTCCGTTGATGTTCGAGGATTTAATGGCTTGCATGATCTTGGCCGTATACCGATTCGGGGTGGATATCACTGCAATGTTGGAACCTGACTTGATTCTTAGAATAAAATTGTTGTCGGTGGTTCTGTCCTGGCACGCCTCCATGAAGGCTCTTGCCAGGGCCTGACTGGTAACATTCTTGAGTGGTAGCGCTTGGTGTGGTCTGATGACCACCTTCAGGTCACTCTTCGGTAGCGGCGGAAGACGCTTGAGTCATGGGCGCCCGCGATGCGCCATGGGTTTGGATGAGTTGGTAATCGGACCTGATGGCAGTGCGCTTCCTTGCGCGGAGCGTCGCTCCTGAGCGAGAATTTTCTTTTGCTTCAGGGAAAGAACGCGCTCCCATCCGGCTTCTGCTGTCGTTTCGTCGACCACGGTAATGGTTTGCATGTTGTTGTTGATCGTAGCTGCCTTATTGCATTCGTGGTGCGGTGTTGCATCACCCACCTGCAATAAAGATGCAGTGAAATCCATCTGTTCTTCAAGTCGCGACGTTTTAATAAGTCGCGGGTTCGATATCGCAGCCGGACTTCTTAAGGCCGCCATGCTCGAGTGCGCGCTCGCCCGCAGGCGCCGGCGCTGCTCCCCTAACTGAAGTTAGGGTTGGCACCTCGCCACGTTCTGAAGGTGGAAAATCGGCCGTAAAACGCCGAAATAAGGTCCGACTGACCTGCAGTTGGTCTTCACAGGCTAGGGACAACTTCTTGGAGATGGTGGTGACCATTTCGGGCCGGTCCCAGAAGGTGGTCCACCCGAAAAACCAAACATGCGTAGCCCGATGTGAGCGCAGCCGTTTCGAACGGCGTCTTCTTCTTCCTCCCAAATATTGCTATTGTCAAGCTGTTGACATGCATTGTAGTTAGGCAGACATCAATATTATGGACAAATATTGCTATTGTCCATAAATTCGATGTCTGCCTAACTACAATTCATGTCAACAGCTTAAGTATCATTAAGATCCCAAATGAGAACACTTGTGCGTTCATTTATACACTAGAAGAGATCACAATGCTGGTTCCACAAGAAAAATTCATGGAAGTCATGAAGCTATTAGAACTGATGCATTATTTTTCTGCACGAACGTGACGCACCGCTTCACTACTGCAAAAGTAAATGCCCTACGGTGAACCAAACTGAACAGCAACAACATTTGGAACCAACAAGTACGAAATATGGGTGAATTATCATGCTTGCAACTGTTTAATACATGAAATTCTGTACTTTCACTTCATTTTACCAAAGGATTATGCGGTTTTGTGGACGAAAGAAGTTGCCGGCGGACTCGAAAAATATTTTTGTTTGTACATTGATAAGGCTACTCAGTCACCTATGACCACGGCTACAATAAGATGAAAAATGAGACGCACGTTCCGAGATCACTCTTTCTTTCCTGATTGTGTGTGTATAACGTCAGCCTCGCAAGTAAAGGTTTATTTAGAAAACAGCAACTGAGATCCTGACTGCCCATATGTAATGCAGGATCTAGTTCGTTAACTTGTCCCCGCCTGTACGTTAATGAGACGGATATCATACTGACACCTGTACTTATCTTTATCGGGCAACCACGTTTCGCCGCCTAACAAGGGTAATCGCACAGCGTGTGACGCGCCTGCATGTATCCGAAGTTTCTGGAAAGTTATCGATGCTTCTATCCGCTGTCTGTTGTCGCCGAACCTTATGTTATCTGATTTCATCACCTGACGCGAATGGTGTAGAACTTTGTGGAAGGCACGCGGGTCCGAACGATTAGTCTGGAACATTCGACGATTGTTCTTTAAAAGCCGACGCGCTTGACCCGCTGATCAGATTTACGACGATCGCCGACTGTGTTCGCCGCTCTCGTTGTGCTTTAAGTGTAGCCTGTTTTGTGGGCACAGGTTCGCCCAATAAAAGCTAGTTTTGGCTTTCACAGTATTGCTACTGTGTTCTTTGACGTCACGACCACGTGACATCTGGTGGAGGTGCTTTGCGTTCATGTACCGGACGCCCCCACAAAGCCGTGACCCAAGCCCTCACTCGGAAGACACCAACGTCGCCAAGAACCAGCGAGGTAGCCGCAGGCTGCAAGGACTGCCCCCGGAGCACGGACTTTTGCCTGAGACGACTAGGAAGATAGCCAGCAAGTCCACCCCAATGGGAGCCCCAGCGTCACCCGTCGTGCTGCAGCAGCCCAGGGAGCCTCCGACGTTCCGCGGTTCAACTTTCGAGGACCCGGAAAGCTGGCTTGAGACGTACGAGAGAGTCGCTACCTTTAACAACTGGAACAGCGACGACAAACTGCGATATGTCTTCTTCGCTTTGGAAGACGCGGCCAGGACGTGGTTCGAGAACCGAGAAGCCACCTTAACGACCTGGGAACTTTCCCGAAGCGGCTTCGTGCAGACATTCGCAAGCGTCGTACGCCGAGAACGAGCCCAAGCGCTATTAGAAGCCCCGGAGCAGCTACCTAATGAGACGACCGCGATCTACACGGAAGAAATGAGCCGTCTCTTCCTCCACGCCGACCCTGAAATGCCCGAGGAGAAGAAAGTCCGCCTGCTAATGCGTGGTGTGAAGGAGGAACTTTTTGCCGGAATGGTACGAAGCCCACCGAAGACCGTCGACGAGTTTCTTCGCGAGGCCACAAGCATCGAGAAGACACTCGAGATGCGAAACCGGCGATTCGACCGCCGCACGAACTCGACAAACTACGCCGGAGTTCAATCACTGGCCACCGACGACCTGCGCGAGACTATCCGAGCGGTCGTGCGGGAGGAGCTACAAAAGCTGTTCCCACCATCACAGCCTCAAGTGGCTTCGATTGCCGACGCCGTGCGTGAGGAGCTCCAACAACAACTTGGAGTAGCCCCTGTATCGCCCCAGCCTGAGCCGCAAGCGATGACCTACGCCGCCGTCGCACGCCGTCAAGGTCCCCCTCCGCGACCGCGCCAGGGCCCTGTCACGCCGCAGTTCCGTCGTCCGCCGCCGCCACCGCCAGCGCGACCACCCGTCGCCCAGCGCACCTACGCGAGGAAGACGGACATTTGGCGCGCTCCTGACCACCGCCCGCTCTGCTACCACTGAGGAGAAGCGGGTCACGTCTACCGAAGATGTCCATACCGGGAGATGGGACTGCGAGCTTTCGCCGTGAACGCTCCGCGCCCGCAGCAAGGTGAACGCCCCCGCGATATCGCCGACTACCTCGCCGCTACTCAGTGGAGCTCTCGACGACCGTCGCGTTCGCCATCACCAGGCCGCTACCTGTCGCCGCAGCGCCGACCATACACTGGCCCAGCCCGGGGCCGGTCAGCGAGCCCATATCCGGAAAACTAAAAGCAGCAACCGATGGAGGTGCGGTTGCTGTTCGTCGAACTGACGAAGATCCTCCGCCGCCGACGAAGACACCGAAGAAACTACCTCGACCACATAGCGACACGCCGCCGTCCCAACGAAATCAGGAAGCCAAGACTACACCGATGAAAGACGACTTGACGACGCGACGTTCCAACTTCAGTTCAACAAGACGCAGCCGTGATCCGACGCCAAGACCTAACTGTAACGCAAGACAAAGAACCACCGACCTCGGCGTGCTTCTCGACGGCCACGCAGTCACCGCCTTAGTAGACACAGGAGCCGATTACTCCGTCATGAGTGGACCCATCGCCGCCCAGTTGAGGAAAGTTAAGACTGCATGGGAAGGCCCTCAAATTCGGACCGCTGGAGGACACCTGATTACGCCGACTGGGATCTGCACGGCAAGAATTACCGTTCATGACCGGACTTACCCTGCCATTTTCGTTGTCCTCCAACAGTGTTCACGAGACGTCATTCTCGGCATGGACTTCCTGAATCAACATGGCGCAGTCATGGACCTGAAGTCGAAATCGATAACGCTATCACAAGATCAAGCGATACCGCCGGAGAGCTGTCGTAGTCACCACGCCTTGAGTGTGCTCGAAGATCAAGTGAGCATCCCGCCGCGCTCCAGCATTTTAATTTCCGTCGGCACTGAAACACCCGCTGACGTAGAAGGCGTCATCGAGGGCGACCAACATCTACTGCTCGACTGTGAAATTTGCGTCGCAAGAGGGATCGCTCGACTCCACGGAGGGCAAGTGGAAGTTATGCTAACCAACTTCAGCCAAGAGTTCAAGCACATCAACAAGGGCACGACAATCGCATGCATCCAGGAAATTGTGGAAACCAGCAATGCCTTTATCCTCTCGGATTCAGCCGCATGTACCCCGATGAGCATTGTCCCCGAACCAGACTTCGACGTGAATCCAAGTCTTCCTATGAGTAAGCAGCAACAGATCAGAAGTCTTCTCCGACGATACAAAGACTGCTTTTCGACTTCATCGAGGATTCGACAAACATCAGTTGCAAAGCATCGCATAATAACCGAAGAGAGCGCTCGACCACTCCGCCAGAGCCCTTACCGAGTTTCGACGCGAGAACGTGAAGCTATTAGGCAACAAGTCGACGAAATGCTGCGCGACGACATCATCCAGCCGTCGAAAAGCCCGTGGGCCTCTCCTGTAGTCCTGGTAAAGAAAAAGGACGGAACCCTACGCTTCTGCGTCGATTATCGTCGACTGAACAAGATCACGAAGAAGGATGTGTACCCCCTTCCACGGATAGACGACGCATTGGATCGGCTCTGCAACGCTAAATACTTCTCGTCGATGGACCTCAAGTCTGGCTACTGGCGAATAGAAGTCGACGAGAGAGATCGCGAAAAGACTGCCTTCATCACGCCAGACCGCCTTTGCGAGTTCAAGGTCATGCCATTCGGACTGTGCTCGGCGCCTGCCTGTTTCAGCGCGTCATGGACACGGTGTTAGCCGGATTGAAGTGGCAGACGTGCCTTGTTTACCTGGATGACGTCGTTGTCTTCGCCGGAAATTTCGACGATCACCTTAGGCGGCTTGTGACAGTGTTAGAAGCCATCAAGTCATCAGGGCTCACTCTGAAGCCGGAAAACTACCGTTTCGCTTACGATGAGCTTTTGTTGTTAGGCCACGTGATCAGCAAATCAGGAGTACGCCCCGACCCACAGAAGACAGCTGGCATCGCAAAGTTCCCGCAGCCAACCGACAAGAAGGCAGTGCGCAAATTCCTTGGCATGTGTGCTTACTATAGGCGCTTTGTCAAGGACTTTTCACGCATCGCGGAGCCGCTAACACATCTAACCAAATGTGATGTCGCGTTCAAGTGGGAAACGCCGCAGGCCAAGGCATTTCAAGAACTCAAACGGCGCATGCAGTCGCCGCCGGTACTTGCACACTTCGACGAGGACGCCGATACCGAAATCCACACTGACGCCAGTAGCCTAGGCCTCGGTGCCGTCCTAGTCCAGAGGAAAGAAGGACTTGAAAGGGTGATATCGTATGCTAGCCGGTCGCTGTCAAAAGCGGAAAGCAACTATTCTACGACTGAAAAGGAATGCCTTGCCATCATTTGGGCTACAGCTAAATTCCGCCCTTACCTCTATCGCAGGCCATTCAAAGTCGTCAGTGACCATCACGCATTGTGTTGGCTAGCTAACTTAAAGGACCCTTCAGGACGGCTGGCGCGGTGGAGCCTCAGACTACAAGAATATGACGTCACGGTAATATACAAGTCCGGAAGAAAACACTCCGACGCCGACTGCTTATCGCGCGCCCCTATCGATCCCCCGCCGCAAGACGACGAGGACGACGACGCCTTCCTTGGGATAATAAGCGCGGAAGACTTCACTAAACAGCAACGAGCCGACCCGGAGCTAAAAGGCCTCGTCGGTTATTCGGAAGGAAACACCGACGTTGTGCCTAGGGCATTTAATCGCGGGTTGTCTTCGTTCACGCTACAAAACAACCTGCTCGTGAAGAAGAACTTCTCACCAGTCCGCGCCAGCTACCTTCTTGTTGTACCGTCAGCGCTGCGTCCAGAAATACTGCACGCCCTACACGACGATCCAACCGCTGGGCACCTCGGATTCTCCCGGACGCTGTCGAGAATACAGGAAAGGTATTACTGGCCGCGTCTGACCGCCGACATCGCCCGTTACGTCAAGACATGCCGAGACTGTCAACGACGCAAGACACCATCAACAAGGCCAGCAGGATTACTACAGCCGATCAAACCTCCTCGCCGACCATTCCAGCAGATTGGCATGGATTTGTTGGGGCCGTTTCCGATATCAACATCCGGGAATAAGTGGATCGTCGTGGCGACGGACTATCTCACCCGCTTTGCTGAAACTAAAGCTCTACCAAAAGGCAGCGCAGCCGAAGTGGCGAAATTTTTCGTAGAGAACATCCTGCTGCGACATGGTGCCCCAGAAGTCCTCATCACCGACAGAGGAACGGCTTTTACAGCAGAGCTCACCCAAGCCATTCTGCAGTACCGCCAGACAAACCACAGGAGGACAACTGCCTACCATCCGCAGACGAATGGTCTCACGGAGCGCCTGAACAAGACCCTCGCCGACATGCTAGCAATGTACGTCGACGTCGAACACAAGACGTGGGACGCGGTCCTGCCGTACGTAACCTTTGCGTACAACACGGCGGTGCAAGAAACAACACAGATCACGCCGTTTAAGCTGGTTTACGGCAGGAACCCGACGACGACGCTTGACGCCATGCTGCCGCACGTAACTGACGAAGAGAATGTTGACGTCGCTAGCTATCTCCAGCGCGCCGAAGAAGCCTGACAGCTCGCCCGCCTGCGAATCAAGAGCCAGCAGAGGACCGACAGCCGACACTACGACCTCCGACGACGCTTCGTCGAGTACCAGCCTGGCGACCGTGTTTGGGTCTGAACCCCGATACGCCGACGAGGACTCAGTGAGAAACTACTTCGACGCTATTTCGGACCCTACAAGGTCATCCGACGTATTGGAGCTCTGGACTATGAGGTCGTGCCAGACGGCATTTCGCATTCACAGCGGCGCCGCGCACGATCTGAAGTGGTCCACGTGGTGCGCCTTAAACCCTTTTACGGACGCTGACGAACTTCGTCATTTTTGTTCTTTTCTTTGCTACGAGTGCTTTTGTTTATTAACTTCGTTTGTTTGCAGCATCGGGTCGATGCTATTTAGGAGGGGGGTATTGACACGTGTACTTATCTTTATCGGGCAACCACCTTTCGCCGCCTAACAAGTGTAATCGCACAGCGTGGGACGCGCCTGCATGTATCCGAAGTTTCTGGAAAGTTATCGATGCTTCTATCCGCTGTCTGTTGTCGCCCAACCTTATGTTATCTGATTTCATCACCTGACGCGAATGGTGTAGAACTTTTTGGAAGGCACGCGGGTCCGAACGATTAGTCTGGAACATTCGACGACTGTTCTTTAAAAGCCGACGCGCTTGACCCGCTGATCAGATTTACGACGATCGCCGACTGTGTTCGCCGCTCTCGTTGTGTTTTAAGTGTAGCCTGTTTTGTGGGCACAGGTTCGCCCAATAAAAGCTAGTTTTTGCCTTTCACAGTATTGCTACTGTGTTCTTTGACGTCACGACCACGTGACAATATAACGATTAAAGCAGCGGTGTTAAAGGACTCACCATTATTGCCGTTGTCAGCCGCAGCAAAATCCAGCTCCCGTTGCGATGCAGACGTGTTCCGAATGGCTCACGACCGAAACCCAACTTTCGGGCTTACATGTCCGCTTGCAAACACGTCACTTCACCCCAAGTTAAATAACGCGAGACATCGAAGCGCAATAAACTAGCTTTAGAAACAAAGAAGCAACCAGTATGAGTGTACGAACGAATGAATCCGTGCCGCCGAGCACTCGAAAATACCGGTAAAAATTTTAAAGGCGGTAACTGGTGACACGCGCGTGGTAGAAGCGAAATGCCATACTAAAACGCTGCTGCCACGCACGGAAGTGACGTCACAGTTATGATGACGTTGTTTAAACAAGTATGGCGTGTTCCGGTTTATAGTTTTGCGCGCGCTGCTGGAGCTCCTTCAGCTGTTCAGCCTAGCTAAAACACAATTTTACGGTTTCTTACTGTGTTGTGTGATAGAATGTTGTTCTAGTTAGTTGCGCTGGAAGAACCGGATGGTGTTCGAGATTGCGATCTCGAGCCGCACTCGGGCGCAACGCTGGAGCAGCTCGTTTCCTTATGCCTTGGAGCGCGTTTATGGTTGGTAGCTTGTGCAGCTCCTGTTACGTTTTTCAGTGCTGTTGCTCTTGTTTGTTGAATTTACTGATATGAATGGGGCATATGTGGGCTCTTAGTTTGGCAGAACTTTTTGCTCTTATGGTAAAAACGTTTAAACTCGCTCCAAGTGCTTGTTGCTGCAGTTGCCGCTTAGTGCTGTGCATCGATCGCGAAAAAAAAATTGTTTCATCCTTCGTAGGATTGCTGTTGCAGATATTGCCTGAGTAAGTGAGTTGTTGCAATTTTTATATGGCACTCGATGTCGCATTTACCTCTACTGTTTCTTGTCTTTCATGTTCATACTGTTCCCTTGTTTATCTCGGATTTTGGCGGCTAGCGAATCGCGACTTGCTTGAGCACCTGCTCGCCACAGTTCAATAGGAACATGTTGAGCAACCCCAATGTAAACTATGAAGACAAATATTGCAGAACGTGGCCCAGCCGCTCATAATTCTACTCTGGCTCAATTTTGTTGTAAAGCTTGGCTGTCTTGAAGACCAAAAAATTTTCTTATATTTCTTCCAGCTAGTTTGCTAAGCTGTTATTTAGTATTGCTCCTTTTGAAGGTGCTATGCGAGGTACCAGGTTTGTGCAAATGTTCCTCGCAACTTGTTTACAAACACGATGTAGGCTCATTGCAGCTAGGAACCTGCATTAGGTTATAGATGTGAGATGGACGCTAATATGACCGGTGTGGGTTTGCAGGTCCATGCATGCCACTCTCAAGCAAATGCCAAGTTTCCATTGTATGGAAATGACTTGACTTCTTGACTTGACTTCGCAGGGCTTGTTTGGTTAATCCCTTCATCTGTGCAATAGAATGCTCATAGGTCTTGAGCCTTAGCCCGATCCTCTTGTCCAACAAAAAAAAAATCCTTTAGGCATTGCGTTAGGGAATATATCTGAGTGACAATGTGACAATTTTTGCGTCTATAACCTTTTTTTTCTCCCATCTTATCAGTGAAGGCCTTGTTTGAACAGAGTGCCGTGCAGTGACAGAAATTCTCATCACAATAAGAAAATCTCTGAAGGAGATCTTTGAGTCTGACTAGGACTTCGTCTTGGGCAAGTTGGTGAAGTCTGCTGCACATTGTTTTTTCATACAAACTACACATTTCTTTTTTTTTTTCATACAAACTGCAGCCCGTTAGGGCTATGACAGGAGTGGGTGTACATGCGAGTAAAACTAATTATGATATGCAGAAATGGGAACGTAGAAATAGAAAAATGTAAAGGAACTATACATCAGAAACAGCATTTAAATATTGAGAAATGGGTAACAAACTAACTTCGGCAGGTAACAAATTCCACTGTTCAATCATGCGGGGGGAAAAACTATATGAAAGTGTTAGTGCGTGGATGGAGTGGTCTGATATTAGAGGCATGATAAGCTCTAGTTGAAGTCGAGCAAACAGGTGTTAAAAGGGAGGGATCTGATAGGTGACAAAGAGAGTTCTTATAAAAATAGAAAATCTTCTGAGATTATATGTGCCGCCGTCTAGAAAGAAACTGGATGTTTAATTCCGCAAAGCAGCTGACGGTGAAAAGTCTGTCGAAGCGACGGTAAACAAAACGAATAGCCTTCCTCTGGACCAATTCAATACAATTAATTTCACATTGTTTATATGGGCTCCATACAGAGGAAGCATATTTACAGGGGAAGCATATTCTGAAATTGGCCGAATCAGTGTTTTATATGCTACTAAATTAGTGTCCCTCAGAGCAGCAGACAAAGTACGGCGGATGTAACCAAGTTTTTTTAACGCTTTAGTACAAATGTAATTATATGTTTGGACCAAGACAAGGTGGGTGTAAAAATGACACCTAAATATTTGTATTGAAAAACTCGTGTTAGTGGTACACTGTTGCATATATAATCAAAACATACGGGCCTGCTTCTGTTAGTAAAATACATTATAACAGTTCTATCAAAATTGATGCTCATTTTCCAGGTAGCACACCAGTCACAAAATGAAACAAAGGCATCTTTAAGGCGCTGATGATCAGCGAGCGAGTCAGCTGGGCTGTACATAACACAATCGTCTGCATAGAGGCGTATTTTTGAAGTAACATGGTCTGAAAGGTCGTTAATAAACAATAAGAATAGTAGAGGGCCAGGTACAGATCACTGTGGGACCCCTGAGGTGACGTTGACTACAGATGAATCCGCAGAATCATAGCATACGAATTGGGAACGCATAGAAAGGAAACTGGAAATTCAAGGTACTAACTGAGGGTTATTTACAATATTATGGAGTTTCAAAAGAAATTTAGATTGTAGTACAGTGTCGAAAGCTTTGCTATAAAGTCAGTGAAAATGGTGTCAATCTGATTACCTAAGTCGATGTAATGGGAAAGGTCATGAGTGAACTCCGCAAGTTGGGTTGCAGTACTAAAACCATGCCTGAAGCCATGCTGAAATATGTTCAATGGGTAATATTTTCAAGGAACATTATTATATGCTTATAGATTATGTGGTCTAGTATTTTGCATGGGGTTTTGGTTAAAGAAATAGGCCTATAGTTAGATGAGAGCTGTATGACACCAGATTTATATAAAGGTAGCTCTTTAGCTCTTCCAGGAAGAAGGCACAACGCCGCTGTTAAGGGGCTTCTGACAATGAACAGATATTTAGATGTCCATAGCGAGAATCGTACTAAAAAGGAATATGGAATTCCATCAGGGCCGGCTGTTTCTTTAGTATCTAAGTTTAGTACGAGATTCAAAACACCTAGGCTAATGTTGATATCATCAATTGCATAAGAATCGTTAGTTGTAAGTGTTGAAAGACTGGAATCATCCGAAGCAAGTACTGACTGAAAATATGTATTAAACGCTTCTGAAATCTCTAATGGATCGTTAACAACACTGTTGTTGATTTTAAAAGATGTGGAAGAAGAAGAGCCAGGAGATATGAAAGACCAGAATTTACGGGGGTTAGACTTGAACAGTTTCGGCAACTGAACATTATATAAGAAATTTTTGGCCGAGGTTTTTTTTTTTCTTCTGCAGTTCATTTTTTACCTGAGTGTACAAAACGCATGCCTGAGGATTGTTTGAGCACTTAGTGCAAAGTCTGCCAGCATGTCGCAATAAGTGCAGCAGTTCTCGGTTCATCCAGGGAACGTTATTGTTTTTTTTCTTAGTTTTCAAAGGAACAAATTGATCTATACATGATTTTACAATGCTTTCAAAACATGCCACGAGCGCATCTACGTCACTAGATAGTCCAAGTGCCATTGAGGAAAGCGAAATGGAAAATTGATTTAGGGGTGCGTTAAGGCAGATATAAGTCCAGATTTTTGTAATAGGGCTGCCTCACGGTCGACTTCCGCCGCATTATTAGTATGCGTTGCACTGCTATCACAAGTTGCTGACAAGCTTCACACTATTTTAAATGTAAAACTTGTCTCTAGTTGCAAATCAGACTAAAGGGTCCGGTTAGGCAGACACTGCTACTCCATGTAAATAGCAGCTCCCAGGTGCATACCTTCACTGGACGCTGAAGTAACTAGAGCCTGGTCTGGCCGCCAGCATGAAACAAGAGAGACTATGAAGCCTATGAAGCATTGGGGAGGGGGGAATCAAGTGAGGCACTAGATCACCCGGAGCAACAATCTAAAGAAAACATGTATTTTATGTTAATCTTGCTTTATTAAACAATTGTCTCGCCTTAATGTGGCAAAGAGGACATCTTAACCAAGCCTCTTCACGGACAGGCAGAAGAATGACACAAATGTCCGGCAATGCCGTTAGAAATGTGAACATACGAGCACGGAAAGCACAGCTGCCGGTGATGTGAGGACTGACGACTTAACAAGTACCACAACGCGGAATCGAAAGCGTACGCGTCGGCTCCCGCCTTTTAAAAAGATTCATATTTTTATCGAACACGCCAATACCATGCTGTGCGCCGACCAGCTTCAAGGCCGCAAACTGCACTGTCTTGCAGGGTACCTATTCCCCCATCTGTCCCCTAGTTGCGCTTCTGCTGTGACAGGTGTTGCGGCGCTCGAAGGCAAGCTGCACTGTCAGGAGCATATACTAGATTGACAAGTAACCTTATTTCCGCATTTCTTGTCAGCAATTGGGGCACACTTTGCTAAAGCTTTCATGTTTAGTGCACTAGTGAGTATTTACTCTAAGCACCTATATGAAAAATTGACTGGCTTTGCTATGCGTTTAGCTGAAAACCTTCTACGTTTTTAATACGGATTCTGAACAGTATCCACAATTGCCAACCAAGTCACTTCCTATGGCCTTCTCGGACGTTCTTATCTGAAGTATCTGAAGCTGAAGTAGCCCGTATCGAGCTGAGCCATAACTGTTTGACCAGATGATGAAAATAGGTAATGAACTCGGAGAAAGTATAGGGTAAATTAATTGTGCAATTTCGGAATTTATAAATAGTATGGAAAAGGGGAATGAAAGGGGACGACCTTCATTAGGCATGTGGCAGCTTACCAATTCAGCTACTGTGGCACTCACCCTCCCATTCCCTTGGCATAAGCCACTACCACTCACAGCCACAGCAGCAGACGTCTTAACTGCAGGCATCATGAAATACGTCAGCAGGCAACTGTTCGAGGGCTCTGACTTCGGCTGCCCCTTGATGCCCTAACATAGGGTGGTACGATGGTTTATTGGCCATTTGCCGAATTGGGGCAGTGGCCTGTTCATGCGATTTCATCGAATGAAGAGGCATTTGAAATCCAGCTTCACTCAATTTGTTGTACATGCTGTGACCAAATCTGTTCTTTGAAAGGTGAAGCGTTCCTCACTAGCACACACCATCGGACATAAAAAGAACAGATATCACTAGATATGACTTCGTGCCATATGTGCTCAGAATTAGCCACAAATTGAAAACCTTGGCTGTTAGATATGGTGCCCCAGTGATTTCTCCTGCACCGAAGTGATTAGCCCAATTGTGTCTTTGTAACACGAGCACTGAGAGACAAGGATGTATGAAGAACCATGCCAAGCACTTCGTGTGTTGTGCTGTGGGGGTTATCAGCACAATACCTCTCTGCTGTGGCAAGTCCTATGCAGGTCAGAGTGACTAGTGTCTAAAAGGACACTAAAGGCAATTATTAAGTCAAGCTAAAGTAATAGATTAGTGCTCGAGAACGTCGAAGGCATCACTGTTATTGCGAACAGAGCTTCAGTAATTGATAAACGGAAGTAACCGCAGGACACAATTAGAGGCTGCCCCAGCACATTAAACTACCAGCCCGATGATGCAGGCACTCCTCATTAAAGTTCTGTCGCTAGGACTTATCTACTAGTAATAAAAAGATTGCTGCATTGCATTATAATATGAAAGAAAATGCTACTCGTCTAGTTCTATTTGATATTTAGAAAAAAAGAACCCATTGAGGTTACCCTTGAAAGCATCGCCCACGCTTACACGTTTTAGTAGTTTCATTATCACATAGTGCTGAGCTGGCTTTTCTGGCTCGTGATACTCACACAAATGCAAGTTACAGAGAATTCGATGTTTATGTGATGTTGCGGGATTCCCGAACAGTCCATGCGACTTGATCAAGAGGAGTTGCAGCGGCGAGTCTAACGTTCTGTCCTTGCTCGGTTGCTCCATGGCCACGCATATGCATTTTGCACAAAAAACTGTAGCACCGTCTGTAGGGTAGTGTTTTACTCACCAATGGAAGTGAAGGGCAGTGATGGCACAACGTCGCCACTCCATCCTCAGGAGCAGGTGATTTGAATTGCTCTCTAGGTATGCGAACCCTTCAGATGCAATTTTCTCGTAAACTAAGTCGTTTCTTGGCACGAAACAAGCACTGTGAGGTTTATGGAATGCTACTTTAATAGGCCACATCTACTTCGTATTTGCCTTTAGTGTCCCATTAAATGACCGTATTAGGAAGCACTCAAACAATTCAAATAAATTTCATCGTGTGCATCTTGGCACGCTTTGCAAGGCCTACTAATGTGAACTGTGCTTTTCGCGAGTTATGATCTTGGGCAGTGCATGAGTTCATGGAGGCATATGTTATTAGAACGATCCTGCATGTGTTAGTTAATATAATTAATTTTAATTGCATGTAACCTTAGAAGCAGGCTAGTAGCCTATAAACTCTTGTATGCTACCCCAAGGCATTTAGGCGGTCAAAGTTAGGGCCGTCGACCATTTGTCTGCTCCTAAGCTCAATTAATGGCAAATCAGTTCTGTGGAAGCCCGCAAAACCAAGGAAGGTTCACGAAAAGGAAAATTCTCATCCACCTGACTTTAGCACAATGTCCTGGGTTCCATCCCAGGACCTGGAGAAAATCTTTTTCAGCTAGGAAGTAGAAATCATGCCGTCATTGTCACACAATCAGTCACTGACGTCTTTTTGCTTTCGTTACGCACAGTTCATTTTGCACAAACATGTCGGTCCGCCTAGCAACACTTCACGTTAATCATAACAATGTTGGGTTACCAGCAAAATGTTACCATAACATTGGTTCCCATGATGCATGGGAGTCACTCCATTTTGATTTCCGACTTGTGTAAATGTTTAACCCTTGTGCTGGAATGCAAATTAACAAGTCCTCATGGTTGATTACATGAATGCAATAATGACTTGCAGGCTAAGGCAATCTTTTCTGACTTGCGAAAGAAGCACTGTGAGCAGAGGTGTATGTACAAAGAAATTGTGGGAAGGCTAGGTTCGGTCGTCCTGGTCACCAATTTATGGGAGGCAGCATGAAGAGGTAGCCACGGCTTATTCAAGCCAGCCAGCCATGGTGTCACGGGATCTTGGGAGCAGCCGTTCAGGTCGCGTGCACTAGCATGTTCTATTCTTGCTCTGCCTGTGCGTGAGCCCATCTTCTTTGCCTGTGTTGGAGGCGATAGTCGCACGGCTACAGAGCCCATCTCCTAGTGCGAAGTGCAGTTGAAATAAAGTCCGATGGTAAAGCCCGGGTAAAGTGTGCAGACGGTGTCGTCATTGGTAGTGTCGGGTTCACGCAATCTGAGAGATATACACCAGGCAGCATCGGCAGCATAGGTTGTGAGTGAGGCGCTGCCACAATGATACCAGAGTGCGAAATCGCAACCTGCCACAGGCACTCGTTGATGCACGGGCCCGTAGAAGTCGGAGCTCAAAAAGTAGACCGTCTGGCAGCTCGGCACTTGCGTGGAGATAGCGCAAGTGTTGGTCACTCATGTTGTTGACGTAGAAGTGATTCTCGAGCTGAAGAAATCGTATGGCAGAGTTGCTCCTGCAAAACTTCGGTAGGCCATGCATCCGCGGAAGGTGTGAGTACAACATCGGAAAGCTTGCCTGCTGCTGCTTGCAGTGGAATCTCGAATGCCGATAGCATCAGGGTTGCAGCGGTCACTCAATGCATCACGAAGGTTGTGCTTGTGGCAACGCCGTGCTAGCGAGAGTGAAATTTGTGCCTTGTTGAGTCGGTGGCTGAGCCTCTGAATTGGCAATGAGTGAGTTGCCCCGAGTGGAAAAGCAGGCAGCTTGTGGGAACGTCTAAGGAAGGAGAGCGACGAGCTGTAGAGTAGCCGAAAGGGCTTGCATTTAGCCCAGTGTATTTCTTGGAAAGAATCGTCGAGCAGCTGCCTTTGAGCTGGGGAGGAAGTTCACGGACCAAGTAGAGGTTTGATGCT
The DNA here is from genome assembly GCF_023375885.2 of Dermacentor andersoni. Lineage (NCBI taxonomy): Eukaryota > Metazoa > Arthropoda > Arachnida > Ixodida > Ixodidae > Dermacentor > Dermacentor andersoni. Next base: position 214,760,429 of record NC_092817.1, read on the forward strand.
GGGGTCGGCGCATGCTGACGACCGGCATGGGTGGACGCAGGTGATGTGGGACGACTAGATGCAGAATGACACGATAGACGGCGAGAGCTGTTGTGATGGAGCACCAGCTGGAGGAGAGTGAGCACTCAAGGTGACATAGTGAGCAAGGACGGCTGCCCTCGAGTCCTTGTACAAGTCAGAGCAGGGGCTGAGAGCCGGAGCCTGGAACCTTGTTGAGAAGGAAATGATTGTTTAGCGGGATGAACCAGATGTCCAGCATGTCAGTGTAGAATTCCCGTGCACCCTACAATCGCAGGACCTCTGCCAAACCGTGTGAGGCAACGTCACTACTATACTCGCCTTGGTAAAGTTGGTGCGCTGATGCTGGCATGGCAGGGCTCAGTCGTCCTGGTCACCAAGTTGTGGGAAGGCTGGGCTTGGTGAGCTGCGTCATCACTTTGAGGGAGGTGGAGCGAAGAAGTAGCTGCCGTAGCCACTGTTTGTTTAAGCCAGCCAGCCATGGTGCCACGGGATCTCGGGGCAGGCTGACCCGCGGCCGCTTTGGTCAAGTGCGCTAGCATGACCTATTCTCGCGCTACCTGCATGTGAGCTCATCTTTTTCGCCTGTGTTAGAGGTGACAGTCATGCCGCTACGAGGTATTAAACATGTTTACTGTTTGAGCATCTCTGAATTGCATGAGCTATTAAATACACCCATCACGTAAGTGCAGAGCCCTTCCGCTAAGTCTATCTGGCAGGAGTCCTTTGTCCTGTAGATGTTCACGTTCTCCCTGTCCATTGTACAGCTGTATCCTGCTACGTCTACTTGGTTAGATGCCAACGCCAAAATTGGAGGAAAAAGCGAGGAAGCTAGATCCTTATTAAATGACTTCAATGTGATAGAATTTTTAGAATTATCAGCATTCAAAATTAGCTCTCATTACAAACCACATTTAAATTTGTGAGAAACTCTCACTAAAAGGCAAAGCTTGTACTTTCTGATGAGCCTACCCTGTGCATTTTCATTCCTTAAGAATTTGTGTACTTTTCCTTATAGCTTTTGTCTTCAACATTAAGTGAACAGGGTTTTTCAACTCATGAAAAAAAAATACATTTACACAAGAACTAAAATTCGTGCTATCTTGTGCTGTCTAGGCCAAATTTCAGCTTTTCTGTGTTGTATGTCATCTTCCTTTTGTGTTCTACTTGACGCTTAAGCTATCCTGATAGACAATTTACACACAAACAAACCATTTGTATTAGACTCTTCAACTTTATATGCAAAAAGTACTATCGTTGCAGACAGAAAACACTGGAATATAGTAAGAAATTCTGATAATTGTTTTTCGCGCAAGAAATTTGGTTGGCTTTGGGCAAGGGTCTAAAAATGTTGCAGAATTTGGTTTCCTAAAGTCAGTTTTTCCGTAATACAGCCGTAGTCACAGGACATGTGTGTTCCTTAATTACACATGCACACACCTACTGTCCCTTGTCATACTACAAATACCGACACATGTAATAACTGTACTGGCAGCCATTCAAAGCTGTTTCTGTGGATATTTAAGGCCCATGTTCTGGGATGAAAAGTGTGGCCCTAGCTCGTAAGAAAGTAACGTTTTGTTTATCAAGCCAAAGTTTATAGTGTTCATGTTTTTTAAGTGTTTATTATTTCTAGAGTATTAGCTACATCCTTGTAAGGTGGTTGAAATAAGAGCCCACATTGCCACAGCCATGTCCAAAGTAGCTCTGATGGCCTGCTAGTACAATAGGTGTATTGGTGCTTTTACTGACAGGAGACGGAGGGTGCACACACGTATCATTAAAGGGACACTGAAGCGAAACAATAAATCAGTTTAGACTAATAAAGCATTGTTTTAGAACCCTGCAGGCAGTCATTTTAAAACAATAGTTTGGTTATTAGATGTGAAAATGAAGTTAGAAGTATCAGTATTTGAAATTCGTGCCGAAACCCCGACGCAGCTGCGTCAGTGTGACATCAGGGATTCCAAAGTATATTTTTGCATTTGTGCGGTGTTGGCTGAGTAAAAATTCCCGAAACTTCACATTTGGTTCCTTTAGAACACAATGTAGACAGTCTGTACCGCTATGTAATTAAGTAGGCCCTAGAAGATACCATCCAAATCCATGACTTCACAGCGACCAGGTGCGGGAACTTCAAGGAGGCATCGCCTACCGTCTTTCGTTCTTGCGCTTTTTGTGGCCTACCAAGCGTCTTATACTGGTAAGAGTGGTGTTTTTGGTGTTGTAGAAAGGTAATTTACTAATGCAGAAGAAATCATGTTTCTCTTTAATGTCCCTTTAAGGAACACATTATATGTCCCGTGACAGTGGCCCCTTTCCACTTCTATAATATGCTTCGCCGTCGTACATTGCATATGCTTCACTGCACAACAAGACTGTATTGTAGCGAAGCTGATTTTAAGAAACTGAATTATGCAACACTTTTGGGAACCTTACATGACTTCATTCTGTAGAGGCGCTATGAAAAGGCATGCTGCTCTATATTGGCAGCAAACATAATCTGCGTCATAGAACAACAAATGTTTGTGATATTTATTTGCAAAATATTCATGTAACGTCAGCCGAAATATTACCTGCCGTTTTATTGTGGCTCTGCTGCCAGTAACCCTGAATAACTGAGTGGGTCTAAGTAGTCTGGCCCTGAAAATTGCCCATTGATAATATTTGCATTCCGTTAAGATCAGTTTTTGCCTTTACTAGGATGCAAATGAAAAAATGTTATTGTGACGTAGCATTTAGCATGACCTTTAATACGCCCCGAAGACATGGTGGACCGATCACACTGAAGGCACAGATCAATCTTAAGATGGGTCCCCACAATAGATGAAGATGAAGAACACGATCTGATGATGATCATGTGCAGATGCTGAAGTGCCTAAGAAATGCCCACATTATAATTATTTGCGTCAATAAAATTATAAGCAACCTCTAGAAATCTGACATTTTGTGATGAAATTGTAAAAGTTGGCAGGTATGTATTATGACATCAATGCAGAAAACATTCATTTTGTCATTAAAGAAAGGTATGTATGCATTCACATTTTCATCTTCCCTTTGTGCTTGGGCCTTCATCGGTCTACATTGTGCAACAGGTAAAATGATGTGAAATATAACTGGTGACAAAGAAAATCCTAGCCTGCTAACACACGCCTACTCAGTACACTATTGACACGTCCTGATTTATTAAGCGTGCTCATCTGTCAATTCAAGCACAGAAGCAGGTAACTATAACTTCTGTTCTTGAGCTGAAAAATACACAGCCATGCTTACATAGGAAACAACTTTCAGGAGGCCAATTATTGACACGCATTGCAGATAGTACTATGGATCAAACATGGGGCTGACCACAATGCCCTCGAACTCTTCCCAACATACACATATTTTCTAGCATCCTGGGCCAACCTTCTGACCATGCTTTGAAGCTGCTGTCAGGTTTCGAACCAAGCCCAATCTTTTTGGCTTTGTTCTCCTCCTTGTCTTGCCATTTCCCCTCTCATTTATGTTTGCCATATTGAGACAGATATGTGATGATTTTTCATTTGTGTGTAGTTTGGGCAAAGTCAGTTTCAAATAAAACAAGCCACTCAGCGATTTTTATGGCCTAATTGTTTTTGCACTGATTGGTCAGGCAGACCTACCTGCATGGCTGCATGTATATGGTAACTGAGTTGTCATCAGATGTTATGTGAATATTTAATTAATAAACTTCATATACATTTCTGCGCAGCACAGACCCATTGCGGCTGCAACTATACTGAGCTGCATGGCTGTTCACAGCATCATTACGGAATAAAATCTGCCAGCCTTTATTTAATAAACAGTCAACATAGTGAATAACCGAATAATATATTGTATATTGTTCTAAATTTAAGTACTTTATGGCTTGCACTGTCGTGTTCTTATAGCTTTGGCAGGCCTAAAAATCTCAGCAGACCATCTAACTATGTGGAGTGATTTTTTAGCCATTACATATTCACTGCATTCGCCTGCTTTCCACACGGCTACCAATAATCAGCAGATGTCATGTCGGTTATTTATATTTGGAATTGGTGACTTGCCCAAAACCTCATAGTACCCAAAAGAAAATAAGGCCATCGCATACATGCAACAAAAGTTTAATGCACCCATGGAAGGGGAAGTAAATCGTGAAGTTTTACACAACGGCACAACGGCCTAAAGTTCACAAAGCCAGGATGCCCCCAGAGGTGAATGACACAACCTGTCAGCCAAGCCCTTGTAGCAGCCCCTGACCTGCCTATCGATGCGAAGGACAACTGCAATGACAACTGCAAAGCTTGCAAGGCTGGGACGATAAATTTTTTTCAGTGACATCCATGTTGAAAGCCTAGCCCTTGAAGTGAACGGCACATAGAGTGCACACTTATCTCGCCACCACAACGATGACTGCTCCATAGCTCACAAGGCTGGGATAGCAAGTCTCATCGGAAGGCTGATCGTGCAGGCCTAGCCCTTGAAACCACCAGCTGTGTGCCTGAAAATATCCTGCGCCTTCATCGTGATGGGCACTCCAAGGTTTGCAAGGCTGGAACGCTGAGGTCATCCCATCTGAAATTTGGAAGCTTTGCTCTTCAAGCATCCAGTACCACCATGGCAGTGTTAAAGATGGGAGGAACTGCGAGGATCACTGGTGTTTACTAACAATTATGTGGGAGTAATATTAGCACACTAGAGCCAAAATGCAATGATACCCTTACTAAACTATCGGCATGGACTAGAGTAAATAAAATCAAAGTAAACCCAACTAAATCCGAAGCAGTTATTTTTTGTGCTCAGAATAAAGCAGTTCCTCTGGTGAATTCATTTTTCATCATCATCATCATCATCAGCCTGGTTACGCCCACTGCAGGGCAAAGGCCTCTCCCATACTTCTCCAATTGCCCCGGTCATGTGCTAATTGTGGCCATGTTGACCCTCCAAACTTCATTTTTCAAGACCAGCATATAGAAATAGTCACCGAGCACAAGGTTCTCGGTGTGTATTTTTCTGCCCATCTAAAATGGGACGCTCATGCTGTTTACATCTCCAGAAAACTGTCTGCAGTTACAGGTGTAATCTCACGCTGCTGCACATTTCTTCCCACAAGCGCTAAACTACAAATATATTATGCCCTATTTTTTTCTCACATTAACTATTGTACACTGGTATAGGCTACAAAAACTAAAAGAAATATGAACAAGCTTCTTGTATTGCAGAGGAAAATTATTTGCCTTATCGATAACATTGAACCAACGTCAAGTGTTAATCCCACAATAGTATCATTCAATTTGGTCCGTGTAGATAATATATATCAATTTCGTTTGTTACAAATAACATACTTTTCTTCCACAGGTATGAGTAATTTCCTCACACAACTTCCCTTGAATATCGTACACCAATAGTTAACACTCGTTGTACTGACACTTGGTCCTTACCACAGTTTAGAACCGATTACAAGCTGCAATCCTTGCTCACAATCTGCCATTTTTTCCCAATAAACATAAAGATACTGCTGGTTTTAGTCGAAAACAACTGCGAACATACTTTGTGCACATGTAATCCGTATTTCTTCATATCTCGTTTAAGAAAACTTCTGTGTTATTGCTGTACTTGATTTGATGCTGTACTTCATTGCTGTACTTGATTTGATTTGATGACTACTTCTGTATTGCTATTGTTATTTCGTTCTGTCTGCTGCTGACATGTAATGGTTTCCTGGGCCTTCGTCAAGCTGTTCGTACAGCTTTTAGCCCAGGTGACCATCCAGATACTTGCTGGAGAATAAAATATAATTTGATTTGATTTGAATTATGTAGCATCCTTGTCTGTGCACTCACGAGTGCCCTAGGGACCTAAAAGACTGAATTATGGGACATGGAGTGGCTGAGAAGTATGAGAATATTCTTGCACACTGACATCAAAGAAAAGTGATAGAATACTTGCATCTATGTCACGAATAGTTGTTAAGTTCAACTTAGTTTGCTTTCAACAAAAGTGACGTAGAGGCTTGTGAATACATTGAATTAGACATCTGCTGCAGTAAAGTGAAGCTCGAGGTCTGATTGACCAAATTAGACAAGAAAGCATGTTACACATCAGCTATGCCAACAGGGATTTTAATAAGCAGGCCATAGATAGAGCTGGGTTTGTTCACATGACTAGAGGATGCCCATTGATGAAGCTAAGTAACTCGGTCTAAAGAATGCTGCAAGAATTTAACACTACTTGAGCAGCGATATTCTCACACCAAATAGATGCGTTGTAGAAGCAACAGTCATAGCTCCAAAAGCACAGAAACTCAGAGGTGAATCTGAATTTGTGCCATAAAAGCCATTCTGTTCTCTGTCAGCAGGTCTGCTATGCTGTGTCGGTCAATGGGTGCCGTGTCTGCCCTGAAGACGGCGACATCTTTCCTTTAACTGCGACTGATAATCCATCTGGCACCACTGCTAAAGAAATGTTAAACATTTGTCCTAAAGACAAACACGCAAAACAAAGCGGGGGGGGGGGATGAAGCTTGCAGAAAAACGAGACAAGGATTCTTTGATATAAGGTGTGGCAGTTAGGATCAGAACCAGAACGATAAGTCAAAGGAGAGTTTTTGCACTTTCGTGTGTGATTAAACAGACAGGCATCATGCTGAAGGCATCAAGAAGAGCACAAGGATGAAGCGAAGGCACTTGGCAGCTTGGACAGACAGAGTGATGCACTCGAATGCAGAATAATTGCAGGAAACAACTCAAGCACCTGAATGCAAGAAAAGAGTGAAAAGAATACTTTACGTTAAAAAAAGAAAGGATTTCCTTTTGAACACTATAATAAAATAACACAGCCACACTGTACGATACATAAAACATTATAAACAGCTCCAAAATTGCATAACTGTGCAAACTCAACCTGAAAGCCTGAAATAGATGGAATAAAATTTGTTCCTTGTGAGCAAATCGGCCATCCCGATTTGCTCACAAGGAACGTGTGCAGTTTTCACACACAGACAAGGAACGTGTGCACGCAAGGAATGTGTGCAGTTTTCGCTTAGCAGAAAGGTTATTAATTAGTCAAACTTCTATAGTGGTGACCAAAATAGGAGTTCGGCAATGGGAAAGAAAAGAACATTTGTGTGCAGTACTGTGAGAGTTAACGTGGGCAGAAGTGCAATGTGTAAATAGGGTCTGTTTTGGGCAGATATACCGAGATATAAATTGCACTGGTATTGTACTGAATCAAGTTATCTTGACATGAAGCAATAGCCTGCCCTTTAATTTGCATAGATTTTGCCATACAGTTTGCCAACACTTGCATGGCTGTTACACTACTGCATACCTCGGCAAAGCCAGATGGCTGTCATGCTAAATGTCATGTGTAAGGCAGCCATGTATGTCTATCCACGAGCAGGCATATCTGTATTTTATGACTGTGCGCAAGTTTATTGTTGACAGATACCGTATGTTGTGCATAACATAAAGTAAAACATAACATAAAAGTTCACTGGGCACGGCGGACCACACGGAAAACTGGCTCTAAGCATGCCTCCCCTTCTGCTTATCCAGGTTGGTTGCTACTCCTCAAGCAGAAGCGATAACCTTATGTTGCTGGTCCTGCCGTGCCCACGGCGTTTGATGTGTATTGCATATGAATGCTTAATTGTGTGCAAACTGCTCTTATGCGGTGATGTAGAAAGCAACCCTGGCCCTCCTGTTCAGGAAATGTTCGATAAAATCATGAAATCCCAAACCATCATACAGCAGGAAATTTCGGAACTGAAAGCTTTCCAAAGTAAGCTAGATATATCTCTCAGCTCCTTAGCAACTAGACTAGATCACATAGAACATCTGTTTGGCGACTTCAAGCCCGGTATTGAACCACTTGCTCCAATGGAACAGCATATGAATTCGATAAAGCAGTCATTTTCCAAGCAACATCAAAAGCTCACTGACCTGGAGGATCGCAGTCGTCGCTCGAATTTGATTATACATGGCATAATGGAAGATACCTCTGAAACTGAAGAGGAACTTAAAGATAAGGTGATTTCTGAGGTCTTTGAAAAACACCTTGGTGTCTCAACGTCATCCATTGCCCGTATACACAGAATAGGAAAAGCAAACAACAACTCAAACCGACCTGTAATCGTATTTTTCCAAGATATTAATGAAAAAAAGGCCCTGTATGCAAATGTTAGTAAACTTAAAGGTTCGGCTTTTTCCATACAAAATGATTATTCTAAGGAGACACTAAGAAAACGAAAATTGCTCTGGGAATCTTGCGAAACCAAAAGGAAGGATGGAAAGAAGGCTTATCTCGTTCATGACAAGCTCAAAATCGGCAACAGCATGTACGCTTGGAACGATTCAACTGAACAACAGATTAGCCTTTCTCCTCTCTTCTAGTAACTCTGATTGACAGACCACCTTAGATAACCCAGCTCTTCGTGACCTTGTTATATTAAACATAAATGCCCAAAGCATAGTGAACAAGGCAACTGCCCTTGAGATCGCTCTGTTTACTCACAGCCCTGATATAGTTGTTATAACCGAGACTTGGCTTCACTGTGATATCAATAATGATTGCATCTTTCCTCCACCATACACTGTATTCAGGCATGATAGGGGGTCACGAGGAGGTGGCGTAGCCATTTTACTAAAACCGAATGTTTCCGCTACAGTTCTAAATTCACCAGAAAACCATGAAAGCCTTGCTCTGAAAATCACGTATCTTGGCTACACTTTCATCTTATGTGCACTGTATAGGCCCCCTAATTCAGATCTGGACTATCTGCATAAGCTGCAGGATTTTTTGTTCAACTACAGAAATAAAAAATTGATACTTGCAGGGGATTTCAATCTGCCAACCATAAACTGGTCTAACGAAAACCTTGGATGTTCTGAAAATGCTGACGCTATCTATGATATTTTGTTGTCCCACAACCTTCAGCAAATAGTCACCGAACCAACTAGAATACATGGTTCTACTGAGTCAATCTTAGATTTAGTATTCATAAAACGCTCTTTTTGTGATTACACAGTATCTGTTCATGACGGGATATCTGATCACAAGTTAGTAATCGTATTTTCACTTGTAGTCCACGGACGTATAGAAAAAGCAAAGCATAAGAACGTAAAAGATTATTCAAAAGCACTGGATGAATCCACCCTAGATTACATGGAATTGGCTTATGAAAGCTTTGAGGGAACCAGTGTCACACAGTTATGGAACACGTTCAAGGAACACTGTAAATATTGTATCAATAGCTTCATACCTGATAAGAAGAAGCGCTTAAAGAAAGCAAATCCCTGGTAAATCGGCACATTATTCACCTAAAACGAAGGGTTAAACGGCTGAAAAAAGCTAAGAACGCCAGTTCTAGTCAGTTAGCTATTTTATCAGAAGAGCTTTCTTCTAGCATTAAATCAGCAAAAAACATTACTTTACAGAGAGTCTTCCACAATTTATGCGAAATGATCCCCATAAATTTTGGGATCACCTTCGAACTTCCCACAAGCAAATAAATCAAATCACTATGCATAACAACGTGATTACGTGTTCTCAATCAATTACTACGCATTTCAATGCCTACTTTCATTCTGTATTTTCTGAAGAAAGTGCCAATGAACATGTGTTTGACCTTCTACCTGAAGAATCAATCACTGTATCCTACGAAGGCATTGTTGAATCCCTACTCCGGTTAGATACCAAAAGTTCGCATGGTCCAGATGACATACCAAACGCCTTCTTACGCCGTTATGCTGAATCATTAGCTCATTTCTTAACAAAAATTTTCCGTTTATCCTTATCGTCTTTTTCATTGCCCCCCGACTGGCTAACAGCCAGAGTTCTGCCTGTGCAAAAAAAAGGGGACCGCGCATGTTTAAGCAATTACCGTCCGATTTATTTGACGAGTACCTGCTGCAAACTAATCGAACACATTATCGCTAACCACATACTTGAAATAGTAAACTCTAAAGTATGCTTGTCTCCATTTCAACACGGCTTCAGGAAAGGTTTTTCAACTGTCACGCAGTTGGTTACTGCTATCCATAACTTTAGTTTCGTATTAGATAAATCTGGACAACTGGACATAATCTTTTTAAACTTCAGCAAAGCGTTTCATAAAGTTCCCCATAATAAACTTCTTGAAAAACTGAAATTAATAGGCGTGCCCTTGACCTTAGTAAACTGGATTGCTTCTTACCTACAAAATCAAACACAGTTTGTGGATATTGGTGGCATCTCTTCCACGTTACTTCCAGTGACATCTGGCGTGCCCCAAGGAAGTGTCCTAGGTCCACTGTTATTTTTGGTTTATATAAACGACATAGTGTGTTCCATTGATAGAAATGTTAAAATTGGTTTATTTGCCGATGACTGCATGCTGTACACCCCAATAAGTTCTGTGGCTGACCAAACATTACTGTATGATGCTTTCCGCGAAATTGTGGCCTGGTGTGACAGATCAGGAATGGTCTTCAATTCTGATAAGACTGTGCTTTTGCGCATGACAAGAAAGTGACGTCCTATCCACTTTAGTTACTCTGCTTACGGCACTACTATCTCTGAAGTCGAAAAATACAAATATTTAGGTGTTTTAATAAATTCACAGCCTAACTGGAGCGACCATGTTGATTACATTTGTTCATCTGCGTTAAAAAAACTTGTATTTTTGAAACACAAGCTCAAAGGAGCACCCTGTCACGTTAAGCTATTAGCCTATAACTCTCTTATTCGGCCCAAACTTGAGTGTGCGGCTATAGTGTGGGACCCGTACACCAAAAAAGATATAGCAAAAATAGAAAACGTGCAAAGACGGGCTGTGCGCTTCATTTACAATAAATTCAAGAGAACTGATTCCCCATCTGCTTTAATGGCCTCCAACGAAATTAAACCTCTTCATATAAGACGGAAAATTGCTCGATTAACGTTTCTTCATTCACTCATCCAGGGAAAGTTTGGAATTTCTTCTTCACCTTATGTTACACCTTCAACTACACGAAAAACCCGTCACCAACATACCCATGCCCTAACACCATATTTTGCGAAAACAAACTTGTTTAAGTACTCATACTTTCCGCGCACAATAAACGATTGGAATACACTGCCTGAACAGATTGCCTCAAGTGACAGTTTTGAAAGAAATCTTAGCAATGAATTTTGATGTGCAGATTGATGTGCAATGTATTTCCTTTGACTTGTATCGCTCATTTGTGTCATGTGTCAAACCTTTTGTCTATGTAATAACTTTATGGCGTTTGTAAATATGCCTTGTTATCTGCCCTTCCTGCTTGGACCACATGAGGTCCGCAGTATTATGTAAATAAATAAATAAAATGTCCTTGCATTCATGCTGGACGGCAATATTTTTCAGTTCTACCCTGCCCCCTCACTCTAGGTTTTTGTCCAGAGAAGGATTGCCCACTGCTTGAGTGCCCATGACAGAGTCGATGCTGCTTCAAGCTTCAACAATTATTGTGCCAGTTACAGCTATGCAAGCCAATATTTGCACCAAGAAAATGTTACTTAGCTCCTTCAGGTTTTTCAAATAAAGTACTTTACCAACAAAACTATGCCCGGGGGCTATCCCCCTTCGACTTTCCTTTGGCATTTACAACACATCCTCAGACCATAAATGCTTATTCAAAGCACCCGATACACTTTAGGCCGAACATCATCTGCAAAGTTCCACTTGAAGAGGTATTGACATGATATCTTCAATTATTCCTTTTTTTTTCTTGTTGAATTAAGGCTTTCGAGCTCTAAAAATATAATAACAAGCCTTGGAGTGGCGTGATTTAGTATAATAGCTTTCCTAGAGCCGGTTTCCGTTTTGTTTTCTAGGAGGATACTGTGTAGTGACATCACAACCCAGTATGTGGTCACGTGGGAGAAGGACATTGCGACGTTTTAACACTCTCTTGAGGCCTCCGGCTAGCTCAGTCGACTTGTGCGCTGCTAATTGTGAAGACCAATGTAGCAGCATAGCGGACGACTGAATGAGCTAGAGCAATTGTCTTAACATCGCAATGTCCTGCTCCCACATGACCATATACTGCATCGTGACATCAGGGCATAGTATCCTCCTGGCAAACAAAATTGGCTGTAAAGAAGCTACTATATTAAATTATTTACAGCGTTTTGAGGCTTCACCCCTCTAATGCTGTCTGTCGTCTTCTCTCCACCCATCTTCAGCACTGTTAAATTCAATTATAAACGTGCACTAACCAGCTCAGTTAAGCACACTCGTGCAGTATGTACTATCAAACGCTTTTTTATCCCCTTCCATGTCGCACTGCTACCCCGATAGGGGTGAAATGCAAAGACACCCGTGTATTGTGCATTTGGCGCACATTAAGGAAACCCAGATGGTCATAATTAATGCGGAATCCCCCACTTCGGTGTGCCTCGTAATCACATCATGATTTTGACATGTAAAACCCCACAACTCATTTCATTCTGACGAGAAGTGGCTAACGTATTTTTAAAACCTTAGTTGGCAACGTGTTTTACCTGCTCAGAAAGAATAAATTTGCTTCTTCTTGTGTAGTCCCATGAATTATGCATTGCCTTCGATCAAAAGCCTGACTAAGCATTGAGACACATCTTGGCTTGTCCATGGCATTGCTAGAGAACGCAAAGTACTGTTTATGAGCTGAGCTTTTCTTTGGCCGTTTTTAGCAAAAAGCCACGGACGAACCTAGCTCGTCGAAGGCACGGAAAATGTTAAACATACCACAATGTGTACAAGTATTTCATTTCAGAATCAAGTAGGGGAACACAAGCTGCACACCTGGCGAGTATTGCTTGTGCAATTGACGGAAAGCTAAGTCTACCAATCTTGCTAGAAAGCACGCCTGAAATGATGTACGTCAGCGATTCCAAAACTACCAGGAATCAAGAATCAAGAAGTCTTTATTGAGTAACACAAACAAAATGTATACACAGATATTTGGACCGATAGCCAATGAGGCTAGTAAGCGGTCCAATACAAAATAACATATAGGACAGCAATCACAAACACATTGAAGAAAAACTAACTTTGTAGCCTTGCTTCCATTCCCAAAAAATGTTTCTTGCATGTCAGTTTGAAATTCCTAGCTTGCTTTACTTCAATTGGCAACGAGTTCCAAATTTTCGCTCCTGTAAATTCTATTCGTCTTTCTCCGTACGCATTATGGCAAATAGGAAGGTTAAAATTGCCATTGCTGGCTTGTCTAGTGTTGCGGACGGGAATACTGAATGCACCAAGAGGTAAGGGGTAGTTGGTATTTATAATATTATTAACCATAAGAGCTATTTTGTAATCGCGTAAGGTTGTGAATGACATGATTTGCATTGCGTCAAAAATGTTATTGTTAGAACTATTCGAAGAAGGTAATCCCATGGTTTTCAAGGCACGTTTTTGTAGTCTTAGCAATGGTGTTAAATACGTTTTGTATGTGATTCCCCATGATTCACTGCAATAACTGAGATGACTGTGACATAATGAAAAATACAGTGATCTAAGAATAGCAGGTGGAAAGTGCCGCCGTGCCTTAGACAAGGTAAAACAACCGTACGCAACCT